>NC_135503.1:111017225-111345559 GCF_052857255.1 Amblyomma americanum
ATGGAACGGACCAGACATACGGACGGCAGGCGGACATGTGGTTGCACCACTGGGTATGTGTACAGCCCGGGTTACGGTGCGAGGCTGCACATTTGTTGCGACTTTTCTTGTTCTACGCGAATGCTCTCGTGATGTTATTCTTGGCATCGACTTCCTTCGTGAGCACGGTGCCACTATAGATCTACCGAACCGCTTGGTGACGTTTTCCGCCAAACTGGCCACTGAAAGGCATGAGTACCGCGGGTCCCACTCCACGCTGCGAGTCGCCGATGATAGCCTCACAGTGCGACCACGTGCCAGCATCCTCGCCAGAGTTACTTGTGAGGAGCCACATAACGGCCTCCGGGTTGTTGAGCCGAATGTCTCCCTCTCACTCGCCTTGGGAGTTTCTGTGGCAAGAGGTCTTTGTTTCCTTCGTGGAAGAGAGACGGAGGTGCTTGTCACCAATTTCTCCAATGAACATCGACATCTGTTCCGTGGCACTGTCATCGCTTACGTCGACCATCTGCACGAAGTCGCCGAATGTTTTGCTTCAGAGGAAGCTACGCCTAGCACTGAACCGGATGATGCCGTACACGCTGTCGACATCAATTCTAGCCTTTCCTCCGTTGAAAAGAGGCAACTCCAAGATCTATTGCTGGAGTTTCGTGTGTGCTTCACGTCTTCATCTAAAGTGCAGCAAACGTCGGTCATTAAACACCGGATTATCACGCATGAAGGCACTCGACCCATCCATCAACAGCCCTATCGTGTGTCTCCTCGGGAGAGAGACGCTATCCAACAGCAAGTCAAGGAGATGCTCGCCGATGGCATCATTCAACCTTCAAGCAGCCCATGGTCGTCGCCTGTAGTCCTCGTTAAAAAGAAAGACGGAACACTTCGTTTCTGCGTTGACTATCGGAAACTTAACAGTATGACAAAGAAGGACGTCTATCCGCTGCCACGGATTGACGACTCTCTCGACCGACTTCGCCGAGCCAAGTACTTCTCCTCCATTGACCTCAGGAGTGGTTATTGGCAAATTGAAGTTGATGAGAGGGACCGTGAAAAAACTGCCTTCGTAACACCAGATGGGCTCTATGAATTCCGCGTCCTCCCATTCGGGCTCTGCTGTGCTCCTGCCACCTTCCAGCGGATGATGGACACTGTGCTCACAGGTCTTAAGTGGCAGACATGCCTTGTTTATCTCGACGACGTGATAATTTTTTTAACCGACGTTCACAGAACACCTGCGCCGCCTGAGAACTGTTCTCGAAGCTGTCCGGTCTGCCAACCTTTCTCTCAAGCCTCAAAAGTGCCACTTCGCGTTCACCGAATTGAAGTTTCTTGGGCACATCGTGAGTGCTGATGGCATCCGAGCTGACCCTGAGAAACTTGCTGCCGTTGCTGCCTTTCCCGTCCCCGCCCACAAAAAAGCAGTCCGACGGTTTTTGGGGCTGTGCTCCTATTATCGTCGCTTTATCAAACACTTTGCACAGATGGCCAGCCCTCTGACTCTCCTAACTCGAGATGACGCATCATTTTCCTGGGGCGCCGAGCAGCAGATGGCTTTCGACGAGTTACGACGCCGGCTCCAGTCACCCCCGATCCTGTCACATTTCGACGATGATGCCGACACAGAGTTACACACGGATGCGAGCAACGTCGGCCTTGGTGCCGTTCTAGTTCAGCACCAAGACGGGGTCGAGAAAGTAATTGCCTACGCCAGCCGTGCACTTTCCCGTGCAGAGTGTAACTATTCCACCACTGAAAAAGAATGTTTGGCGGTAGTATGGGCTGCTGCCAAGTTCCGCCCGTACCTTTATGGCCGACCGTTTCGTGTCATCACTGACCATCACTCCTTCTGTTGGCTGAAAAACTTAAAGGATCCTTGTGGCCGCTTAGCACGTTGGGCATTGCGCCTGCAGGAGTTCGATTTCGATGTTATTTATAAGTCTGGCCGGAAGCACACCGATGCTGATAGCCTGCCCCGCTCGCCCGTCGGCCCTCCTTCGTCAGATGCCACCGACGACGATAGCTTCCTCGGAGCAGTCACTACGTCCGATCTCGCCTCCAAACAGCGTGCCGACGACGAGCTGCGACTGATTATTGACCATCTTGAAGGTGGGCATCCTACAATACCCCGGTATCTTGCTCGGGGGTTGTCGTCGTATTGCCTCCGCAATGGGGTGCTTTATAAGAAGAATTCTACGTCGAGTGCGAAAACATACCTGCTAGTCATACCGGCTGATCTAAGGCACGAAATCCTCCTGGCCTGCCACGACGAACCAACTTCAGGGCATCTTGGCTTTACACGCACCCTAAACCGAGTCCAGCAGAACTATTACTGGCCACATCTTTCTCCGAGCGTTAGACGTTATGTACAGACTTGTCGACAATGCCAGCGGCGAAAAAAACCCACGCTCAAGCCATCCGGTATGTTGCAATCTATTGAACCACCCCTCACACCCTTCGAGCAAGTGGGCATGGACCTTTTAGGCCCATTTCCTTTATCCTCGAACGGACACAAGTGGATCGTAGTCGCCACAGACTACTTAACACGCTACGCCGAAACGAAGGCCCTTGCCCGAGGTACTGCCGGCGAAGTTGCTCGATTCTTTATGAACGACATTGTGCTCAGACACGGTGCACCGTCGACCATCATTACTGACCGAGGAAAGGCGTTTACAGCTCGGCTACTGCGGGACACCTTAACTCTCAGCCATACCGAGCATCGCACAACAACAGCGTATCACCCTCAGACAAATGGATTAACGGAACGACTAAACAAAACTTTGGCGGGCATGATCTCAATGTACATCGACGTCGAACATAAAATGTGGGACGAGATCCTGCCGTATGTCACCTTCGCCTACAATACGGCGCCGCAGGAAACCACGAAGTTTACGCCGTTCCGTCTCGTATATGGCAGAGAGGCCCGCACGATGTTGGACGCGATGCTCCCGTGCGGGGAAGAAGCGGTCGAACCCGATGCCGCCCATTTCGCAGAACAGGCCGAGCAAGCCCGTCAGCTGGCCCGCCTGCACATCAAAGAGCAGCATGCCACCGACGCTCGCCACTATAACCTCCGGCACAGGGAAGTCCACTACGAACCAGGGGACCAAGTGTGGGTGTGGACCCCCGTGCGCCACAAAGGCTTGAGCGAGAAACTACTCCACCGCTATTTCGGACCCTATAAAGATCCTGCGCCGCTTAAACAACGTTAATTACGAAGCCATTCCAGATGGAACTGTGACCGTCAGTGTTCGACGCCAGCGGCCTGAAATTGTGCATGTGGTGCGCTTAAAGCCATACTTTTCGCGCTACTGAGCGCTTCCTGCTAGGGAAACCTTGCGTTATTGTACAGTTCACCTCATTTTTTTTTCTTCCTCTCACCTTGTCATCGGGACGATGTTTTCTTTCACGGGGGGGAATAATGCCACGTGCCTAGCGCCGCGCGACAGCCTTGTTTGGTGCCGACGACGACGAAGCGGTTGTTGTGGGCACGAGCGGCGCGCTGGTGCTGGTCTCTGTGACTCTGTGATCGGAACGGCAAGCCGACCTTATTCTCTGGTCCTCGGCAACGTGTACCTTCCCTGTGACTTCAGTCGTGACAATATTGCTACAGTTGTCATGAAAACTGGGATTACAATTTTTAATATAAATCGCTCGATCCACGTTTCGCTGCGACAGTTCGCAAAATGAAATTGGTATGGTCACTTTAATGAAACTACGGAAGCAAACACTATGGCGACGGATGTAAAACAGCGATACTAACAGCACATCTGTCTCGCGGTGTCAAGGAGAGCAACCGTTTATGCCGATATAATTTGCCGACTGTGCGCGTTTTGGAAAGAAGCTTTTCAATGAGGCCTTTTTTGAAAAAGTGCTTTCGACATCACTGGGACTCACGTTTTGCAACATTGACAGCACCATAAGTTATGCAGCGTTCAGGCTCACGCATAAAGCTGGAGATAGTGCCTAGTTTTAGTCGTGCTAATGCGGTTGAGTCGCACACCTCGAGCTCTTAATTGCCGAAAGCGTTGCCGCGTTTTATTGCTACAAGCCCATCCGTCGCCTTCCTCGCAGCGCTGTCACCTTTTAGGAGGAAACACCCGGCTACATCATCCCTTCGTTTGTAGGCGCAACGTTTGAGAGCGCTGTAATCACGGGTCGCAAGCGGGCATTTCTCGCGGTATTTTCTTTGTACTTCGCGGCCATCTGTAGTGAGCGGGAAAACCTTAGACACAATAGATATAAAGTTACAAACTGTTGAATAGTACGTTTTGCAGACTTTTCTACAACTTTTTACCTTTCTTTGCTTTAGAAGTTGGTTAATTATTCTTCTCTAATTATGCAACTAGGAAGAATAAAAAAATTGTGTGTCTTGCTCTATAGAACAGCCAGCGACATGCGTTATGTAGCGTCGTCTCTGAGACCCCCAGAATACTTTTAAACCCTGCCTAAAGTTAGCTGGGACAGTCTATAAGGTGAGTCCATGGTAGGCACAGTTTCGGACTTAAAACAGTTTATTTCAAGTTATCGATGAAACACAGGTGGTGATCTAGGGGACTTCACATCGCACTTCTGACCAGTGAAAAGCACAAAACTAAAGAGTAAAAAAAACGAGGTTAATCAATACAGTTTTTAGCTGGATACAGATAATTGTGGGTATATAAAATCAGTGGAAAGGAGGACAAAAGAAATCCACCGGTGTAGAACATCTCATGAGCTTACTCGATTGCTATAGCACACTTTAGTAAAAGAAAAACAGAGCGAAATCAGGGATTAAAAACGTGATGTTTGAGACTGCTTGGAGCTGTGAGTTCAAAAACGCATAGGAAACACAGTAAAACCATGGCCAATTCAGGTCTTGTATACACACAACATTGGTATCTCAGACAGCGGTAACTGGAAGAAATAAATATTGGCGAGAAAATATAACCTGTACGGCGCTAATTTATTCTGTCTTCGTATTGCTGTACGAACTTGCTTAATATAACTGAAGGCTACTGGCGAATCTCTAGCAGATGCACTAATGACACGTACAATTATCAAATCAGATTATCATTATTATCAAATATGGTAATAGTTTCAGTTGTAAGTCAAAACTGTGGTTGTTTTCCTTAGACCAGCACAAACTTGAGAAATCCGGTTATGTTTGCATGTTCAGAAAGTGAAAAAATTGGTGGTGGTTTATGTCTGGTTAAACGTGGAGTGACGCGACAGCTACAGCTCGCCGAGTGGAACTTGGTCACGTGCCAAAAACGTGACGAACCACGTGATCAGCCACGATGCCACGCTGCCGTCAGCTGCTGCGCATCACGTGACCGACCACATGAAAGCGTGACGGCGCAGCCACAGGGTGGCGGCGCCGCCACCGCCACGGCGCCGCCACGCCGAAGGCTCGGAATGCTACCGTAATGTAGCTATCGCTACAAAATTTTTCCACATAATAGAAAGAAGGAAAATGCTGGTTTGTTTATAGCTATTTCGGTGCTTCCCCGAACTGCCTCAAGAAGTGAAATAGTTCCGCCATCAAGCCGTCATGATGATGCGTACCAAGAATTACAGGCGCCTTTGATGCTACGATTTATGGAATTTGAAGAAAAGAAATACGAAGCGCCGCTGAGCATATGAGTTGTTGTTTATATAAATAAACAACAACGCATATGCTCAAGTGAAGACATTACAACAGACACTAAGAGTTAGGTGCCCATACGTATTTATAACTATTAGTTATACGTTCTCGTCATTTCTATCGAACTGAAAGCAAACAGAAAATCCCAAGTTTATAGAAAAAAACTTCGTGGTAGATCGCCCTCTCCAGGGCTAACACATGACAACAGCTTCACGAAATCCCTCCCAACGGCACCGTGACTGCGCCCGTTCCGAAGCTCATCTGAACCACGTGAACACACGTGGCACATATTCGAAAGCGCAAACCGCCTAGCCCACATGTCCCTTATGTCCCAGGCTCATATAACAGATCATTTCATGCCAAAGAATTCCTCTACAGTGAGGAGGTCAAGGCCGCAGTTGTCGATTCCGACATAGTACAAGTTTAAACACGGAGAAATCTGCTCCTATGGCAACGCCGCGAAAGGCAGAACGTTCATAAAATCAATCAATAATAAATAAGTCACCCTCAACAGAAATGCTCAGACGACAAAAATTTCGATCACTGTAGCTCCTTTACAGTCCACCTGACTGCAGGAATTGCCTAGGACAACTGGAAAGAAAGCTTTCACGTTATCAGGAAATATCGCCCGTTCGCAGAGCCAGTTTACGTCACAAGCATAAATTTATGCTCATTATTTACCTCTTTTTTAATAGTGAATTATGTGGACAGGTACGATCATGCGCTGAAAGCATATTTTCATCTGAAATGAGCTTACTGTCGAGACTTGATGAGATGTATTGTTTAATGATAATGATGATGAATCTTTATGGCGCAAGGGCATCTGAGGCCAAAGTGCGCCATGACACAAGGTCTAGTTTAAATAAGACAAGAAGCCCACGCACCAAGGTACCCTACTGGAATGACACGGGGCAGCTTGCAGCATATCGTTATAGCACTGTAATGCACTATAATCGTGTTGTAAGGGCGCAGATTTAGAGGAAATAATGGAAACGGAACACATGACAGCCGTATAGTTTCACAGAGTTATCAGGTTATAAAAATAAATAAGAAGTTACTTCGTTGGTGCCATAGCAAGGAAACCGCAACGACACGCACTTCCCTTGTCCGTGCCTTCCTTTCAATGCTCTCCCCCATTGCGACACCGACGGCCAGCCACTCGGCAGATTACGAACACTAACTGGAACTTTCCGCGAAATAAAAGCTCTATTTTCACATTTTACTGAGGCCTGTGAGTCCCAGAGGCAGTTTTTTATCTATGTACTTTACTATAGAAAACGACAAAAATACCCTCACAAACCTGACGGTGCAGCAGCGGCCTCCTGATGATGCGCTCAATCCTTCGGTCGACTCTACGATCGTCGAACAGCGTCCCAAATCTTACTTTGGCATGAAATTGCACGGCTCCCTCCTCGTTCAATCAATGCCAAGTGAATAAATCAACCAAAAGGCAGATATGACGAAACGGCATGTTCGCATTGGCAAGTTCGAGAAATTTCAGTCCAGTGCAGCTGGTCAACTGAACCTTGATCAGATTTGAAATGTTCTAGAGTCAAGAGGAGCCCCGAGAAATGTAAAAATAGCAAAAAAATTCAGCACACCCTTCTATGACTGCTTACGCATGAGAAGGCGTAAGTCTTCCCGCTGACTTTGTGAACGCAGTCGCCGCGTGCTACGGCATGATGTACCCGATACCACGCAGCTGGCAATTCTTCCTCCGCATGGGTCTGCGTAGACACCGCCGTGACGCCGCCACCCCCATTCGGATCTGCGTGGTAACTCTGTGATGGCAGTCGCCCCCTGCATAACAGCCCGTGCTCCCCCTTAACTGTATGACGCGATAGCTAATGGGTTAATTATTGCCCATATTTGCAGAATTGCTCTTTTTGTGCGTAAAATTAGATCTCTGGGACTCATTCCACTCCTTGCGAAATTGTGCAGCCGTTAAGCAGTGCGCCACTGGGATGGCAGGTGGTGCTACAGGCGGAACTTCCGCGATCCTGGTTGTCCCGAGCAACATCGCGCATCCAATCATTAATCTAACAGCTGTCTGTAAAGTTGCATGAGGATGCCATCCGCTATGGGTACCCACACACACACACACACGCACGCACGCACGCACGCACGCACGCACGCACGCACGCACGCACGCACGCACACACACACACACACACACACACACACACACACACACACACACACACACACACACACACACACACACACACACACACACACACACACACACACACACACACACACACACACACACACACACACACACACACACCAGGTGGTTCAAGCGAGCGCGTCACTGATCTTCAAAAATTGGGTTTTTGAAGTAGCAGCATGAATGTTTGTGGCACAGGAATTCGAGTGTTCGCAAACACCAGAAATACTAGCAAACTGTTTAACCATACTAATCTGGTTAAGTACCTGCTAATTGTTGACTATATGGTTATGAGAGTTATGCGCCTGCTTGTAATTAGAGATTGGAAGGTGGCTGCTGGTTATAGCTACATTAGTAAAAGTTCAATTTCCGACAGCGCTGCGGCTCAACGAACTTCTGCCATTTCTCGCGCAATTTGAAATTAGAGGGCCCAGGCTGTGCGACCACCGATGCTCATCAACAACTTCAGTCCACGAGGCAGGTGCCATATGGCCTGCTCTGCCCCGCCTCGGCTGGCGGAGTGAAATCAGTGAGCGGTGTTGGGCGCCGACGCTCACCGTGCTTGCCAATAATGATAAAATGTATTGGTGGCTTATTGGAGGTCCTAAAACGCACTATCCTCCAAACTTGTAGCGCATAGTTGATTTGCAGCGCTATATGAAACCATTTTTTCGTAGGAATGTAGACTATTTCAGGAAAAGTATCACGCTGCTTTTAAAAGGTGTTAGGCCTAGTACTTACTTTGAGGTAGTAACTGGTTGTGACATACGTTACTATCTTGTAAGTGGCTGCTGTTAGTGACGAGAAGGTTTGTAACAAGTACTAACGCATTGGGTTCATAACTGCTGCTCCCCGCGTTTTGTAACGGGAAGGTAGTAGTATTTACTAAATAAATGAATAGAAACTTTCGCATATTGACATGGTGCTTTCTGCTAGCACGCTCCGCCTCTAACGAAGAAGAAGCGATTTGGAGCTGTGGTCAAGACGTTCGCCGAATCCCACGGCTGTCTCATGTGATCAGTGATCACCCGCATTCACGCGTGACATCTTTGTGGACGTTTGCTGGGTAGCGCACCCCAAGCCCAGCGCCCCTCCAGGAAGCTGGGACAAAAGCCCGCCAGAATCCTTGAAAGTCGAAGTTACGCCCACCCACCAAGGTAGCCGGAGGCTGCAAGGACTGCAACCAAAGTTCGGGCCTCTGCAGTCTCGTCCGGCCGTGAGAAAACTGACCTCTGATTCAGCCGGACCATCAGTGTCCCCACAAACCCCCGTCGGCATTCCGGATGCCATCCCTTCGCCGTCCGTCGTGCTGCAACAGCCACGCGAGCCACCCACCTTTCACGGTTTGCCAGGCGAGCACCCGGAGGACTGGCTCTAGAAGTTCGAGCGCGTAGCCGAATACAACAGGTGGGCTGACGACTCGAAGCTGCAGCACGGTTTTTTTTCGTTGGAGGGTGCAGCTCTTACTTGGTTTGAGAACCGAGAGGCCACAATAACAACATGGGTTTCCTTCAAGGCTCAGTTATTTCAGGCTTTAACCTCCGTTCTCCGGAAAGAACGTTCCGAGGTGTTCCTTCAGACACTCGCCGAACTACCAAACGAGATTGTCCTCGTTTACTCCGGGGACATGGCGAAGCTCTTCTGCCGGGCTGATCCCAGTATGTCCTAAGAGAAGAAGCTCCGTTTTCTTATGAGGGGCATCAAAGAGCAGATCTTCGCTGGGTTAGTTCGAAGCCCGCTCAGAACAGTCGCCGAATTTGTTTCTGAAGCCACTACTATGGAGAACATGCTCGACATGCGATCCAGACAGTACGAGCGTCTGCCGTCGCTGATGGCTACCAGTGGTGTCGATGCTTATAGCCACGACGTCCTTCGAGAAACCCCAGAGCTTCAAAAGCCCTTTCCCGCCCCGCAGTCACCGCGCGTTTCTTCCATTTCGGACATTATTCGTGAAGAGGTCCAACAGGCGCTCACGCCGTCAGACCCTCTTCAACCGAACACAGCACCCCAGATGGTGACATACGCCACAGCCGTTCGCCGTCCACCTCCGCCTCTAAGTCGCCCCGATACACCTGGCCACAATCGCCGCCAGCCACTTCTTCCTCACCCTTCTCAGGTTCCCCTCGGAAGAGCGACGTCTGGCGTACTGCTGATCAGCGCCCTCTGTGCTATCACTGCGGCGCGCCTGGTCCCGTCTACCGGAACTGTCGTTACCGACGTATGGGTCCACAGGGATATAGTGCCGACGCTCCCCGCCCGCAGCGTGGTGAATGGCCGCGATAAATAAGCGATTACCTGGCTGCGGCACCCGAAGCACGACACTACTATGCTCGGTCGCCGTCTCCACGTCGTTTCTCGTCTCCGTGACGTTTCCGCCGACATTTCGCGCGGAATGTCTCGTAGTCCCCGTCGGGAAAACTAGGAGCGGCAACCTTTGGGGGGAAAGTTGCTTACCGGCGACACGTCCAAGATCCTCCACCACTGTACAGACATGACCGACCGCTTCACGACGCACCGACGACCACGAGCCCGATATCACGCCTCGCCGCATCAATTCTCCGCCGCAACGAACCCGCCTGGCACCGCCACACCGCAGCCGTGAGCGCACTCCGCGACGTTCCCGTACACCTACGGCTAAGACTGCTGATCTGAACATATCAATCGACGGTACCGACGTCACCGCAATTGTGACCTCAACTATGAGGCCGTTCTCGCCGCTGTCTGTTGTGATCAGTGATCTCCCGCATCCAGGTGCGACAATATGTTGCTGGCTCTTCATACGGAATGCTGGCGTGGCTTGTTAAATTTGTGCTTACAGGAAGAATGAAAAAGCTACATAGTCAGTTTGACTAATTCCCGAAAGCAGTCAGAGCAATCAGAGCGTACTGGCCGTAAATCATTGAGTTAGGTTTCGGTTTATTGCCCATTACATGATCATATTATACGGGGAGATCGTATCGAATCTTAACGAGCGCTCACAAAGGTTCAGAATGCAGGAAAAGCACAAACCAGAAAGAGCCACACACAAGCACTGCATATGCGTAGGTTAATCTTTCTCAGTCTTATATACTCCGTAAATCTGACTCTTAGTTATAGGTCATAGTGACTCTTACCCATTCAAAAAAGATACCAGCGTGAATTATGATGTTGAGATTGTAAAGACAGCTTTGTCTACCTAACCGCATGCCCCTGCAGAATTGTTTAATTACAAAAGCAGTTTATTCGCAAGACAGTGCGTCATTTATATTCTTTGACTTCATTTTAGGGTTAAAAGAACGGTTACTAACGAGGTAGTAGCTAGCAACAAAGTTCCTAAAATGAAGCAAGTGCTACTTTTACTAACTATTCCTTGAATAGCGTAGTACATGGTAAAAAGTGATAAAACAAAGTCAGAGTTTGTAACTCCTGCCACCGGGGGTGCTGTTGTTACCACAGCGATTTGGAGCGATTAATCTACGATTACTCTACCACAGCGATTACTCCTACCTTGTTACCACTTTTTTAATAACTTTCTTTAAGACAGCGGCGCTCTCAAACTGAATACTAATTTTTTATTCCTTTTTCGAAACGGTGCTACCCATACCAGAACCAAGGACGGTGCAGCAGATACGTGTTTGCTCTCCTTTCAAAGAGGATCCATCTATAGGAGTCTGCCAGTTGAGTGCTGTTGGGGGTGGCGCCGTAGACGCGAACTTGATAGTGGAGACCTTGCGTGACGCATTCCGAAAAATGTAATCAAGATGCCGTCAGTAACGGCGCCGGAACCTAGGCGGATTATTATTCCCAAGTTCAGTTTTGCCAAGCTTCTCAGGCTTCTAAGATTACTTCGTCCACGGTGTTGGAATTCAGGTAGCAGCATCCCACCGCTGCCACCAGTTGTTGGGATTCAGGTAGCGTGATTGGGCTGGAGAAGAGACGAGGACGCTCGGAGGAAGAAAACTTGGAAAACTATAGAAAGACAATTTAAATAATGTACATGTAGGACCACTGAGAGTACTTCTCAGTAAAGAGAGCTTCTTAGCAGTCGGGAGTCTCCCCCAGCAAAGGGTATCTCTCAGGAGGGGGGGCTCTTGCTTGGTACCAAACCAGCAGCTCGCTAAATACTCTTCGTATTCCACAAATCCCTAGCTGGGGAATACAGTTCGAAGAATGATGTCCAATCACACGATGGCACTGATGGTACCACCCACGGCAGGGCGGTCGTGATGTTCTCTCGCAGCTCGGCCGAGGGAAAGGGAACAGGACCCGGTCACGCTGTCGTCCACGCGGCCTCCAGGTGGGCGCGCACGTGTGTCCGGATCGCGCCTATGTGCACCCCGAAGGCGCCTGCGTGACACAGGAATGCGGGCTGTCTCCCAACAGGGGTGGAAAGATCTTGTACTGATGTCCGGAACGCGGAACCTCTGTCGAAGGCGCAGCTCTCGGGCAATTGTTCAACCCCAGCATGACTGAAGAGGGCAACACTGATCTTGTACGTCGTCGTCTGATGACCGGAACGAATGCGTGGAATCGCTATTATCGTCGCTGCACCCGATGAGCTGTTCGAACACGTGGGGACGCTAGTATTGTCGCTGCACCCATTGGCCTGTTCGAACACGTGGGGACGCTCTTATCGTCGCTGCACCCGTTGGCCTGTTCGAACACGTGGGGACGCTATTATCGTCGCTGCACCCACTGGCCTGTTCGAACACGTGGGGACGCTATTATTGTCGCTGCACCCATTGGCCTGTTCGAACACGTGCGAACGCTCTTATCTTCGCTGCATCCGTTGACCTGTTCGAACACGCGGGGACGCTATTATCGTCGCTGCTTCCGGCATTCCTGCAGCCACGTCTACCCCCAGAGGGCTCACCCACCCTCGCGGTGGTCCTCAGGGAATCCTCCCCATGTCCACATTCGCCAAACTCATCAGCAGGAAGGAAGCGCGAGCACAACAGCACCCCCGCCGCCAGATATTGCGCCCGGAAGATGAACTGCTCGCACGTAGCTCGGCTGACTGGGCGTGCCAGGAACCAGATGCTCTCTGGGAGTCTTCGGATGACCTTCAGTGCCGAAGCTCGGTATCGCTTCCCCTCGTCAGATGGCCGTTTTGGGAAATTCTCTGCAATGCTAGCCAAAAGGGATGACAGACGCGAAACCACACCTGACAAAAGCAAGCGCCCTCAAAACCCACTCATCCCGCCAGACCAAAACTCAGGGCCAAAACTGCAATTCGCTCAAAAACTTAAACTAAACCTTGAAGAGATGAAATGTTTTGCCTGAATGAACTCATGGTGTCTCCCGACGAGGAGTTTAGAAAGAGCACCTGTCCAAGGCGTTTGCTCCCGCTCGAGGCGCGCTTGGAACGGAAAAAATTCGCTAAATGAAATAAGATTTCTGCTTAGAGGGCACGCGGTACGGAAATAGGTGACTGGATTTGGCCGAAGTGGCGTTCAAATTTGCCCGCCCCAATACCTCAGTGTCAAGGTACGTTATTCCACTCGCTCTTACTTATCCTTGGCCGAAATAAGGAAAACGTACTCCTAGGTATGTTAACTGCTTATGAGCAACATTACTGCAAAGAAAGTGGGAGATATACGCTCTCTATTAGGAAGAGAATATGAAATAAATATCCAAAACTAAAAATTAGGGGGACATCCCATTTTGATAATATCCTTACTAGCTAAAAGGCTAGGGTTAGCCCGTCGGCATTTGTGCGGAGCTTGCCTTTCTTGTAGCGAACTTCGAAGCTGTGGTGCTGGAGTGCCAGGCTCCACCTCTGTAGACCACCATATGTGGGCGACATATTCTGCAGCCAAGTCAAAGGGCAATGGTCCGTTTCTACTGTGAAACGGGACCCGGAGACGTAGCATGTCAGTTTGTCGATAGCCCAAACGAGGCATGCGCATTCTTTTTCAGACGTGCTATACGCATTTTCCCGCGTGCTGAGCTTTCGGCTCAAGTAAAGGACAGGCCGTGTGTGCCTGCCATCGCTTTCCTGGCAAAGAATAACGCCTACCCTGCGGTCGCTGGCATCACATTGTATGATAAAGGGGTTCGAGAAATCTGGCGTTGCCAGTATTGGGCGCTCGCCTAGGCCCGTTTTCAGACTCTGAAATGCATTCTCTTTCTTTTGGTCTCAAGAAAGATTGGTAGGCTCACTTTTTCTCAGCGCGTCGGTCAGGAGGCTGGCTAAATCAGACTAGTCCTTTACATAATGCTGGTAATAGCCTGCTAGGCCAAGAAAAGCCCTGAGTTCCGATTTTGTGGTTTGGCGAGGGTACTCCACCACGGCAGCCACTTTAAGTTTTGCAGGTCTGCGTTGGCCTCGTCCAACCACTTGCCCAAGATAGTGCACATCGGCGCACCCCGGATGGCATATTCCCGCACTTACCGTTAAACCAGCCTCAAGCAGTCGGCTCAACACAATACGCAGGTGTTCAATGCGCTCCTCTCAGTTTTGTGAGAAAACGGCCACGTCGTCAAGGTAGGGGAGAGCGAAATCGGCAAGTCCCCGCAGCACTTGGACCATGAACTTTGGAAAACAGTACGGAGCATTTTTCAAGCCAAAGCTCAACATTACAGGGCGAAACGTGTTCGCGGGGGAGACGAATGCTGCGTACCTGCTGGCGCGCTCAGTTAGTGGCACCTGCCAGTAACCACGAACTAAATCCAGTGCGGATATATATTCTGATTTAGCGACAATTTCAACCCTCTCTTCGGTGTTCGGAATCGGGTAGGTCTGGTCCACTGTGCTTGAATTCAGTCTCCGGTAGTCCACGCAACGTCTCGGTTCCTTGCCTGCAACGTCTGCAATAATGATTGGTGACGTATAGTCACTTTCGCAGGACACTATGACGCCAAGTTCGTCTGCAATAATGATTGGTGACATATAGTCACTTTCGCTGGACACTATGACGCCATGTTCGCACATACGGCGGATCTCTGTCTCAATGGTTTCCTTTTGTCTTGGAGAGACACGGTACGGTTTGCTCCTGATCGGCTGTTCGCTGGACAGCTGAATGTCGTGTTCGATGAGGATTGTTTTTCCTGGCTTGTTTGAAAACACCGCCTGAAAGTCGCGAAAGACGTTTTTCATGACTCCTCGTTGACTTTCCGTCAAGCGTGGCTCTCTGTCGATCGAATTTAGCTGCTCATTCGCTGCTTGCTCGTCCTCATGACGGGCATAAGGTATGCCTGAGATCTCTTCCTCTGGCATGTTCAGCGCCATGTTAACTATGGCCTGACGCGGTACATAAGGCTTCATCAAATTACTGTGGATTATTCGATTATATTTGTTCCTAAATTTTTCCTCATAGTTGGCGTCCGAAAGCTTGGACACCACCTTAGCTGGCCCTTCCCATTGCACCTCAAGCTTGTTCCTTTTTGACGGACGCAGCAACATCACCTGGTCGCCAGGTGTAAAGGTGCGCTTGCGTGAAAATTTGTCGTAGTACACTTGAGACAGTTACTGCTCTCCTCTGACGTTTGCTTCCACGAGGTCTCCGGTTTTCGCAAGTCTTTCCAGTAGCTTTAGAACGTATTCCATTACACAGGGATCATCTCCGTAAACCTCCCATGACTCCCTCAGCATGTGCAAACCAGGTCCTCAAGTCACGCCCGTAGACTAGTTCAGCGGGGCTAAATCCTATGCTTTCGTGGGGAACGGATCTCATTGCAAAACGTGCTGCTGGAATGCAGCCTTCCCAATCTCCCTTATGCTTAAAACACAGAGACCTTTGCATCCGCATTAGCACAGAGTGCATACGCTCGACTGGATTTGACTGAGGGTGGTGAATGGAACTGCGGATTAATGTAATCCCACACTTTGAAAGAACGTTGTTGTCAAGCAGCTTGTGAACACGCTCTCGTTATCGCTTTGTATCTTTGCAGGGAACCCCACGCGAGAGAAAATTGACAAAACGGCGTCAACAATACATGCGAAACTTAGCTCCTTTAAGGGAATGGCCTCAGGAAATTTGGTTGCCACACACAGTGAGGTCAGAATGTAGCGACAACCAGAGTTGTACGCTGGCAGCGGGCCGACAGTATCTATTACAAGACGCCAAAATGGCTCTGTAATGATGTGAACTAGTGTCATGGGAGTTTTCCATTTATCCGTCGACTTGCCGACCCGATGGCAGGTGTCGCAAGATCTAACAAGCTGTTCCACATCTTCCCAGCAGCCAGTCCAGTAATATTCGAGGGCTAATCTAGCTTTTGTTTTCTTTATGCCCAGGTGGCCCGCCCACGCATTTCCGTGTGCGAGCTCTAGAAACTGCCGCCGGTACTTCTCAGGCACCAGGAGTTGTTCATATGCGCATCCCTTTGAGTCGCAGTATTTCCGGTACTGAAGGCTTGATTTTTCATGAAAGCTGATGTTCTTTCTTGTGACTCCCTCTCTCACATTATTGCTTAAAGCTCTTAACGATGGATCACTTTTCTGATCTGCAATGAGTCCTTTCCTATCAACCTTAGTCAACTCCTCCCAAAGAGTCGAAGAAGGTATTAATGTCGAATCCTTCGCGTTGGTTACTGCTGCCCCATTCTCTACGGTATCGGCAGTTCCTTGGATTTCATGAGCTACCGCTGTTTCTGGAACGCCTTCATGGCCATACTCATGCGATTTATACGGACCAATTTTTCCTGCAAGGATCCCTCGGCTGGTCGGGAGAATGGTTTGTTGCCTGATTATTTATCGGAGCGCAGTCGAGTATCTTTTAGGGCTATCGCGCTCGAGAAGATGTTAGCGCCATGCAAGCCAAGCCCGATGTGAAAGAGCGACTTTTCTCTTTCAGCAGCTGCTCGGATTTGTTCGAAAACAGGTGGGGCCAGTGTGTCGGCAAGTTTGCGCTAACTGCCGCGTCTTTGTCTAGCCTGCCAAAAGTCCCCTGTAGAGTCACCTTCGCTATAGGCAAGCGTGCACTCTGTTCTTCGGCGACATGCTTAATCCAGGCGCATTCACCGGTGTAGTCCGTGGAGGAAACACAGGACGGGTGAGCAACATCGATGGTAGCCGCTGAATCCCGCAGTGCTCTTAATTTCTTGCCATTTATCACCACGTCCCGCATGTATGGCTCCAGCAATTTAAGTTTTTCCTCCGACTCTCGGATGCACGCGAACGCGATCTTTGGCTTTTTGCAGTTCAATGACATGTGACCCTCCTTGTTGCAAATATAGCAGACAATTGGCTTTCGCACTTCAAACGTGTGATCTCCAGGTGCCTGCTGTTTCGGCGAATGGGCAGATTCGGGTGACTCAATTTTTTTTTCACTACCTCCTCCTTTTGATCCCGAATCCTCTGCTCGGTGATCCCGGCGTGCTGGTGTCACCCTTCGTTGGGGTATGCTCTTTAAATAGTTTTCTCCCTTTCCTAACCTATTATCGTGCCCTGTCTTGCTTTGGAGGTTTCGGCGAACGTAATACTCGTCTGCGAGCTGTGCCGCTTTGTCTAGGTCTATATCTGTTAGCCTATCTTGCGGCCATAACCTCAGATCTTCTGGAATCGCGCTATAGTACTGCTGTAGTGCGATGAACTGCAGTACCTTGTCATGACTTCCGTGCACCTCGGCGGTTTTAAGCCACTTGTTTAAGTTTACTTTGGGGCGGTATGCGAAGTCAGTATGCGACTCTCCGCTTCTCTTTGCCTGCCTGAATCGCTGCCTAAAGGCTTCTGCAGAAAGCCGGTACTTCCTAAGCAGTGCACTCTTTACTTTCTCGTAGTCATCACACTCTTTCTGTGAGAGGCGAGCCACCACTTTGGCCGCCTCACACGGAAGGAGAGGAAGTAACTTCTCTGACCAAGTGCTCTTGTCGATGTGCACCTTCGCGCATGCGCGTAAGAAATTTACGAAAAAGAGTGCAATATCGTCTACCACGCGGTATGGTGAGACGACATCCTGCAGTCTCTGCCTCCCTTGCTCCTCTGCCGAAGCTACAGGGCTAAGACGCGCCATATTCCTTCCGTTCGACGCGATTTCCAGATCGATCATTTTTCGATCATGTTCTCTCGCTTTTTCCTCTGCCTCACGGACCTCCTGTCTCTCTTGAGCCAACCGAAGCGCTTCTTTTTCGTTCTGCTAGCACAACTCCCGTCTTTTCTGCTCTTCTTTGCGTCCTACAATCGTTTCCCAAGCCTCGTCGACCTCCTCACTAGTCACCTCTTCTTGCCGGATAACCTCGAGAAATTCGTTTTTTTTTTCTTTTCGCAGAACGTAGCGAAATCCTCAGCTCCTGGAAAATTTCGAGCACCTGCGCTTTTAACTTCTCCATCGTTAGTTCCACCATGCGTTATCAAGTCCACTAAAACAAAAGTCCTATCTTGAAGTGGACAAAACAGTTTCCCAAAATAAATTTCCCAGACAACAGGAATCCGCACCTATTATCTGCCTGTGCTAGCACGGTATGGCGAAATGAACGAAAAACATTGGTCACTCACCCTGCCAAGGTATAGCTGACGCCCGTCAGTCCCGTAGCTGCCGAGGTATATTCGAGCCGGGAACTTCACGTGGACTTCCCACCGCGGCCATCAAGTTGTTGGGATTCAGGTAGCGTGACGGCCGGAGAAGAGACGAGGAGGATCGGAGGAAGAAAACTTAGAAAACTGTACACAAAGACTATTTACATAATGTACAAGTAAGGGCAACTGAGAGTGCTTCGCAGTAAAGAGAGCTTCTTAGCAGTCAGGAGTCTCTCCCATCAAAGTGTATCCCTCAAGAGGGGGGCTCTCCTCTGGTACCAAACCAGCAGCTTGTTAAATACTCTTCGTATTCCCCAGATCCCTAGATGGGGAATATAGTTCGAAGAATGATGTCCGATCACACGTGGCACTGATGGTACCACCCAGAGCAGGGTGGTCCTGATGTTCTCTCGCAGCTCGGTCGAGGGAAAGGGAACAGGACCCGGTCAGGTTGTCGTCCACGCGGCCTCCAGGTGGGCGCGCTCGTGTGTCCGGACCGCGCCTATGTGCACCCGGAATGCGCCTGCGTGACAAAGGAATGCGGGCTGCCTCCCAGCTGGGGTTGAAAGATCTTGTACTGATGACCGGAACGCGGAACCTCTGTCGTAGGCGCAGCTCTCGGGCAATTGTTCAACCCCAGCGTGACTGAAGGGGGCAACACTGATCTTGTACTTCGTCGTCTAATGACCGGAACGAATACGTGGAGACGGTATTATCGTCGCTGCACCCTATGACTTGTTCGAACACGTGGGGACGCTATTATCGTCGCTGCACCCGATGGCATGTTCTAACACGTGGGGACTCTATTATCGTCGCTGCTTCCGGCATTCCTGCAGCCACGTCTCCCCCAGTGGGCTCACCCATCCGCGCGGTGGTCCTCAGGAAATCCTCCCCATGTCCAAATTCTCCAAACTCAACACCAAGAAGGAAGGGCGAGCACAGCAGCGGTTCGGTTGAAGCATTGGCGCTTTTCTCTCAATAAATCGGTATTTTCCTCACCTTGAAGCGGCTCTCATCAAATTAAAAATGATAAGTATCTGATGCGGCGGCGCGTTTTAAGCAAACGCGAATCTGGATGACAACCCGTTTCACCCAACATCAGCGCGGAGGCAAGAGAAATTCCACTAATCTCAACTCAAGATGTTCTAGTTCTTCTGTGCACGATTTCATCAGCGGCTTAGGTGCTTGGGGGTCTTTCGGAAGCTCTCACAGAACGTTTTTCATTTAACAAGAACATTATGACATTTTAATGTTACAAAAAGTGCTCTCTCATTGACGAAAGCCGTCGCATATCTCACGTCTGTTGAGCGCTTCAGTATGCAGCATAACCAGGAACAAAGCTAGCGGCGAAAGCCAGGAGATGAGCGTAGATCAGTCAAGCAATAACTATTCCTCGGATATGGTGCAAAAGAAAGCGGAATGCCATTGGCTCAAAGCAGCGCTGTATTCATTCTTAAGGTCGGGCGGAACCGATCTGTTAGCTGCCTTATTCAGCTCGGATTGTCTAAGATTGTGCATGTGATATGTTATCAGTTCAAGCACGTGCCTATGACGTAGGACCGTCTCGGCACATGCTATAAAAGCAGAGGCGTCGTGGAATAAAACTCATTCGTTCCTGCCCTCGCTCGTGCGTCGTGTCTTCTCTCGGCCACGACAGAACAACTGGCGATGAGGATGGGATGAAGCCACGATTCTGAAGCAAGCACCGGCGCAGCGCTGCAGCGGAATGGACGGCCGGCCCACGATAAGAAGGCAAGCGTTTCAAAATGGCACTCCCTGTAGCTTCGCAACGTTTCGGAAGCATGCCAGAGTTTAACCCAAGAAGCGACGATATCAAGTCGTATTTCGAGAGGTTTGAGAATTTTGTGGCCCTTAACGACGTTCGGGAAACAAAGAAGTTGAGCTTGTTCTTGAACGTAGTAGGCAGTACAGTGTACGGGGAGCTCAAGAAAATTCTAGTCCCTGACAGTCCTACTGACAAGACCTTCGCAGACATAAAGAAGGTACTTGAACAACACTTCAGTTCCGAGTACTCAGTAATAGCCGAACGTTGCAAGTTCAACAAACGCACGCAGCAGGAAGGAGAATGCGTCAAGGAATTCATGACCGAACTTAAAAATCTGGCGCGTAATTGTGAGTTCAAGGCGTTTCTGAATGCTTTGAGGGATCGCCTGGTGGTAGGATTGCGCGACCAAGAGACTCAGAGGATATTGTTCGCAACGGAAAACTTAACCTTTGAAAAAGCTTGCAAGATTGCGCTCGAAAAAGAACTTGCTGCGAAGCAAACAAAGGAGCTGCATTGCCAGGCAGAATGCTCGGCCGACGTAAATGTGGTTCGAGGAAGTGTGGAAACGAAAGCCAGGCTGTCAGGAAGCGGAAAAGAAAAGGTGCAAAATCGGACAGTTTGTTATCGCTGTGGAAAAGGGCACGATTCAGACAAGTGCTGGTATCGCAACGCGAAGTGCCGCGCATGTGCAAAGACGGGGCACCTACGAACGATGTGCCAACAGAGAAAAAGTCGTCCGGTAAACTACGCTGAAGCGACGGACGAAGAATCTGATGATTCTCAGGCATTTCACGTCGTGCTATGCACGAATGATAAGAAGCGAGGCTATAAGGTTTCCGTGCAGATTGAAGGGAAGACACTTCCTATGCTTTTGGATACGGGCGCAGCTGTCACGTTGATGCCTGAAAGAGTTTTCAAGCAATGGTTTCCGCAGATTAAATGCAAGCCAACCAAAGCAGTTTTGAAAACGTATACAGGTGAGCCTGTAAAGCTGCAAGGAAAGGCGACCATGACCGTTGAGCATAACGGCTGCAAGGCTGAACTTGCACTGCATATAGTAGAGGACCAGGGCAAGGCTATGCCTACACTTCTAGGCCGGGATTGGCTTGAAAAGTTGCAACTTGACTGGAATACCGTCAGTGCTATCACAGAAAACACTGATGTCGATTCTCTGCGAAAGGCATTTCCAGAAGTTTTCCGTACAACACCAGGAATAGTCCGCAATTTCGAAGCCAAAATAGCCATAGACCAGAACTGTACGCCTGTGTTCTGCAAAGCTCGGTCTATGCCGTTCGCTACTAAAGAGGCAGTCAGCGAAGAACTTGGTAAGCTGGAAAGTCAAGGCATTTTAAGAAAGGTCGCCAGCAGCCAGTGGGCGACGCCCATCGTACCGGTTCCGAAGCGTGGAGGTGGAATCAGAATTTGTGGAGGCTACAAAGTAACAATCAATGCAGTACTCAAGACTGATTGTTACCCGCTCCCGCTTCCTGAGGATTTGTACTCAATGCTAGCCGGTGGTAAGGTGTTTTGTGTGCTGGACTTGTCCTCTGCGTACCAGCAAGTGCCTCTCAGTGAAGATTCCAAGCCACTGCTCACGATAAATACACATCAGGGGTTGTACGAATTCCAAAGGCTCCCATTTGGAATTGCGAGCGCACCAGCTTTATTTCAGGCCATGATGGATAAAGTACTAGAAGGAATTCCTAACGTCGGGTGCTATATAGACGACGTCACCATCACCGGCAACAGTACAGAAGATTGCTACACAACTGCCACAAAAGTTCTGAAAAGACTTAGCGACCACAACATAAAGCTCAAAGAGGAAAAATGCAAGTTTTTTCGTGATTCAGTTGTCTACCTAGGGCACAAGGTTTCGAAGGAGGGCATCTATCCCACCGCTGAAAAGATAAAAGCAGTACGAGACGCCCCGGAGCCCAGCAACATCACAGAACTCAGGGCCTACTTGGGTCTTCTAAACTTTTATGGCAAGTTTATGCCGAATTTGGCAACTGTGGTAGCTCCTCTTTACCAGCTTCTTCAAAAAACCACAAGTGGAAATGGACGAAACAGTGCAAGAAGGCATTCGAAACAACTAAGGGAATGATTTTGAACAGTGAAGTGTTAGCCTTCTATGACGTCACAAAGCCACTTGGACTTAGTTGCGATACTTCCGCTTACGGCTTGGGAGCTGTGATTTTTCATGAAATGCCAGACGGAACGGAACGGCCTATCGCATTCGCGTCTCGTACTTTAACAAGCAGCGAACGGAACTATGCTCAAGGGGAGAAAGAAGCGCTCGCGCTCATATTCGGCTTGCGACGGTTTCATCGTTATCTGTATGGGCGCAAGTTCAACCTATACACCGACCATCAGCCGCTTATCGGACTTCTTGGGCATGATAAACCACTGCCATCTTTAGCAGCTGCACGGATGGAGAGATGGGCACTGATGCTAACAGCATATCAGTACGATCTCAAGTTCAGGAACGGCAAAAAAATGGAAGTCGCTGATGCACTGTCACGGCTACCGCTGCCGACAGCCTCAGGCAACGACGAGCCGGAGTGTTTGGCTGTTTTTGACGCAACCCCGCTGACAGCTAAAGAAGTCGCTCGAGAAACGAAGCGAGACCCCCTTCTAACACGCGTTTTAAGCTACGTTCTTTTGGGATGGCCAGAGCATTACTCTGAAGAGCTGCGACCGTTTTTCACACGGAAAGATGAACTGTCTGCTGAACAAGGATGCGTAACTTGGAGCAATCGAGTGATTGTGCCGAGAACCCTGCAGGAACATGTGCTCTCTCTGCTGCACGAAGGACATCCAGGGATGACTCGTATGAAGATATTGGCACGGGCATACGTATGGTGGCCTTTCCTCGACAAAGACATAGAAGAAACCGTTCGGAATTGCCAAGTTTGTCAAAGCACTCGGCCAGCAAAGTCGGCCGGGCCTCTGCAACCATGGAGGTATCCAACAAAAATTTGGGAAAGGATTCACGCTGACTACGCTGTAAAAGACGGCGTCAATCTGCTAGTAGTGGTCGACGCATATTCTAAATGGATTGAAGTGTTTGGCATGACATCGACAACTACCGCTAGAACATTGGAAAAACTGGACACTCTCTTCGCGGCCTACGGCTACCCCGAAGAAGTAGTTACCGACAACGGCCCGCAATTCACTTCGGATGAATTTGAACAGTTCATGAGGCACAGGGATATCAAACACACGAGGACACCTCCGTATCATGCAGCTTCAAATGGAGCCGCAGAGAGACTCGTAAGAACGACAAAGAAAGCGCTCCTAAAACAGGTTCTGCACGATAAAAATGAGAGAGTAAAGAGTACAGTACAAGACCGCCTGAATAAATTTCTTTTTTGTTATCGAAACACCCCACATTCGATGACTTTGCGGACGCCTGCTGAAGTTTTCCTCAAGCGTCTGCCCCGAATTACTTTGTCTCTTATCAAACCAAGTTTTGCAGGGGACATGGCGGAGCGTCAGAGACTAGACACGGAACAACGTAACGGCCGAAGAGGATGTGCTGAATCCTTCTCCGTGGGCGATGCAGGGCGATGCAGCGCGGCGAGACCTGATCTAACGGCACAGCACATGAGGAGCCTACCCCTACAGGAAACCAGTCATCAGCAGTAGCATTGCGACGAAGCACCCGTGCGCGAAACCCTCCCGAGAGATACACTACAGAAGACTTCAGGAAGAAGAGATAGTAGTAATTGAAATCACTTTTGTTTCACTAAGAAGGGAAGAATGTGATATGTTATCACTTCAAGCACGTGCCTATGACGTAGGACCGTCTCGGCACATGCTATAAAAGCAGAGGCGTCGTGGAATAAAACTCATTCGTTCCTGCCCTCGCTCGTGCGTCGTGTCTTCTCTCGGCCACGACAGAACAGTGCAAACGACCATCTCAGATTTGAAAATTGAAAATTGGTTTTTAGGCTAGGAAATGGCGCAGTAACTCTCACATATCATTGTAGACACCCGAACCGCGCCATAAGGGAAGGAGTAAAGGAGGTAGTGAAAGAAGGAAAAAAGAAAAAAATTGCCGTAGTGCAGGGCTCCGGAATAATTTCGACCACGTGGGGATCTTTGACGTTCCCCAGGTGGTCGAAATTTTTCCGGAGCCCTGAGCCCGGAATATGAAGGCTTACCGATGGCTGAGCCATCAACCACGGCGGCTTGACGGGATGATGTAGAAAGGCGCATATCCGGATGGCATTTCAGGCTGATGGCAGCGGAGTGAGCTTAAACTTCTATACGGCCACTGATGCAGAATCTTCGTCAGTTGGTCACAGCGATGTCGGTTTGTTCATGCTAGAAACCTCTGACCTGCGAGTTTATAATTTTGAGGCGAGGGGCTATCAAATCTTTTTGATAGGGTTTTAGCATCATGCAACTGCTTTTACGGCGTTACTGATTATGGTGGCAAGTATATACTCGATCCTTAACACATATGGTCGCTGCAATTTTTAACGCGAGAGCGTTAGAACACCTATCTCGGAAAAAAATTGGAGGACTCTTGAGGTTCGCCTTTAAGAGTGGAAAGAGGCAGCGTGTTGCAGCGCTGCCGAGGAATTACCAGTGTACGCATCAGTACACAAACTTCACGAAGCCAAAGACCGCAACGAATTCACTTGGTACACTTTTATTCAGTTCAAACCAGCGACCTGACTGTGTCTTCCCCGAGCCAATATATCGATCTCTGTATAGTAGTGGTCATGGACGAAGTGTCTTAAAAGAGTAAGCAAAATGGTGCCAGCGGGTGTGAAGACGTTTTTCTTCAAGTTGCACACTGGTACGTTGCCGGTTAAAACATCGATGAAGGAGAATGGGTGTTTTTACCATTGGGTGCTGACTGCTTGTTGTGTCACAAACAACAGTCAATAGAACACGTCTTTATTGATTGCTGCGATGCCCTGCTCTTTTGGGACCTGCTCCGGCGCACAATAAAGACTTATCCTTGACGCCGCATGGGGTACGATTCCTGGGCGTTGAGGCGGATCTTTATAAATAAGAAGTAATTTTCCTTCTTGGCCTGCACAGCATTTGACGACGCAAAATGGCTGTACGACACTGCGATGAAGATGCGTGGTCTGGCCGAGATTACTTCAAAAAAAACATATTTTAAGCTGCGTGAAGTGTACAAGGAGCAATGTTTTGGAGAAGTTGAGTTGATGGGAGTTGATGAGAGAGTTGTGTTCCTTGAAACTATTTTGATTTTCTCACGTGAGTGAAACACATGTCCGCTCTTGATATTTGAGAGTGCAGCGCAGAACATATGTTTGTGTTCTGTTGTAAAATTTCAGAAGAGGCAATAAAAACAAAAAAATGCTTCGTAGCATCTTTTGTGCGCGCCTGCCTCCTGATCTGGAATACCTGTGTTCAAATCCCCGTATCTCCAAAAGATTTTTTAATTTGGAGGTTCTCTTGTGACACTACCAACAACGCCGACATCGGCTTCTCTGCGACACGAGCTGCTTAACGCTATCGCGTTAAAAAATGGCCTGGCGTCGGCGTCGGCGACGACCGTTTCAAGCCTCGCAGCCAGAGCGGCTGGAGCAACGGGCCGCTCCAGCAACATATTGGGCCGCCTATGTCACGTGACCTTGTAGCGCAATCACAACCTGCCCATGTATTGCGAGCAAACCGACCACCGCGGGCTGGCGAAAGTTAATGATTGGTCGCTAGAAGCTGCTCAGAAAGAGCAACTTGGGTCTCACAAGCCCCGTTGATGACAACACCTGCATATCGCAGAGAAATGGCGCATCTCTCAACAGCTGCACTGCTGCACAAGGAGTGGTATGTGGACTCCCAGCGATCTGTGAATGTAGAGAAGAGACCAAATCCGCATATATGGACATTACCTCATTAGGGCTATCTCGTCATACCCTAGAGGCGGAGCTTAAGCCTCCGAAAAAATTGATTTTTGAAATTGGTTTTTGGCCGAGACCGCGGTGGCTCAGTGGTTAGGGCGCTCGACTACTGATCCGGAGTTCCCGGGTTCGAACCCCACCGCGGCGGCTGCGTTTTTATGGAGGAAAAACGCTAAGGCACCCGTGTGCTGTGCGATGTCAGTGCACGTTAAAGATCCCCAGGTGGTCGAAATTATTCCGGAGCCCTCCACTACGGCACCTCTTCCTTTCTTCTTTCACTCCCTCCTTTATCCCTTCCTTGACGGCGCGGTTCAGGTGTCCAACGAAGTATGAGACAGATTTCTGCGCCATTTCCTTTCCCCCCAAAACCAATTATTATTATTAAATTGGTTTTTGAGGAAAGGAAATGGCGCAGTAATTGTCTTACTTATCTCGGTGGACACTCGAACCGCGCCGTAAGGGAAGGGAGGAAGGTGGTAGTGCAAGAAGAAAGTGGCAAAGAGGTGCACTGACAAAAAGTGCACTGA
This sequence comes from Amblyomma americanum, assembly GCF_052857255.1. Lineage (NCBI taxonomy): Eukaryota > Metazoa > Arthropoda > Arachnida > Ixodida > Ixodidae > Amblyomma > Amblyomma americanum. The sequence goes on from NC_135503.1 coordinate 111,043,655, forward strand.
GATCGAACAGCACACGGGCGCCTTAGCGTCACGCCTCCATAGAAACGCGGCCGCCGCGGTCGGGATCGAACCCAGGTACCCCGGCTCAGTAGCGGGGCGCCCTAACCATTAAGCCACCGCGGCGGATGTCCACTCAAATTTTTTAAGACGAAATCCTTTCTTCGCTCATGAGGGGCGTGGACGGAAGTGTGACCGCGTATTGCGTGGTAAATAAAACAACTATAAAAGTTGATTAAGCAACGTTTATGTAATGAAATAGACCAGAAATAAAATAATAAACAAAAGTAAAAATAATGAATAAAAATAAGAAAGAATAGGAAATTAAAACAATATAAGAAAAACAAAAACAACAAAAATTGGAGGACGCTTAAGCTTCGTCTTTGACTGGGTCGTGACAGCCTGTTGCAGCGTTGCCAAGGGCTCACCGGAACGCCATCGCCCGTTCGGCGCGACGCCTTGCTCGTTGGACAATTTAAGGAGAGGAAATGACGGCTGTCTCACAGATCTCGGTGGACACCCGAACTCCGCCATAAGGAAAGGAAATGACACCTGTCTCACGTATCACGGTGGACACCGGCCGAACCGCGCAGTAAAAGGAGGAACATTTCCCACACGCAGTGCCGACAACTACAACTACCCCGACTACTACTACGACGCTGACGACTGTTCGACCGAACGAGCTGGATACGCTGTCGCGTAAAGAAACAAAAAATTACAAAAAAACAATGAAAAATGAACGGAGTGTGGCGACAGAGAGAGGTTTTCGCATTTGCGCTCTTAAACAAACGAGTGCAATCATCTCCTTTTTTTATTTTAGGGCCGCAGAAAACGGCGGTTATTCTGTATTCCGATGACTGCCCAGAACACTTTCTGTTCCGCTGCCGCTTAATTCGGCTTGCGGGAACAAGATAGGCCAGGTTAGGCTGAGTTCCTGGTGAGTCGTCTTCATCCTCACGTATTGGCACATGCCCACACAGCGGTGGCCAGTCGTTTTTCTTCGTTCCATCAGTAAACTCCTTCCAAGTTGTCAACACAGCCAGGTGAGAATAGGAATTCAGTTTTTTAATGCGAAAGCATTACTTGGCTATGTTCGCCGTTACGTGTCCGCAGAGAGTGGACCCAAACATGTCAGCAGCCCTCGCGTCGTTAGTGGGAGAGCTAGGAGTAAAAGAATGAGAGTATGTGATAGAGGATAATAAAATGTCGCTGCGTGTCAAAATTGGTTGCTGTGGAATAATTAGTTAATTAGAGGCGAAAAAGTTGATTAGCCGTCGATGTAGTGGGTGGTCGTCAAAACAGTCGCTAACGTCTAAATTGTGGAAAAAATACACAACCAAGCCGGAGAAGGTTTCAAATAGAATAAAATGTGAATAATTAACGTTAGTTAATCAAACAAAAAGCTTTGGTTGCTGTGGAGTATTTAGAAGCGAGTAAAACCGCGGACGTCGATGTAGTGGGAGAACAGATGAGATTGGGGCGAGTTGGTAAGCATTCATGGCGGTTGAACAGCGCATCAAAGGCGGGACAAAGGCAAGACAAGCGCTTGCCTTGCCTTGTCCCGCCTTTGTTGCGCTGTTCACCCACTAGCGGAAGAACGTCAAAACAACCTGGGACGTCGAAAGAGTATACAACAAAAAAAATCGTGAGAAAAAGTCGTAAAACTTTAATGAATGGCGTAAAACACATTGGAAAAGTGACAACTCAAAAATTCATCACAAACCATTAATCAATGAAATGTGCACAAAAAGGAGTGATACAAGGACTACAAATACGATGGCGGTGAATCAACGTGGTTGTCACGGTAACGCGTGACGCCATGTCGTCTCTTTGAAATGCGGTAAACGTAACGTCAGAGGAGAGGGCGACGGCGCGATGGAGTAAGAGGTCCCTAGTGAAGCGAAGAGAGGGGACGAGTGTAGAAGAGGCGTCAATGCTTGCGCATTCCCCCAACGCCGCAGGGGTCTCTAATGTTTATTTTACGCAAATAAAAAGCACAAATATACAAATTAAGGTACTTTTGCACTTTTTATGCAATAAATTTTTTTGGAGTATTCATTACTTTATAAAAGTTTCTCAAGAAATAGAGGATTCGATATCAATATTTTCGGATCTAATTGGACGTAAGTTGTATAAAGAAAAATTCTGAAGTTTTAAATAACTTCTTTTTTGCAGGATATTTAGCCTTAAATTGCATTACGAAATTTTCTGAAAAAAATATAAAAAGGGGCAATTTCGCTTACGATTATTGACTGCGATTGAATTAAGGAAAGTTATTTAAAACAACTGGTCGCTTAAGGAAGAAAACTTCTAAATTAGTTCATCTCCGCCCTACCTCGCCGTTGATCGTCGCTCGCCCTTCGCTGAAATGTTTGCTGCCGGCAGCGGCAAGGAGTCATACCTACTTGGATATCCTGGAACCTCCGAGGAGAGTGGTCGCGTTTCTCCGTGCTACCGCTGAAACTTCTTCCAATCTCGGCGGCAATCGCATCCCAGCATCCGGCCTGAGCGTTCGCGCGCGCGCCGTTTCCTGGATTACAAGCGCGCTGCGCCAACGACTCCTCTTCCTGTGTCCGCTCTCGCTCGCGGTCGAGCCCGCGTGAACACACCACCATGGAGGTGCAGGTGCAGGGAGAGATTCTTCACCCCCGCGACTACGACCCAAGGGACTGGACTCACATCCTTAGTGTGCCTGCCCGCTCCCGGGACCGGTGTACGTCAACAAGCCAGGAAACCGCAGCGTCTGAGAGCGGTGCCGCCATCTCACCTACTGCAGGCCCTGACAAGTCGCACCTGCAAGCGACGCGCGCAGCTACGCAGCGTTCGCGGCAGCAGCCGCCGCTCCCGTCTGCTGACTACAAGATCATCTTCAGGTCTCGAGGCGGGCTGCAGCTGAACCTGCTTCCACCCCGACTACTACGGGAAACCATCCTCCGAGCGGCGTCCCAGCTTCAAGAATCAACGCGTACCCAAATCAGGGTTCACCCAGTCAACAACACGTGCACAGTAAGCACGCCCCTACAAGCTGACGCACTCGCGCTGGTTCGCATAACCCAAATCCAACACCAAGCAAAGGACTTCGCAGTCGCAGCTTATATAGCGCCACCGGACGGAGCGGTACGCGGAGTAATCTCCAATGCATACTGGAACGAGACCCCGACAGCTCTTCTCCGCGACCTCATCACCAGCAACCCGGAAGCCCCCATCGTGGACGCCCGCCGAATGGGGGCCACGCGTTCCATTCTAGTCACCTTTCGTGCTGGACCTGTGCCACGCGCCATTCTTTAAGGAGGAGCCCTCCACAGCTGTACACCGTACCGAGGGCATATAGACGCCTGCACGAACTGCCGCGTCCCAGGCCACCGGGCGGATGTGTGTCCACCCAAGATCTCATAAATGGCTCCGCTGCGGGAAATCCCATCCCAAAGAAGATGTGCCATCATGTACCCCCAGCTGCATTCTCTGCGGGGGCCCACATATGACCGGAAGTGGGAACTGAAAAGCACGCGGCCGTAAACTAGCGTCCCCGAGGAACGCACTCTCTCCTCCGTCTAAATAGCGGCTGTCTCGCCGTAATCAACAAAGCACAACAAACGGACGCAGCTCGACGGCTTCCCGGTCAAGTTCCAGAAACCGACAGAACAGCAGCAAAAACGCCTCACGTCTCACTTGGGCAGACCGCGTTCCCGGCAACGCCACCCGTCATCCCCCGCCACCGCAGTTCTCCCAAGAAGATACGAGAGACCAGGAACTCCGGGCCTTGCGCGACGAGGTAAGCCGTCTCTCCTCCCTTTTAAGCAGCCCCACCCCTTCTCTGCCTACTCAACCCGCACCCCCTCTCGTTAACCCGACATCCTCATCCACAGACACTTCGAGCACCCCTCCTGCAAAGAAGCAGCGCACCTCAGACGCCACACCGCCTCCCATACCCCTAGAAATGGACGCTTAATTCGCTGCACTGGATGCCAAATTTGACCACAAACTAAAAGAGCTAGACGCCCGCCTTGAGGCCATATTCAATCACCTTGCCGCCGCCCTCATCGAAAAACTTGAGCAGCGCATGGACGCTATGCTTACCAAGATGATGGAGCTCATGGGACATAACCTTACCCATCGCTTCACCCAAATTCAGACCACCTGCAAGCACAAACCCCCTTTGCTGAACACATACCAATTGACACCCGTCTCACTCCCCTCCTCAACCCGCCGACTCTCCAATATGGCGGGACGGAACACTAATTCTCTTCCTAATTTAACTTGGAACTGCCGCTGTTTCCGGGCCAAGCGCGCACCTCTGCAACTTCTCCTTCCCACCCTCACGCCCACTCCCCATTTACTTCTTCTCCAGGAGAATGCACACCGGGCAACCCTCTCCAGCTACACATCTACACACTCAGACACCACTAGCAAACCCAGGGCGTCCACACTCATCCACCGCAGCCTCACCTATAAAACTCATCACATCACATCTGAGACACCCTGCGTGATCACTGAACTTATACATAACACACATACACTTCCTTCAATCTTTATAGCAAATATATACCACCCCCCGTCCCAGCCGATGGGCTCGTTAGAATCACTTCTGCGAGAGATACACCACCTAGCAGGGAAACATCCTCTATTAATGGGTGGGGACTTCAACAGTCAGCATACTGACTGGGGATACACAACCACGACACATCGAGGTCGCAGGCTGTGGCTGCTCCTGCAGAACCTCCAGTTCACTGTTCACAACACGTTTCAGATGCCCACGCGGATCGGCAACAGTGTCAGCATGGACACCAGTCCGAACCTGGCGCTGAGCCGCTACATCTGCGGTGTTACCTGGAACAGAACTCAAACATACATTGGGCAGTGATCATTACGTTATACAAATCACTGTCCCGTACAAACGACCCCGTCACTCCTATACAACATATAAACTGGTTAACTGGGACGCACTTTGCGCTGCACGCACCGCCCACCCAGACACTCCTATCACAGACATCGACGCCTGGGTGCAATTACTCAAGCATGGCGTTCACCACAACACGCAACACATTGAAACAACCACCGAAACCCCTACCCTGGACACACACCTAGCCCACCTCTGGGAGGCTTATCACAGCCTCCTGGAACGCTGTAAAGGCAATAAATATAACAAGACACTTAAAAAGCGGCTGGCCGCGCTGCAGACAAAAATCCAACAATACTCGGAGTAGCTCTGCCGATCCAACTGGGGACAGATATGTGACGGCATCGCCGGAAACCTGTCCAGCAAACGAGCATGGCAACTCCTCCGACACCTAATCGACCCCCCAAACACCAAATCATCAACACAACACCACGTGACACGCCTCACACACCAACATATTGACGATCCCGAGGCCCTCATAAACACACTTCAGAACACATACACCTCTCCGGGTGCCCCCACACCTCTACCCACCTACACAGGACCAGCCAATCCAACACTCAACACAGACATCACTGAGACGGAAGTCAGAGCGGCCCTCCTGACTCTCCGAACCAACTCCGCATCTGGTGCAGACCAAATCGCAAACTCCATGCTTCGTAATCTGGACGACCAATCAATCACCCAAATTGCGCAATACTTCAACCAGTGCTGGAGGGAGGGTATCCTCCCGCAGTCCTGGCGCCACGCGAAGGTAATATTCATACCCAAACCCAACAAAACACACTTCAAAACCTTCGCCCGATTTCGCTAACCTCATGCCTCGGAAAGCTCTTCGAGCATGTTGTGTTAGCAAGACTCAAAACGCACATGGCGGACAACAATCTATACCAGCGTAGCATGGTGGGATTCCGCTCCCATCTATCCGCACAGGACGCCATGCTGCAACTCACACATGACATTTTCGACCCGCTTCTGTCTGGTCACACCAAGGCAGTCTTAGTTTTCGATCTCTCCAAAGCTTTTGATCGCATCGAACATCAGGCGATCATGACTGCCCTATCTCCATTGAAAGTGGGTGCGCGCAAATACGCCTACATGCAAGCATTCCTCAGTGAGCGCACGGCTGAGATACATTTTGGACCTCTCTCTTCCCCCTCCTACACGCTTCAGAGTATCGAAACCCCTCAAGGGTCCGTCCTCTCCCCCTTCCTCTTTAACATCAACCTCATCCCCCTCGCCCGGAAATTGGCAACTATCGCCCACCTTAAGCTCACTCTTTATGCTGACGACATCACACTGTGGGCAACCCACAGCAGTGACGGCGACATAGAGAACACCTTACAGGAATCATCCACCCTCACCCAAACTTATGCACAGAACATCAGACTGTCTTGTTCCCCTGAGAATTCCGAACTGCTCCTCATCCGGCCAAAGAACCAACGCTCCCCCCGCTCCCCCATTGCCATCGAACTGAATGGGGACCCGGTACCGAAGGTTGACACCCTCCGCGTAATGGGCCTGCATATCCAGAACGATAGCAAAAATACCACCACCCTCAAGAAACTCAAGCAGGTAGCAGGCGCGATATCGCATCTCATCCACAGAGTTTCGGGCCATCACAGAGGCATGAAGGAGAGCGACCTCTGTCGCCTCATTCATGCCTTTGTCCTCAGCCGTGTGCTCTACAGTACCCCATACCTAGAACTATCCAAACACGACATAAATACTTTGGATGCCTTGATCCGCAAGGCATTCAAAGTCGCACTTCATCTTCCCCTCAACACCCCCACAGACAGATTACTATGCCTGGGCCTCCACAACACGATCGGGGAACTCGTGGAGACCCATCGACAGGCCCAATACATAAGGCTTACACAAACCTCCACAGGTCGATATATCCTGGACTCCCTCGGAATCAGAATACCGGCCAATGACCCAACCCTCCTCCCCATTCCTCGATCCCTTCACCGAGAGCTGGTCATCAAGCCACTGCCAAAAAATATGCACCCCTCCCACCATGAGCAGCGCCGCAGAGCCCGTGCGAAGGCACTCCACCGAGTGTACGGCTCAGAGCCGGACGCCGTATGGGTGGACGCCGCCTGCACGGGTGACGAAGCAACCACAGCCGTGGTGGACTGCTCTTCATCCGCCCTCCTCACACTACCTCTCCCCCCTGACACCACCCCAGAGGCTGCAGAGGAAGCGGCCATCGCAATTGCCATCACCCGCACGGAAGCCCAGTACATTTTAACAGACTCTAATACTGCAATTGTAAATTTTGCGCGAGGCCGAGTCCACGTCCCTGCTTTTGGCATACTGGGCTCGCCCGATGCATCCCCACCCCGCCATGTAGAGCTTATATGGGTGCCTGCGCACTCCGGGAATCCCGGAAACGAGACCGCCAACCTTTTAGCCCGAGGTTATTTAAACCGGGTTCACGTGGCCTCGGATAGGGGATTCGCGAGGGAGCGAATACACTCGTTCAGCGAGATGACGCAGGCCTACAGAGCCTCACGCCAGCTCTACCCCCCGCCCCACCTCTCCCTAGATAACAAACACGCAACACTCTCGCGCAAACTACAGACACACACACTCCCCTCACCCCTGACCCTAGCCCACTATCACCCCTCCTTCCGCACTCCTGCCTGCACCTTGTGCCCAGAACCATTCGCCTCTTCCCTCCACATCCTCTCCCTCTGCCCGGCGGACCCTCCCCCGCGCGGCCTAGAGGACCTCAAGACCTGGGAGGACTGGGAGACCCTGCTGCGCTCGGAGGACCCGGCCGGGCAGACAATCGCTACCGGCCGGGCTGCCAGCGTTATGGACATTAGGGACAAACACTTGAGTGCAGTGGGATCGTGCGGATACCCAGGGGCGTGCCCCGACTTCCTCTCCAACAATAAAGTTTTTCTCTCTCTCTCTATCATACCTACTTGGCTCGGCGGCGCTCCATCTGGATGCTCCTGTAGCAAGCCTGCATTGCAGTGTGGCTGTACCCGTGTCACCTCTTGCTGGGCACGTGCATCAACACTGAGGGTTCAAAGAAGTTTGCGGGCTATCAGCTGCTGCAAAAGTGAAATCGACTACACATTGGCTAGTGTGCTGTTTATGATTCAATATTTGACGTTTTCCCCTCTGCACGGGCTGCTAGACGCTACAGACACATTGCAAACCAGCAGCATGCCATCGAGAATGACGGCAGACGTCCTCCTACGTGTCCAGTTCAGATGCCAAGGTGTTTCGTGGAGGACATAGCTGATGGGAGTGCTCGCTCATCTTCTGATCCTTCGTAAACTCCTCGCCGACTAGAAGCGCAGCGGTGTGACGTTCAGGTTCTTTATGATGACAGAAGACAACGCTAATAAGCTCCGATGGGGTGCGGCGTGCTTTAGTAGAGATATTAGCAGCGTTTTATTTTTGCCCAAGAGCAAATTTGTGCTTAAAAGAAGACCGCGGATTGCTGTGGTAAGGATGTCACAGAAACACCTTTGCCACCACTTTTGCTGCCTTCTGGCGCAAGTTTCCTTACAGTTAACGGCTCGACACTTTTATGCTATGAATCATACTCGACAGAGGTTGATGGTGGCGCTTCCGACAATTTCCAGTGCTTACTCTCCTGGTTTAAAGTATACGTTGCCACAATTCGCGGAGCAGCTCCGATGCAATGGTGGAAAGTCCTGGGAAACAATACCTTCTTTTGTCCTAGATCATGCGGCCGCTTCTCTTGCGACCGCGATGGAACAAGCTTATCAAGAAATACTGAAGCCAAGTTTCAAGAAAGTGGTTCTTCACAGTCACGGGCCTTAGACGAAATTACAATTTCTTCTTGGATTTCGTTTCTCTTTTTTCCGTTACTTCTAACGCATCGTGTGTCCTTGTCGATATCATGACCATTATCATCATCCTGATCACTCCACCTGCAGAGCAAAGGCCTCTCCCAAGTCTCTGCAATTAACCCTGTCCTGCTCCATCTGCGGTAACCGTGTCACCGCAAACTTAGTCTCATCCGCCCACCCAACTTTCTCCGTTCACTGCTACGCTTGCCTTGTTTGAAATCCACTCCGTTACCCTTTACGACCATGGGATATCTTGTCTTCACATTGCATGCCCTCCCCAAGCCCATTTCTTCGTCCTTATTTTGACTAGGATGTCATTAACGCGCCCTTGTTCCCACACCTACTCTGCTCTCTTCCTGTCTCTTTACATTACTCCTATCATTTTCCTTTACATATCTCGCTGCGTTGTCCTTAACTTCAGCTGAACCCTGTTTGTTCGCTTTCATGTTTCTGCCCCATAAGTGACTTCAGTTAAGATGCAGTTGTTGTACGCTTGTCGATATGGTCCTGTTCAATGGCGCGATGAAACAGTTGGATGACGTTGGGGTGGCTGCGAATCTCTTTGAGAAGTATCTGGCAAAGCGCACCCGTTATTTCCTTTTTATGGTGCCAAACTTAGACATGTCTTCAAACGATGCCGAAGTTGTCGAGTTCGACACGTCACCTTTGGTGTATGCGCCGTGTGCAAGGCATCGAAATTGCGCCTGACGCTACGGATGTAACTCTGGCTTGTGCAACAGTACTGCAGGGGCGTGTAGTGCATCTATCGTGCGTTCAGAGTTCGCACGTCGCTTAACCTGTGACGCCATATTTGAGGCGACCCTGTGTGCCTCCCGACTTAGGGAACCGTTTCTTCCCGGAGCCTTACTCTTTTGTCAAGGACAAGCCGATGCCGTTGTGGTAAACTAAAACCAATATCTTCTTACTTTTGCGCCCCAGTGAACGCGTTGCAGAGGCGATGACTTTAACAGGTTCTCGAGTGGTCTACTTGGCTTGACTAATAGAGCCATAGAAGCTCGTTTTCACCTCCTAATTTATCTTGAGAGACTAATTTCGAACTGCACTTTCATAAGGACGACATGGAATGGGTCCAGGTACTGCCATGATTCAGCAGTAATGCTTGTGCATCGCTGTATCCCCGGGGAAACTGGACTGCATGCCATGGGTAAAACATCGCGTCTACTTTTGGTCTGGGACTCCATTTGTCACCATATTTATGGATTTGTGCGTTCGGAACCAAGACTTACTTGTCTTGGATACGGAGGGCATGGCATTGTTTTTGTGTCTGAAAGCGCCCTTAGTTGTCAGCCGCAGGGTTTTTAAAAACTCGCGGTTAATCTGGTTCTTGAATACCATACGTATGAACAGCACCATTCGTGCTATTAAGTAGTCCCATTTCTTCTCAAGTGTTGAGCAGCCTAAATAGAACTCGCGGTTCGTCGATTTTTGTGTGGCTAGTGGGACTTGCCGTTTCACCCAATGGCGTAGACAGGATCGCATGTTTCGCGATGATTAACCTATACCAAGTTAACTGCCTTCCGTTCGTCCTCTGAAATACACCAGCCTTGCTCAGCACCTACTAGAAAAGTTATCGAGACCATAAAGCAGAAAACGACAGTTGTCTACGGTTAACGTCATAGTACGTGTGTCTGACTCTAAATCTGATTCCTGGTAAACTTCTGCGGTTCCTCATAAGTTCCGGTTGAATGTCTGCTCCACCCGTTTCTTATAATACTAGGCTCGTTTCAGCTATTGTTAGGTGAGACACACACTTTTGGTGCCTAGTTTTTGTCACTAAGCGGTAATGATGTGGAATACGTTGATATTACTGGAACTGGCAGCATGTCGTTTTCCTGCGATGCGGTTATGTAGAGCACGGGTTCCAGTTGCTTCACGATATGTTCCAGATAAAAGTAGGTCACTGCTCACGAGAGGTAAAGATTAGGAGCGCCGCAAGAGGATACTTGTTCTTCCGCTATTGGACACATGATCATCGGACGCGTGACATCAGAGAGCTAATTTTTTTTTAAAGTTCCCGCCGTAACGGTGCCGCCGCTCACTCCTCCTCGGCTAGCGGGTGGAGCCCTGCCTTCATTCTCTCAACGTTAGGAACACTTCTATTCCAAGAAGTACTCAAGTGCTGTGCCCTGGTATACCGCCATCAGGACTCCCGTAAACCTGCTGTTCATCACTGTTCTTCGGGCAGGTGTTTCGGGGCTGTCGCCCACAGGCCTCAGTTCTAAAACAACCTTCAGCATAGCCCCGCCGGCTTCCCCGCTTACCGGAGGCCGTCTTGTGATTCCTCTGTCACGCCGCAGATTCCCCGCAGTACCCCTGCAAACTTTCGCCTCCCGTGCGCATCTCCCTTTCTGGGGCAGCCTCTGCTTCCTCGACTCGTTCTCTTGTGCCATTTTCCGCTGCCTAAACTTAACCTACGCTCCCTTAGACAGTCACTTCTCTTCGCTGAGGCTGACGAGGCGGCGGCTCGCTCTCGAAGGCCTGCCTGGGCAGCGTTGATGGCGTCTACGCCTGTGCCTCGAGGTTCCTGAAGAGTTATTAGAAGCTCTCCCCTTTCCTGACAGGACTGGAGAACTCCAGAGGCAGAAAGTTCGGATTACAACTGCAAGCTGTCAAGGGACATGCCCGCTGCTTCTGGATTGACCGTTCCCTTTAGTTGCTCTGCGCGGGCTGCCGTGCGGAGTGCCGCGGCTGGTCATCTCCACAATTCTATTGCTTTTGGTGCGCTGCATCGCTGACGCCTCCCATCTTTCTTTGCGTTAACCATTTTTTTCCATTTTATGAGACCTGCAGTCTATTTTTCTTCATTCTTTCTTTTCGCTTCTTTTCCCCCTCATTTTTCTTCTGAGAAATTACCGGCGGAACGACGGTGACAGGAGGCCTATTCGTTATGCCGAAGTGAACACAAGTATATACCAGGATGAAACAAATGTGCTGGAGACTCTAAAGCTGTAACGAGAATAGTGTACGTACAGTTTGCTGAGTCTCTCTTCTCCTCTCGACCACTATGTTTTTATCCACAACAGGAGCTTATGGTATGTCGTTGCGTTGGAACAGGGTCTCTTTTTTACACAGTAGCGCTTCATTGAGCTTATGGTGCTTGTTTCTCTTTCTTCAACAACTGGATGGTAGCGATAAGTGTGCATCCTTTATGCGACTTTCAGGTGAGAGACGACATTTTTTTTTTCATTTTTTTACGTTGAAGGCTGATCTTAACTGCATACTATGCAAATCGAGGAGGGCTTTATTCTTCTGATCTGTACATGGGCACTCAAGATGAGTGGTAAGCGAAGTTTGAGTGTTCTTCAGTGAAAATTGATTGATTTGCCCTTGAAATCACGTGATTTGCTATTAAGGTGCCCTTTTATGCTGCTCTAGAGTTTGATCATTAGTACTTCTAATGTTTGTCTGATTCAACTAAGCAGTGAAAAAAAAACTTGATTTGCCGACGAGTTTCCTAAATGAGAGGCGTGCTTCTAACACAAAGTTTCTTTCGAGGTTCAACTTGGATCAAAGCCTTCTCACTACATAGGCAATGCATTACTGACAACCAGTTACACAGGTTGACCAGGTAAACGATCTGAATCTTGCCCCACATATTAGAAATCAAACTATACCAGATTCATCTACAATATCTTACGTGCGCTTGCCCAGAAATACATGGTACAGGATGAGGCACAGCTTCTTCAAACTTTCCGCTGTAAGAACAATTTATGGTACCCAAACAATGATGCATTCAATGCATAACTTTCTGAACACCTACCCATCTTTCCTAGAAATCATACCGCAATTTAGACCACGTGGGAGCTTTAAGAAAGCCTTCCAAATCTTACACCCTGTCTTATTCAAAGCCATGAGTATTTTCTGTCTTGTTTCATACCGAAATATATACATGTTCAAAAACTTGCCATTCGTGTTTTGGTGTTTTTTAAACTGTCTATTTGCATTGGAATTGATAGAACGCTTTAATCCATCGCTTTAATTTGCCAAACAGTGCATGGGTAAGTGAGCCTTCGTGAAGCAGACAGAATCTGCCTTTAGCCCTGTTATCCAAGACAAATTGTGTCTGAAAGAATTTTTGCAAATAAATAAATAAATACACTCACTAAAGCCACAAAAATGAAGGAAAAAAGTCTCTACGAGCACCGATTTCCGAAAAATGCTTTTTGCTAACCGACCATAGGAAAGCTGTGCCATATGCGTGTTTCTAAATTCTCTCCATTCATGGAATAGAACTCCTAGTTGTTGCTGCTTTTGTGCTGGGTTGTCGGCTAGACATTCAAGGAGAAGCGCTTGTATGTGTAGTAGAGTGGATTTTACATTATTACCAGTACTTTTATCGCGGTATGGAAGCCTATCTGTACCGAAGAATTTCTGACCGTTTTAAACTGTCTAGAACTGAGCATGCTTTTCACTACGAAACAGATTTAATAATTATTTTTTCGATGCACTCGAATTATATCCGAATGTCATTAATACGGATTTATTGCTACATTCTCTATGCATATTACGACCATGATATTCACTTTCATGTGCGAACATTTTAACGCGATAGCTTTAAAGGTCCCGTTCACCAGAAAATCCGGTGTCGGCGTTGTGAGTGAAAATTCACGGATGTGGCTCTGGCAAGTGGTCCCCCGGGAACGACCTAGGGGTTTGATGGGCCACATGGGTCACGCGACATTGTGGCGTCATCACAACCTGCCCTCCGGATGCTGAGCAAACTGCCTACCATAGCAAGTGCCAGTTAAATTAGTTATTGGTCGCTCGGAAAGAGCAATCTGGGCAAACAAGGCCCACCACTTGGGGCACCTATCATCGGAGGGCGCCCTTATAAAAATGGTCTAGGTCTATACACTTTATATAGACATTTTATAGACACTATAGAGGTAATTTAGACTTTTTCTTTTGTCTATAGAGCCTCTATAAACTAATGTCTATAATAGCCTTAAGTACCTTTTTCCTATAAACTATCATAGTGCAAAGTAAAAACAATCCCAATTTCCTGTTCTCTTTCTTAAAACTACAGAGTGCCTTCCGACTAAGCCTAAAAGAGTTTCAATTTCTTTTTGTGTATTTGACGCCTGTAAATAGTAAATACTGGAGACTCATGTTGGTAAGACGGCCAGTTGGCGGAATTACTGGTAATGTCGTGCGGATAATATGGTAGACCTTCACCGAGCGATCTTCGCACATTCACCGGAGACAAAGGTTTCATTCCTGGAAAGACAGCGTTTACTGGCTTCTGTGCAATCTGGAATATAAGCGATTTGAACCAATGTAAAATCTGAGCATCTGTTGGGCCAGTGAGTGAAGACATGGAAAAAACAGTTGCTATATCACAACCAATTAAAAAAAATTACCGTACGTACGTTAGCCATCGTGATTAGGTTAGTCGTTCAGCTTGGTAAAGCTTATTGGCTTGCGTCTACACATCTTTTTAATCGCGCGCGAAATATGAGTAGCATCATTACAACCTTTTTTCCATCAGCTGGGAGGGTCTATAACGCCACAGCCTGAGTCGAACCTCCATTCCTCAAGTGTCCACATGTTTAATAAAATGAGTATTCAGACCTTCACGCAGCGGGGAACTCTGCAGCAGGTGCCCGCAAACTATGGCAAGAGTAAAAAAAAACTTTGAGTGAGCACAGTACAGCTGCCCCGTGCATATTGTCTATAAGAAGCCTTGAAAAGCTCTTTTTTGTTATACATTGACGCCTATGGTGAACGCAAGTAAAGAATATTTAATGCGAAAAGGCAAAGCGACGAAATGCAGCCCTTCCTGAAGAGCGCCGGCATACCGCACTGCATCAGATGGACACGCGCACCATTAAATGAAGCGATGGAGACAATTAAATTTCATCTTGAGATTGTTACGGTGCAACGCACTTAACTAAGAAACGTTTCATCAGCGATTTCACATTTCTCCTTAAAATTTCCTGAAAGTAAAGGACGAAAGATGGGTGAGCGATTTAAAGGGTTCGCCCCTATTTTAAAGACATCGTTAGAAGACTCTCTAAGATCACTGTCTTGTGCGCGATTATAGCTACCATTTATATCTTTGCAGTTTGCATTCACGTGTAAAAGTGCAGCGACGCCGCAATCAAAAAGGCAGTATTTTTTCGTTACTCCCCATATACCTGCTGCTTTATTGCCGAGGCACACTGATGTCGCTTTTATCAGTTTTCCAAACAAAAACACACTAAAAGACTTTATGTTATGGAACTTTTTACTTAATATTTTAAAAGTGTGCCACCAACTACGAACTAGAAGACGCGGCTCGTATGAACAAAGCAAGGATTAGACTTTTTTTCGACAAAACAATAAGTGTTTATAATGTGATTGTATAATTTAAGCTGATAAACAATATGGCCACTGTGGTCTTGAATACTAGAACAAGATACAGACTGCGCCAGCCTGCGAAATACGCCTGCGAAAAATATACCTGTGAAGCGAATTTTTTTTCCCCGTTTTATGTCGAGACAGCGGAAAAATATTCAGGCTGCAAGGAAATGTGTGTGGGGATGTGCCTATGTCTTCGGCACGTTCTCTTGTGGATTACTTGTCTAATGAAATTAAAGTTAATCATGCACTCATGGTAAATCTAGACGATGATGTTTTTATTGATTTCGTCTCCTAAACCGCAGAAAGCAGATATGTGTGTGTAAAACAGATGATGTTCTCAGCGACTTCCTACTCTCAATTGTAAGCGGCGTGAAAAGCAGCGAAAACCTGCGGGCTCTCGACTAATAATGGTGCTCATACCAGTGCCGCTATGCTGTTCCTAACGCACGGAGAAGGTTGTAATGGCAAGCCGCTCCTCGCTAACTGTGCGCTAGCTTTTTCGTGCTGCAAGGTAGAGGCGTGGCCAGAAATATCGCTTAGAGCGTGAATGTCGGATTAAACGGAACTATGGGTTAGTTAGCGCTTTGTTCGCTCGACTTACTTGGTGCCTCTGGAAACGCACACTCTCATTCTGAAGTGGATTACTTTTATTTTTAATATTTGTATTATATGCCAGTCCAGACCATCAAGAGCTGTTCATAGAGAGGTGCGCATGGCTTGTTGCGCGTAGGCGCTCGTTCGTCGCGCGTCGTGGACAGCGGCGTTTGACTTGCTATAAAGTGGAGCACGGGAGCTCTGACAAAATTGCAGCCAGGCAGCGCTGGCTGCAGGAATGCTAATAGTTAGATGGATGAATAACAGCCGGTGCCGGCGCGAACGGCCATTGTGTACAAACGCCGCGAAGAACCTACGAGCCGCATCCCGTGTCCCCTTTCGTCGCACACCCGTGGACTTCTTCATCCATTTTATCCGGGCCGCTGGTCTCCACCACTGGCCTGTGCATTCATCATTTTGGAAGCTGAGTGAACGTCGCTCCGACTACGAATGATATGCATTTCGTTTCATGAGGCTCGTTCCTGAAGCCTGCACTTGCGTGCACAAATTTCCCGAATAGCATTTGTGCGACTGCTCAGACTGCTCCATTACAAAAATACCAATGTAACTCGGCGCTGATATGCGCAAAACGAATGTAATGCAACACATGCTGTATTATCACACCTGCGTCGTTAATTGTTTCATAGAAATAGTGCTTATTCAGAGCGTCTTCGTTGCTTTCGTTGATATTTCTAAAAGCAGCCTTAGATGAGGTTGCCTGCATGCAAGAACCGCGTCTTTACTAACCTGCTTGAGCTGCGCTTGGAGGAAAAACTAAGTGAATTTGAGGCGGCATTCCATCATGACGGTAGTGCGTATGTTCTCTCTTTCTCACGTCTGCTTCTGAAACAGAGGAGCTGCAGCCACTATGTGATGTTGAGTTTTTCTGGATAATGCACGTGGCATGGAAGCGCTGCAACCTGCCTGCTTCTATAAGCGCTCGCTGTTGTATGATCACGCTGTTCCTTCTTCGTGCTTCAAGTTACGGGCGCAAAACTGCGGTGAACTAGTTTGCAGGCTGCGTGGTAGGTTTTGCATGGCTTCAGCTCTTTTGAGCATCGACAGTACGTACGAGGGTTCAGGCAGCATGTTTTTGAAGGCGCGTGTTTAACAGCGGCTTACGAACTATTGCTACAATGTTCTTCATTTGGGATCCCTGCGTAAGGAGCATTCAATGGGCAATTTATGAGGGTGCTATTCTCAGCAGCTCCTAGTGAGTCAATGATATGTGGCACAATATTTTGCAGTCTTCTGTTCTAATGTAAAAGTGACGCTATACAGAAATCAGTATTGACAGTACGTATTCAGTGCATAGGGACAGTCCTCCAGGGATTATGGTTCATTGTTGCAGTGTTTTATGAGAACAATTTAGAATTGATAGTTTAACAACACCTGCTGACGGAATTGGTCACGCACATTTGCGGAAATCATGAAGGCTGCGCGATAGCTAAGTGGTTATTGTGTTAGTCTGCATACTCGAAATACGCAGTTTCGATCGCGGCCTCGGCGTTCGTGTTTTGATGGAGGCGGAATCATAGGCGCCGAATTTTCAATCTGACGGGAGGGGAGCAGGGGCCCAGTTAGCCCTCTCTCTCTTTTTAATTCGTCCTCCCCCCCTCCTGCACCGCGCGGTGGCTCAGTGGTTAGGGCGCTCGACTACTGATCCGGAGTTCCCGGGTTCGAACCCGACCGCGGCGGCTGCGTTTTTCTGGAGGAAAAACGCTAAGGCGCCCTTGTGCTGTGCGATGTCAGTGCACGTTAAAGATCCCCAGGTGGTCGAAATTATTCCGGAGCCCTCCACTATGGCACCTCCTTCTTCCTTTCTTCTTTCACTCCCTCCCTTATCCCTTCCCTAACGGCGTGGTTCAGGTGTCCAATGATATATGAGACAGATACCGCGCCATTTCCTTTCCCCAAAAAAACAATTATTCCTTCCCTCTCGTCGGGCACGCTCCTTGGCAAGATATATTTATTTATTTTACTCTAGGCGTACAGAGTAAATTACAGAAGGAAACCGCAGTTAACAGCATTATAGAAGATAAAGAAAAGGTAAGCGAGCCAAGTACTTATCCTTGAGGAACCCCAAACCCCAGAGGTATAATAGAGGAATTAGGCGTGATTAATGTTGATAAATTCAACACGAGAACAAGAAAACCCACGGATCCAGTTAAGAACGGCAGGATCAATGTTCAACACACTTAGTTTATGTAATAGCTGTGAGTTAATAACTTTATCGATTGCTTTAGGTAAGTCAATAAATACGCAGCCAGGATAAAAAATCAGAGTCCAAATAAAAGTCCAAGTCGTAAGCGAAGGAAAGTAATTTAATGTAACATGAGAAAAACTTTCGGAAGCCATGCTCTGTTAGAGGGAAGAGATTTATATCCTCCAAAAACTTAATAAGGTATGAAAATATATCTGCAACCATTTTGCATGTTTATGATCTCTAAGAAACGGGTCAATGGTTAGATGGATTCTGTTTATGTCCAGCCTTACGTACTGGTAAGACCACAGCAGTCGTCCAGTCTTCAGTAGTACACCATGGTGATACGAATGCGATAATACGCATTTCATGAAGATAGAACTATGATCTTTAGCATTCCGTATAAACTGGCCATTTATAACATCAACTCCGCTAAAAGATTTCAGAATATGTTGAAATCGATAATTGGTATGATGCCTTGCAAGCCGAACATGGTGGGATCCAGCGCGAAATGATCGCATAGGTGCAGATCGAAACGTTCGGTAATATAGGATGAAGAAGGAGACGACTTAACGAAACTGTCATTCTGTACAGTAGCACAGAGGTGGTCGGGAGCAGGTTTGCCGGTAGGTGCAATAACGACACTTTACGGGTGTTTCCAGGTTTCATTACGTTCAAGAAGGGTTTTAGATTCGTGTTCAAAATGTTCAGGAGGGGCACTTTAAAGAAGGTGGATTTTGTAAACTCCAGTGTTCGTTAATATGCTGAAGCAGAGGTCTTGTATGCTGTGCAATGACCAGATTTTAAAGAATACTTAGCAGTTCGAAAATCTCCGTTCTTTAGGTTCGAAAACCGTGTTAAAATATATCTGTTACACCATACAGCATGACTACTGGAGTACACACACCGAAGAGGGATAATACCCGTGCTACACGGGCGCTTCGAATGCCTTCCAACCGAATGTCATTCGGCTCGACTGCCGAACTTACGCTCCTACACGAAATTTTTCAACGGCTTTCGGTTCAGATGCCATTCGAGTCGACGGAGCTCCGCGGAGACATTCCAGATTTTGAAATGCCTTCGAAACGCGAACACAGCCCGATTCGGCAAATAGGCGTGGCCGCCGCCATCGCTTCGCCCCACCCACAGCCGCGCGTCTGCTTTCGGCTCTGTGGCTGCTCATTTTGATACCCGCTGCTCGCTTTTTCCTGCTCTTTGTTTAGCAAATAGCTCGTGTTATGTCTACGTAAGTGCTTGAAGTTAATAGTACACCAATGAACATTTACCGCATGAGCATGAAATTTCTCCAGCAGTGCGCCGGTGAGGACGGCCGCAGTCATACTGTTGTTTGCATCGCTGCCTACGAACAGCTAGCGCTCGTTTTCATGACATAAAACGCATTCTGCGCTTTAGTTCTATGAGACAGATACTGCGCCATATCCTTTGCCCCCAAAAATCAATTATTATTATTATTATTTCTATTAAATAAGCTCATCTCTTTTGTACCGGTTTCACCCGTGCTTGTTAACGCAGTGCGACAATCTGTGGGAGGAAGCGTCGATACGATCGCTCGCCTGAGAAACACTTGACAGCCGGGCTACTGACATCGCCTACGACCGGCGCTTGTCGCAAATTGTCCCGACTTCCTCCGACACGATCAGTAGTTTATTTTAAACTGCTTTGTTCAGAAGTATGATTGGTGAGCATTCCCGGTAATTGAAACCGCATAACTTGTTATCCACAAAATAGCAACGGCGACGACTGCTGCTGACCGTAGTGCTCGGCGGTCTAGGTCACACTGGAGTTTCCCGTTCATTGTATGCGCGCCCTGTGATGTGAGCAATAGTTGATTTCTGGTCGCTGTTGTCAAAACTACACTCGTTTATCATTTGCATTCGCTAAAACTTGTGCATTTGCTCTTCACAACTGCCGAATTCACAGACGTAACCGTGCGGACTCACTAGGCCTAGTCGCGGAAGGGAAGGGAGTCGCCATCGATTAAAATTAATTTGGCAAGCGCTTATAGTTGGTGAGTGTTCGAGTGTGCACATGTGAAATATACCAGTTAGTTTCGCCTGTTAACAATATGTGTAAGGTAGAAGGGCGAATATATTCACACCGTCAGCTCATCAGCGTGTTTTTGCTCAGCCGCCGGCCTGCCAAGGACATGAAGGCTGTCCGTCCGCCGTTCGGATTCGTCGGTGTTGTTGGCCCCAAAAACTTGTCCCACTACAATCATATATGCTGCTGTTGACCGTGACAGTGTCGTTGTCGCACTAGCGTGACCACCGCGGCCGTCGTCATCGTACACTGAAAACGAGCTAAGGAAATTTCAAATGCATTTGGAAAGTGTCGTGTAGCTCCGCTGGAGTCCGAGAAGTCCGAATGTCATTCCAAGTCTCGAATGCCATTCGACTCAGATGTCCTTCGAACGTGCCCGTGTAGCGCAGGTATAAGACGATGAATTAGTGAAGACACTTTCTTTCTGTACATGCACTTGTTTTTTGTCTACTGAGCGCTCGAGATAACCTGGTAAGAAAATATCTAAAATGGAGCCCAGTTATTAAGGGTTTCAAAACATGCTTTTTAATACTCGCCAATGATCTCGGAGCGTTTCGAAAATGGTGAATGCAAAAAAAATATATGTGAAATGCAAGATATTGTGATCGCTTAGGCCGTGCATATGTATTACATGGATGCATGGTACGTTCAGATGATGTCAGTACAAGATGTAGAGAGGCGGAGAGGTTATATACTAAAGGCGCCGCCTTCTCAAGTATGGGTCCGCAAGCCATGCTATTGTCCGACGAATCACATATACAGTCTTTTAAAAACACGGGTTTATACCCGATACACAAAAAGCACTTTGCTGGGACACAACATTGAACGACAACATTACAATTTCAATGTAAACGTATATTAAATTCCTCGTTTCTTAGGAACAATCGACCATACAAACATTCTCACAACGAGCTAACTATTTAAAACTTAAAGAAGCAACATGAATTATTGATGTATCTTCCAAAAAATATAGAGAAGACACAAACAGGAGTCAGAGCTGAAGTTGTAATGGCGAAGCGGCGACACAGGTAAGTGAGGGCTGATTTTATCAAAGCGACTGGTTTGAGCTCATAGACAGATTGCTGCACTATTTAACTAGGATGAACATCCCTATCCTTCACTTTAAACAAAGGCTACAGCAGAATTCAGAATGTATTTCTTCGCACATTCGCACAGTTGACCTCTGAATAAACTCGTCCGCGATGTCACTGAGATTTATTTTGCTGGCGAGTTCATAGTGCCTATGAGGTAGTGCTATGTGGTTTAATCGAGCATGCCTCATTGAAGACCTGAGATACGTTTCGATGTGACGGAGGCGCGATAACGAACTCTCAGCTGTGCCTTTTGTGACTAGAATAGTCAAATCAATTTTGGCATGCATAGCTAATTCGGGCAAAAGTTCTCGCAGCTCCTCAGAGTTATCGCTACAGGGCATCTCAACAACGTTCTGTAATGTCGTCAGGAGTGTGTTGCGCTGATTTCCTATATCTGTATGCATGCTGCGGTGAAGGATGGGCCGCCTAGGTTCAAGACCTTGTCCGTAGTATTAGAACAGTTACGTCCTATGACCATTTCCTATAAAAATTGCTCAATCTCTTCCATGTCCTCCGACACATCTGGTGGATACCTCTCGTTTAGCGAGGAATGCACCGTGTCCAATACTTTGTAGAACCGCCGAAGATACATGTTCTAGGACAAAGGAAATACATTGAGATCCGTCGTCATGTCGTCCTGGAGCCTTTGTTTGCCTTAGCGCAGAAGATTCTTTTTCTCGTTTACATGCAGTTCCAATTCACGCGCCTCTGCTTCTGATCGTACCAAATTAGGCAAACTCCTTGCCTCCTTAGCGCACTGGGATTCTTGTTGGCAGCCTTGACCAGTTTTTACGAGTGATCAAATCTCAATGCTACCATGCGCAACACCGTGCTTGCTGCTTCTAATAACGAAAATACGGGTGTCAGGAGCTTGAGCATGAAGTATGTGTCGAAGTAGCGCGTTCAAAAATCCGCTGCAATTGGCTACGGCGTCGTACTTTTCAAGTGATGCTAGGCCATGAAGAAACGATATGAGATAGAAAAAAATCTGAACATCGGACCTCAGTGAAGTGGTCCTGAGCGTCCATCTCATGGGACAAATATTTCCCAAGCTGATGCTTCCATCTTCTTTCTAAAATGCCTCGAATAGATTTAGACGTTGCAGGAAGTGCGCAAAAAAGTTTTCATTTTTGATGTCATGCCCGGGAAAACGCGGAATATGTACATTTTCTCTGACATGTCCGGCAGCGCAAATTTCAATGTGTGCTCCTGGCAGTGTATCTAAAGTGCTTGCGGCTCCTGCAGTTCATTAGGGCTTGCAGCCCACCGTGCTGCCCTCTCATATTTGCAGCGCCACCACAGCATTGCCCGCAACAACTGCCTATGCTGAGATGAAAATCGTCGAAGATATCCTTAAGAGCAGCAAAAAGACTAGTCGCTCTGTCGTCATCACTGTTATAAAATCCACCGAACACAGGAAGGGTTTAGAATTTATTTGAGCAATACGAAAGCACATTGACACTTGCTTCTTGGCTGGTAGGCCCGCTGTTTCGCCTATGATCAACGTACAGTGCCCTTTTTCGCGAACCTCATTTGTAAGTGACCGGAGGACATCAGGAGCCATTATTTCCAACATTGCGTTTTAAATGGCATGGGAAAGCCGCCTGCACTTTGTTCCGGTAAGCCATGAATGTAGCTCTGGAATACCATTGGCGCGAACTTCCAGAAGCTGTCTTAGATTATTTTCGGCAACATCATGACCACGCACTGCCAGACCTTGGCGCGCTAAGTACTGCTATGAAGATAATGTCATTATCAGCACTTTCCTAGCCTCTTTCATTTCCTTTTGATTCCCCGCTTTGAAAGCTGCGATTCCGCTGATGGCCGCACGAAGCAGATTCGAGTCCTCATGACTCCTAAACCTTATAAGTGCTTTCTTCCAGTCAGAAAAAAAACTTCGGCACAAATGTCAATGGAGACTTTTTAGCCATGCAAGTTTTGGCGGAAAGATGTTCAGAGCAAAAGCAGTGCAACAAGTCTCACAGAACACCTTGTCCACTGACACGTCATTAACAAGCCATTCGTCTGCTTTTTTCCGTGTTGGTTGGTAACGTCTCGCTCCTTCTTGTGCTTTTGCATTAGGGGCTGCATCCTGACGAACAATTTGCTTGCGTGCGGAGGCAGTGTTTACAGTGGCAGGTGTAGAGCCTGGGCCACTAAGGCAAACGTCGGTATGTTGAGACGAGCTCGTTGAAGGTCCCGCGCCGGGAGAACTGGGTGTCCTTTCGTCACTAAATTTAAGAAGTTTGTCCTTCTTGATGAGACATTGGTCAATTGTTGAGTGTTTTTCGTGGCGTCCGGAAAATGCAATTCCAGGGAGCGCAAGGCAACCAAGGAATTCAGTGCAGAAAGCGAAAGAAAGAAAAACACCGACGCTTATTGGTGCTAAGTGCTGCGGTCTTTACGGATATCGAACAAATATTTCGTTCATTCAATCAATCCATAAATCAATCAATCAATGAACCAATTAATCAAATGAAACTTTATTGCTCATTCAAGGAAAATTTGTACAAAGTATTTGGACCAACAGCCTACATGGCAAGTGTCCGGTACAATACAAAACAACACATTTGGGCAACAGCAATATGAACAAACAATCTTCAACAAAACACTACCTATAATTAAAACAGCGGAGTAGTCCGGTATCCAGTAGAGTACAAACCAAAGCATTTGGAAAACTGCATGGCGAAAATACTAACTAGCTTTTCAACAAAATATACATACCAATGGAATGAAGAATGCAAATAGTGAAATCACATCCTTACTACGTTGTGCAAGAAAATTAATTTTTGAACCGAGTGTAAAATTTCTCGCTACCTGGATTTCTATAGGCTGTGAATTCCAGACCTTCGTCCCAATGAATTCAATTACCCTCTCGTCGTATTTATTGTTGTTCATTGGGAGGTTTAAATTACCATTAGCAGCATGCCTTGTGCTGTGAACATGCAAAATAAACAAGCTCAATGGGAGAGGAGACATAATCATTAATATGCTATTTACTTGAAGGGAAACTTTTTAGTCACGCAGAGAAGAAAATTTTAATACTCGAGTGTCTTCAAACATAAGATTTCTTGAACAGTTTATTGAAGAAATGTTATTATGCTTAACATTTGTTTTTGTAAACTTTGAAGAGGTATGAGGTAAGCTGGGCAAGCGATAGCAGTGTCATGTCTTTCAGTGAGCAGAGCAGAAGCGACGTCATTTATCCACGGAATATGAAGCAGGAGCTTGGCGATTCTCAGCGATTCCTACAGCCCAGCTTTCCAGGACTTGTGCGACTTGCGCCCCCTTCCGACTAGTGGTGGCGACTGGGTGCATAACTGATTGGGAAGGGGTTCAAAAAACATAAATCATGAACAAAAGCATGTAGGAAAAATGCTTTGGAATATGTATAAATTTTGAAGGGGTTTAAGCATGCCTTGAACTTAGTGCTACAAGAGAAAGCTATGTTATGCATGGTCATGCAAGGTCTGATGGTTTGAATTAGGGGTGACGCTCATGCTTCGCCTTTTCTGTAGCCGCGATTACCCCTGACACCAACTTTTCAATCGCCATATTTCATATTTTTTCTTCAAGTTTCTGTCAAAGGAAGGCTTAGTATACGTTTGTGTGGACACCACAGAAGTTTGGATGCCTTCATTTAATAAGGTCAAGGTCAATTTTTCATATTTTTTCTTTAAGTTATGTTTTAGGGAAAGGAAGGCGCAGTGTGCTTTCGGTTGAACACCACGGAATTGTGGAGATCTACACTTAATCAGGTCAAGGTCCCAGTACCTTTTTGAAGGCCAAGCGGCCGCACAGGTTTACCTTTGCTGATACACGGCGTAGTGAGGCTTTGGCCTCAGTATACAGTTAGTCGACGAATGTGCCGAAGCTTCTGTTCTGTGCTATTATTACACGGTGTCACCAGTTAATGATTATATATATGAACTATGCCCCACTCGTTCGTGCGCACACTCCCAAAGACCCTTAGAGTGAGTGCAGATGAAAGGAGATGCCCTCGACTTTTGTGACCAGCTCAGCTGGAACCCAGCAACATGTAATGAGAGAAGGGGTGGCCATTTGATGCTCTGCTCTCACAGGTTCAAGCCAGAGAAATGGTCGGAGTCAGAGTTGGCGGCACTGAAACAACGACAATAACACACCCCTTTCTGTTCTGCTGAAAATGACAGCCCTCTTGAATTCGAGAAACCGTAACTTTGCAGCCATATCCGCTGACATCATATTCACAAAGTTCCAGCTCGGTCCCTCATACTGGACTGTCACGTAATCATTGGCATGTGGCATGTGGTTGTTTCTACAATGCTATTGCAGAAGTCGCTACAAGTTTCAGCGCTAGATGTGCTGTTTTCTAGTTGCTGCCACAGATGTCACTGTGATCTCAGGGTGGTAGCAGACCCCACGAAATCTCTAAACGTGATGAGTAAGAGCTCAAGCTCTTATAAGGGCACGTTAGTGAGTTTTCGAGCTTGCAGTAGGCTGGTTGGTCTCACTTCACCGGGTGTTCATCGCTGGCCTACCTTGAATCCAAGATGGCCGCCATATTGGATTTGATAAGCCGAAACCATGCCGCCATTTCATTTCATGACGTCATACTCACATAGTTCCAGCTCTGTCTACCATATAGGACCGTGACGTCACCATTGGCACGTTGCAGGTGGTTGTTTCTACAATGCTATTGTAGATGGCAATGCAAGTCTCTGTGCGAGATTTTGTTTTCTAGTTGCTGCCACAAATGGCGCTGTTTCCTCAGGGAGGTACCAGACCCCAAGAAATCTCGAAACGTGATAAGGAAGAGCTCACGCTCTTAAAAGCGCCCGTTGGTGAAATTTGGCGAGCTTGCAGTAGTCTGGTTCGTTTCGCTTGACCGAGAATTCATCGCTGGCTTGCCTCGGAACAGTCTAAAGCAGCAGCACCTGGGCGAAGAACAGAGGGCGTTGGTCATTATCGTTTTTTCAGTGCCACCAACTTTGACTCCGACCCTTTCTGTGGCTTCAACCAAGGAAAGCGGGGCATGAAATGGCTACCTCCTTTGATCACTACAGATTGCTGGATTCCAGCTGAGCTTGTCACTCAAGTCGAGGGCATCTCCTACAAGCTGCACTCAAAGCGTCTCTGGGAGTGTGCGCAATAACAAGTGGCGCATCGTTGATGAATATAATCTTTAACTAGTGACATAGAGTAATAATAGCACAGGACTAAAACATCGGCAACTTCGGCTAACTGTATAATGAGGAGAAAGCTTTACTACGCCAAGCATCAACCAAGGTCCACCTATCCGGCCGCTTGACATTCAAAAAGGTGCTGGGTATTTGATATGATTAAGTGTAGCTCTCCACCATTCAGTGGTGCTCACTGAAAAGTAAACTGTGTCTTTCTTTACCCAAAATCTAACTTAACGAAAAAATCTGAAAAAGTGACCTGATTAAGTGTAGGCGTCCACCATTCTGTGCTGCCCACATAAATGTATGCTGCGCCTTCCTTTCCCCAAAACTTAACTTGAAGAAAAAATACGAAAAATGGCGATTGAAAAGGCTGCGTTAAGGGGATATCGCGCCTAATGAAAAGGGAAAGCTTGAGCGTCCCCAAACTCAAACCGTCAAACCATGTATAAATATGCATAACAGAGCTTTCTCTCAGTACTAGACTCAAGTCATGCTTAAACACGTACAATTTTTATACATATTTCCAAAGCAATTTTCTACATGCTTATGCTCAAGCTTTATGTTTTTTTGCACCACTTGCCATTCAGGTATGCTCTCTGTCCCCACCACTAGCCGGTAGATGGCGCAAGTAGCACTAGTAGTGGTAAGCTGGGCCTGTAGGAATCGTTGAGAATCGACAAGCAACTGCTGCATATTCCGTGGATAAATGGCGTCGCTTCTGCTAAGCTCTTTGAAAACCTTGCCAATGCTATCGCTTCCCCAACTTACCTCATACCTCTGCAACCTTTACAAAAATGAGCATTAAATATAATAACCTTTTCTTCACTAAAGTGTTCAAGCATCTGTATGTTTTAAGACATTCGAGTATTAAAATTTTCTGCTCTGCGTGACAAGAAAGTTTCTGCTCTAGTGAATAGCGTAAAAATGAATAACTCTCCTATCAAATTGACCTTCTTTATTTTGCCTGTTCGCAGAACAAGACATGCTGCTAATAGTAATTTGAACCTCCCAATTAATATCATTAAATACAGCTAGAGACTGATTGCATTCATTGGTTCGAAGGTCTGGAATTCACTACCAATTTAAATCAAGGTTGTGAGAAGTTTTAAACTCTCATCAACGTTATTTTTCTTGCACAACCAAGTAAGGATGTGATTTCACTATTTGCATTCATGTTTGCATTTGGTATGTATATTTTGTTCAAATGCTAGTTAGCATTTTCGCCGTGCGGTTGTTCAAATGCTTTGCTTTGTACTCTACTGGACGCCGGATGACTCCGCTGTTTTAATTTTAGCTAGTGTTTTGTTGAAGTTCTAGTCTGTTCATACTGCGGTTGCCCAAATGCGTTGTTTTGTATTGTACCGGGAACTTGCCATGTAGGCTGTTGGTACAAATATTTTGCACAAATCTTCCTTGAATCAGCAAATAAGGTTTTATTTGATTTGTTGGTTGATTGATTGAACGAACTATTTGTTCGATGTCCGTAAATACCGCCGCACTTAGCACCAATGAGCATTTATTTTCTCTCGCTTTCTACACTCAATTCTGTGGTTGCCTTGCTCTTCCTGGAATTGAATTTTCACGAAGCCGTGAAAAACACTCAACAATGGATAGATATATCATCAAGAAGGACCAACCTCTCAAAAAAAGTGACGAAAGGACGCCCAGTTCACCTGGCGCGAGGCCTTCAACGAGCTCATCTCAACAAAATGACGTTTGCATTAGCGGCCCAGGCTCGACACCTGCCGCTGTAATCACTGCCTCCGCACGCACGCATATTATTCGTGAGGATGCAGCCCATAATGCTAAAGCCCAACAGGGACGAGTCGTTGCAAACCAGCGTGGAAAAAAGCGGACGAATGGATTGTTAATGACGTGTCAGTGGACTTGTCGCACTTGTCGCACTTGTCGCACTTCTCGTGCTATGAACATCTTTGTGCCAAAACGTCCATGGATAAGGACTCAATTGACGTTTGTAACGGAGTTGTTTTTCTAACTGGAGTAAAAGCTCCTAAAATATATAAGAGTCATGAGGCCTCGAATTTGCATTGTGCCGACATGAGCGGAACCACAGCTTTCAAAGCGGGGAAGCAAAATGAAATGAAAGCCACAAGGAAAGCTCTGCTAGGGACATCATCTGCATTGCAGTGCTTAGCGTGCCAAGGACTGGCAGTGCGTGTACATGATCATGCAGAAAGCAATATAAGACAGCTTCTGGAATTTCACGCCAATGGCATTCGAGAATTACATTCATGGCTTTCTCGAACAAAGTACAGGTTGCTTTCCCATGCGATTTAAAACGCAATGTGGAAATAATGGCTCCTGATGTCCTACGGTCCGTTAGAAATGAGGTTAGTGAAACAGAGAACTAAGCGCTTATCATGCACGGAACAGCGGATATGTCAGCCAAGAAGCAAGAGTCAATATGCTTTCGTATTGCTCAAAATAATTAGAAACATTTCAGGGGTTCTGTGGATTTTATAGCACTGATGACAAAAGAGCGACTAGTCTTTTTGTTGCTCTTAAGCACATCCTCTATCATTTTCATCTCAGCATTGCAGTTGTTGCGTAAAAGCTATGATGGCGCTGCAAACATGGGAGGGCAGCACGGTGGGCTGCAAGCCCTAAGAAACAGCAGGAGCCGCATGCACTCAAGTTACACTGCCAGGAGCACAATTGAAATGTGTGCTGCAGGACATGTCACAGAAATTGTAAATATGTCACGTTTTCCTGGGCATGATATCAAAAATGAAATCTTTGTGCACTGCTCCCCAAAAAAACATCTAAATTTATTCCAGGCACATCAGAAAGGACCTGAAAGCGTAACTTGGGAAAATTTTTTCCCATGAGGTGGACGCTCACGACCACTTCACTGAGGTCGGCTGCTAAGAATTGCAGCCATCTCATCTCGTTTCTTCATGGCCTAGCATCACGAAAACGGAACGGCGCCGTAGCCAAAGCCAGCGGATTTTTGACAGTGCTGTTAAACTTCGACACATACTTCATGCTCAAGCTTCTGACACTCGTATTTTCACGATTAAAAGCGGCAAGCATGGTGTTGCGGAAGGTAGCATTTAGATTTGATCAAGCGTAAAAAATGGTCAAGGCTGTAAGGGAGAGTCTCAGTGAGCTTTGGAAGCAAGGAGTTTGCCGAGTTTGGCACGAGGCAAGCAGAGGCGCGCGAATTGGAACTCCATGTAAAAGAAAAAGAATCTGCTACGCTAAGGCAATGGAAGGATCTACGACAAAATGACGACGGATCTCTGCCTCACGTATTTCCTTCGTTCTAGGACAATTACCGTCGGCGGTTCTACAAGGTGGTGGACGCGGTATATTCCCCGCTACATGACAGGTATCCACCAGATCTGCGGCAGCACATGACAGAGATTCAGCAGCTTTTGACAGGAATTGTTTATAGCACATACCTGTTTAAATACTATTGGCAAGGTCTTGAGCTTAAACTGCCCAACCTTCCCCGTAGCATGTTCACGGATATAGCAAGTCAGCGCAATACATCCTTCACGACATTTCTGAACATTTTTGACATGCCTTCTGGGTATAACTGTGAGAAGCTGCGAGATCTTTTGCCCGAGGTGGCTAAGCATGTCAAACCTGCTTTTACTAATCTAGTCACGTAATGCATATCTGAGAGATCGTTTTCGTGCCTCCGTCATGTCAAACCGTATCTCAGGGCATCAATGTGGAAGCTCGATTAAATTGCCTAGCGCTACCTGATGGGCGCAAAGAGCTTGCCCGCTAACTACATCTCAGAGACATCGTGCACGAATTTGTTCAGAGGTCAACTGTGCGAATGTGCGAAGAAGTAGATTCTGGATTGCGCGGAAACTTTTGTATAATGTGAAGGAGAGTGAGGATCATCATAGTAAAATACGGCAGCTTTCTGCCCAAGACCTCAAATTAGTCCTTTCATAAAATCGGCCCTCAATTACCTGTGTCGCCGTTTCACCATTACGACCTCTGCTCTTTGACTCCTGTATGTGTCTCCGGTATATTTTTGGACGACGCGTGAAGAGTTCATGTTCCTTCTTTGAATTTTATATATTTAGCTTGTTGTAAGAAAGTATGTATGGTCTATTGTTTCTCAGACACGAAGAATTTAAAATGTGTATATATTGAATTCATAATATTTTCGTCCAATGTTGTATCCCTCCAAAGTGCTTTTTGTGTATCGGGAAAAAACGATATTTTTAGAAGACTGTATTTGTCATTCGTCGGGCGATACCATGTCTCGCTTACCCTGTACTTTATGAGGCGGCCCCTTTAATATATTGACTATCCACCTGTCTACATCTTGCAGTAATATCACTGAACATACTATGTTGCATGTATTTCATATGCCCTGCCTCAGCGATCACGATATCTTGCATTTCACGTTCGGTATTTCATATGCGCAATAGTCAAAACGCTCCGAGGCCATTAGCGAGTATAACAAAGCGCATTTTGCACCCCTTAAATCACTGGGCTAATTTTTAGTTATTTTCTTACCAGGTTATCTCGAGCGCTCAGAGGAAACGAACAGGTGCATGTGCAGAAATAAATTGCCTTAACTGATTCATCGTCTTATCTCTCTACGATGTGTGTAGTTTAATAAGCATGCTCTAGGTGTAACAGACAAATTTTAAAAAGGCTTTCTATCAAAAACAGACTTTTTCGATCTGCTAAGTAATCATACAAGAGAGCTTCTTCAGCACATTAACGAGCACTAGGCTCTACAGAATCCATCGTCTTTAAAGTGACCCTCCTAATCCAAAATCCTTCTGTAACGTAATAAAAGCTTGAAACACACCTAAAGTGTCGTCATTTTACCAAGCGCCAAACCTTCTCCCGGCCAGATCTGTGCTACTGTACAGAATGATAATTTCGTTAAGTCATCTCCTGCTTCATCCTATGTTATCCAACGTCCCGATCTCCAACTATGCGTTTGTTTCGCAATGGATCTTACCATGTTCGACTTGCGAGGTATCATACCGATTATCGATTTCGAACGAACATCTTCTAGCGGAGTTTA
Organism: Amblyomma americanum; assembly: GCF_052857255.1. Lineage (NCBI taxonomy): Eukaryota > Metazoa > Arthropoda > Arachnida > Ixodida > Ixodidae > Amblyomma > Amblyomma americanum. The sequence continues at coordinate 111,074,897 of NC_135503.1, forward strand.
TGGTATAAGTGGCCAATTTATACGGAATGGTAATGAGCGTAGTTCTATTATCATGAAATGAATATTATCGCAATCGTATCATCATGGTGTACTACTGAAGACTGAAAGACTGCTGTGGCTATACCAGTACATAAAGCCGGACATAAACTTAATACATCTAACCATTGGCTCATATATTTGATATCTACAGCATGCAAAATAATGTTAGAAATATTTACCCTTCTTATCAATTTTCCGGCGAATAAATAATTTCTTCTCTCTACAGAGCGTGACTTCCGAAAGTTTTTCTTTTGTGGCATTCAACTACTTTTCTTCACTTACGACTTGCGCTTCTATTTGTGCTCTGCTTTTTCATCTGGCTGCGTATTTCTCGACTTTTCTAAAGCATTCGATAAAGTTAATCTCACAGGATTTACATAAAATAAGTGTGCTGCACATTGACCCCGCGGTTTTTAACTGAATCCGTGGATTTTCATCGCGTGTTAAATTTTTCAGCATCGATGACGCTGATTCCTCTGCAATACCGCTTGCTTCTGGCGTCCCTCAAAGACGAGTACCTGACCCCCTTACCTTTATTTATCTTCTATACTACAGTGGATTAACGTTTTCCCAGTAATTTACACTGTATCCTTAGAGTAAATTAAATAAATGCATATCTCTTGCCATGAAGCATGCCGTGAGGAGGGGGTGGGCAAATGAAAAAAAGGGACGGTGCTAAATCCCCCCCCCCCTCCTGGCAGATTGAAAACTCGGCGCCTGTGTGTGTGCGTCATGTTTTGAGGGGATGTGAACCAATAATTTTGCGATGTCGTGGAGCCCGTGACCGCCCGAACACCTCTGATGTAGTACAAGATGTGGTCAACGAATGCGACGCCAACGAAAACGCAGGCCTCCACCACGGCACGTTTTTCTTCCTTTGTCCTCTTAGTTCCTCTTTTATCCCTTCCCTTACGGTGCGGTTCATGTGTCCGTCCATATGTGAGACAGATACTGTGCCATTTCTTTTCCCCAAAAATCAATTTTCCATTTATCCATTTGGGCCTCTGGATAGTTAAAAAAATTTATTTTTGTCAGAGCGCATGTGCGGTCGATTCCGTGCTAGATGGCCCTTAACCCATGGCTGACGGCGACCTGGGTGGCCCACTCCACGGCCCTGCTCTGCACGACCGAGTCTGAGCTGGCCAACACAGTCTCCCACTGCTCGCAAGAAGAAGCACGAATAATAACCGCTGGTGGCGGCGCTATGTTAAAGCTCCATAATATGTCGTCATAGGTTGCCAGTTCTTGACACCATTTGCATTCCGGCTGAACGTCCGTGTAAAATTCGCTTAACACGTGTGGGTTAAAAAAATATCTCGTCTCCAACACCTCTTTCGGTCTTTTCACTTTCACTACAAGCTTTGTCCCATCCCTGAAGGCGTGAATGAGGTGTCCACCAATATCTGAGACAGTTAGTGCGCCAATCTTTTCCTCTACAATCACATTCGCATAGGAGACGCACAACGGCCAAATCAGAGAGCAGAGTCAATGCAGCCCATTCATGAACTCATCGGGTGGAGGATGGGCTGTTTTCAGAGACCTCCTATACACCTAGCTATTTGTACAACTGGAACGGCGTCACGCCGAACGGGCGATGGCGCTGCGTGGACTCCCTGGCAGAGCTGCAAAAGGATGTCGCTTTTCACTCTTAAAGGAGGTGTTGATGCTTCCTCTAGTTTTTTTTGTGCTCGTGGTAATCAGTATTTTCGTGTCTTTGACACCTATGTGACAGCGTGCAATGCGGCTTACAGACACTGAAGTCTTAATGTGAATATAAATTTTATAAACAAGTAAGCTGCATCAAGACCGACTTACACCGACGGTAGAGGCGCCTGGAGGGCGCACGTGGTAACGTGACACCACCTCCGGCATGCTGCGAAGTGGCTGAAGAGGCCGAGGCTAAGAATAACCGCCATATTTGCAGTGGTCAGTGCTGCCGGCATTTCAAACGGTTGCTTTTAGAGGTGCCAGCCATCTCGACTACCACGAAATTGGCTGACAAGTACGCTAATGGTTGACAGAAAAGTTTCAACCTTTGTTGCCCTTTCGCAGCAAGAACGCACCACAGGAGCGTAAGCTGGCATCGGAAAAACGCAAGTCTACCGACTGAATGGCTGGTGAAGGCGATGACGCCAAAATTGCTACGGGCGGCCACATCCAAAGGAATCTTCGCGCCAACGATATGTGTGACATCAGTAGACTAACGGCGCAGTTAGAAAGCTTTAAACTTCTGTTACCATTTCTAAGTGACCGCGCTCCCGAGGGGCGTCGGTGCGCATCACAGAAACGCAAGCGTGACGATTTGTTGGGCGGATACATGCCAAAATATATGCGTGACATCACTTATCGCGATCGCTAGCGACACCTCTCTGCGTATAGCTTAGACACGGCACCTGCAGACGACGTTGAACGCTCGCAAGCAGTCTTTGGACAGCCGCTATGCTTGTAGACCGTCGCTGCTGTCGGCGGGAAGACGAGATCAGTGGGCCTGTCCAGGACTCCAAGGACTACAGCTTGGGAAGATTGCGCAAGATCACTGCCGAACCCTCCAACTATTGTCATATCTCAGTCTTATATTGTTTTTTTCAACTTTCCGCCTTTGGTTTTCATGCATGTGATTGCCCTGTGTTATAAGTGTAGCGTTCTTTTCTTGCTACAGATAGCTAGAGAGAGTGACACTTGTACTGGTAATAAAACTTGTACCAATGTTCTGTTTGTAGACGAAAGGTGTTGTTGGGGGCGAGGCCGACAGGGGACACGAGTGAGCGCATGGATATGTGGACTGACCCACCGCCCGATTGAAATGGTTCAGCCTTATCCCTCCATCCATCCATTCGTCCATACATCAAACCTTCTGTCCATCTGTTCATCCATCCATCCATTCGTCCACCATCCATCCATACATGCGTCCGCCCGTCCATCCGTCCGTCCCTCCCTCCCTCCATCCTTCCACCCATCCATCCGTCCGTCCGTCCGTCCGTCCGTCCGTCCGTCCGCCCGTCCGTCCGTCCGTCCGTCCATCCATCCATCCATCCATCCATCCATCCATCCATCCATCCATCCATCCATCCATCCATCCATCCATCCATCCATCCATCCATCCATCCATCCATCCATCCATCCATCCATCCATCCATCCATCCATCCATCCATCCATCCATCCATCCATCCATCCATCCATCCATCCATCCATCAATTTCTTATTTGCTGCTCCAATTTTTGGTTCGTTTGTCCAGCTATATCCTTCCTAAGGCCAACCAAGTCCTTCAATGGATCCAGGAAGTTACATGGATCCTTACTGTTACCAACTTTTGGATGTGCTCGATGATGTCGATGAACTACCCGACAAAAACACCTCTAGCAGCCACACCACTGCGCTAAGCCTCGCCTCTTCGAGGCGAGCATCATCCGCGTGCCGCGTTCCTCACTCTTCTACAGCCATGATGGAGCCCGTGGATGTTGAAACCAATGATCCGTTGGACTCTCAATCTGGTGAGTGGCAAACTATGCTCTGTGCTTATAGAAATGGGGCCTCGGGTTTCATTTTGCCCCAAAACAGCCCTCAATGGCCTCAGTTAAAGTTAAGCCAAATGTCAGCAATGCCGGCGCGCTACTGGACGCTGCATCTGGAGCCTCTCGATCTGCGTTCAAGGAGACTCCGCAGCTGCTACCCATGACGCGCGTAGTCGTGAAAAAAGTAAACGACTCGCTGCACTGCCGGCGGGCACGATCCGAGTCGTTTTTCGCCCACTAGGTGGGATCTCCCTGGAGAATCTCCCGGCTCCAAGCACCCTGCAGCCTCTTCACACCACACTCAGCTGCTCAGTGATGGACGAATTGCACATCAGACTACATCCCAGCAACAACACCTTCACAGTGTTGGTGGTTGCAGAGGTGACAGCTCTCGCTTTGGTGAAAATACAGGAAATCACTTTGGATGGGAAGCAACACCCTGTATCCGCTCACATCGCGGCCCTCCATTGGCAGTCAAGGGTGTGATTTCCAGGGCATACTGAAATGAAACACAAGAGCACATCCTAAATGACTTGCAGTATTGGAGCCCGTAGGCTAACATCATAGCGGCCCGATGCATGGGAGTAACAGTATCTATTCTAATAACCTTTGCTTCAGGTACCGTGCCCAACACCATTAAATATATGCGTGTGGTATATTCACGCGCTAACTACAGGGGCAATCCAGATGTTTGCACGAACTGCAGGAAACCTGGTCACAGGTACGACGCATGTCCTTTTCCAAAAGGTGGACTCATTCGTGGTGTGATCAAAAGCACGGCACTCAAGAGGCCCCTTGCACGCCGAGATGCCTTCTCCGTGGTGGGAACATCCTTACCGGTACAGGCTCGTGCAAAGCCCAAAGCCCAAAGGACTCCCAAGCCTCGACGACAGACCATGCCGGAAGACAAGCAAACAGTGCCCACACCAAATAAGTTTCCACCACTAGAGCCTCATCAAGACCGCCAGCGAGCCTGTACCAAAGCCACAAGTACCCCCAAACCTCGCAGCGAGAGGAAGAGTTGAGGCATCTCCGGGCAGCTATTCTATTCCTTCCACTGTTCCTCAACCCTCTTCTACACCAGCACCCCACACCTCTTCACCAACAGCCAAACCGTCCACACCACCTCCACAAAGAAACGGAGGCCAGACGACATTCCAAAAATAGATTCAGAATTCAAAAACTTTGCCCAACAGCTGGAAGCCAACATTCTGGCTCAGACTCAAAATTACATTATAATCCCCATCACTAAGCTCAGAGAAACAATTATCAGTCACGTAACCACAGCCATGCTACAAAAAATTCTACAAATAATTGCTGGAATGCCTTCACATACGCCAGCCAGCAGCCCCATAGCAAATCATAACCTTCGCCCCTGTCCCCTTCAGCATGACCCTGTTGACAAACAATAATCTCCAATAAGGCTTTCTACAATAGAACTGCACGAGCAAACGAGAACCCTGGCAGCAGCTGTTTTCTGCTTCCTCCACACCTCCTGATACACTAGCGCTCACAGATGCTGGCCCAGTTTTATCACTGCCATGATACAATCCGGTACCCTCTGACATCACTCCAAACCCCAGGGTTACCACGTATGTTCAACATTACTAGAATTAATCCCCTCCAGTTAGGGATCTCATCACTTCATCATCAACTGTTACCTCTTTCCGAGGCAACCGGTCTTAGATTTATTTGCTCTCATTGAAGCCGCCTCCATCGCTGCAAACAAGGACCCGTCATTACCTTGGGGACTTTAACTGCGCGGATATAGACGGGGGTACACGCGCACTAACAAGAGAGAGGGGAATTGTACAACAACCTTAAGATTCGCGGCCTGTCTACATATAATGATCTCAGTGCACCTACAAGAATCGGCAATAGTGGCACCGCCGACACTAGTCCAGATCTTCTTTTTGGCCGCAATCTTCCAACACCTGTGTGCAAGAACTCAAATGAGGCCCTGGCAGTGATCATAATATTACACCTATACAGGTTTATTTCGCAAAAAATGGTCAAAACTGCCGTTTCCGGATAACTAGCTGGGTAATCTTCGAAAGCACAGAGAGGCGACAACATTCGAACCCCCTTTTAAACTCCACAAATGAATGACAGAGCTAGAGCAGGATGTCTCCGTTACATTTGGTGGAGGTTCGGTTTAACATCCTCGAACCGACCTGGACCTCCCAAGTTGCACACTACTGGCCCACGCTATGCCCAAAGACGCCAACCACAAATCCTTGCAGGTGGGCTCCCCAGTCCTCTCTTCCGACTCCCTCTGACATCGGGACCCCGCCCTCTTCATCAGTACTGACGGTCATCACGGTGAAGACTGGCTCACATCATACGAGCAGATGAGCACATATAACAAGTGGGACGACACTACCAAATTGAACGTCATATTTTATTTGACTGGCGCTCCCAACCTGTGGTTTCGCAACCACGAAGTAGACTTCTCCACCTGGACTGCTTTCAAGGCGAACCTCACCGGAGTGTTCGGACGTCCTGCTGTGTGCAAGCTATGCGCCGAACACCACTTACGCGAGCGCTCTTAGCAGTCGGGTGATACGTTTACAAGCGAAAACGCGTTAGGTGACAAGACGCTACACGCAAAATCTTACATCAGAGTTATGGAAGACCAAAACTTCATTATCGCGGCAACTTCTTATGTTGAAGGCGCCTTAGTATTGCAAGGATCGATCGCCTCAACCTGAAAAGGAAAAAGTAGAACCTCAATGCCAACATGAGAACATCGCAGCACTCACACAAAGGGGTGGTGCATGGGGTACTCCGCACAGACACCTAAGGGAAGGAAAGGCATTTCCTCGGAAACCCATGAAATCCTAGGCGTCCGAAAGCTCGGCAGCTCCAGCTCGGCACCGATACTCTTCAGTGGATAAAACTCTTCTTGGTTACCTATGGGTGTATCGATCACAAATGGTTTCTTTATAGGAAAGCTAGACCGTTTTGCGTACTGTGTGGCAGGGAAAAGCGTAGACTAGACGTCAGCCCCAGCCCAGCTGAATCAAATTGCGACTCATGCGGCAAGCTGAATCCCGGGGGATGCTCACAATTGCACCCGAACTTGTGCGGCATGCCAAAGGAATCACCACAGCGACTCGAGAGAATACATAGCAAACTTCGTGGATAAGCCTAAGAAGCATCAACATCTCGAAGATCAGGAAGAGAAGGCGAAAGCCAGTGGCATCAGCAGGAAATACGGGACAACAGTACGCATCAGCAAAAAAGAGCAGTTCGAGAAGAAGGAATCCAGAATAGCGGCCTCCACATTTACGTCCAGGTCCAGGTCAAGATCTATGTCTAGACAGCGCCGAAACTCGTCAGGCCGATCTGGAACAGAAGAGACAAGACATCATAAAGAGGAGGGCACCATCCGGTGGGTCTCCTTTGAGCCTGAGGGGGATTCACCTGCAGGACAAGCGCCACGCACTAGGAAACGCGGACCTTCTTCTGAAAAGCAAGGAGACTCAAGAAACATCGTAAAGGTGGGCTATGCTGGGTCGCCTTCACTTTCCCCGGAAGCAAGATAGCGAAGTAAATTAACTATTTGAAAGCAGACATTATTCAGCTACAAAAAACCGAATGAAGTGTTGAGAGCTGAACATAAATTGGTCAGGCTGCAGTCAGAAAACATTCGCGAGAAAATGCCCGAAACACCGCCAAACTCAAACTCGAGCCAAACTCGAACCGGAAAGAGAAGACAGACACACTCTGTAAGATCTTGCACAGCTATTATGGGAAGAACGAAGCCCTCTTCGCATACCTAGCACGAAATTTGCCCGGTTTTGGATGCTCGTACACCGGTGCACCCAATGCAGAGATGGACCAAGACAATAACGGTTGAGGAACTGAGGCAGAGCTTGAAGTCATGCGTAAGAACACCGCCCCTGGACCGGACCAGAAAAGCACCAAGATGCTCTTTAACATGGACGACACTTCATTTGCATAACTTGTGAAATACTTCAACACGCAGTGCTGACACAAGGGACAGATCCCTGACTCTTGGAAATAGGCTTTAGTACGCCTTATTCTCAAGCCAAAAAAGCAGTGCGATATTTGCCATTTACGACCGATCTCTCTAATGTCGTGTCTAGGAAAGCTGTTTGAGAGGGTCATCAACGCCCGATTGAACATACTCCTGAGGAGTAAGGATATTGTCCTAGACGCGCTGTATGGGTTTAGAGAAAAGCTATCTACACGGGATATTCTCCTTCGTGTCAAAGAGCATATTCTGGACAACCCCGGCAAATGTCAAGTCAAGGCCATCTTTGCGCTCGATTTAAAAGAGACATCTGAAAATGTCAGCCACCAGGGATTACTGAAGGACCTTAACAGAATCAGCTGCGGCGACGGTACATACAATTACTCTTGAGACTTTTCCTCCAATACGAAAGCGTCAACAAGTATCGGTGATCAGACCTCCTCTCCATTGAATCTAGGTTTCAAGGGCACTCTACAGAGAGCGGCCTTGTCTCCAGTTCTCATCAACCTGGGCACGTGTGGGCTATCAGAGAAGCTAGACCGCATGCAAGGCATTCAGCACTGTATATACGCCGATGACTTTAAGATCTGGTGTTGAAGCAGTAATGAAGGGCAAATTCATGACCACCTTCAGGAAGCAGCGAACGTCGTGTGCCAGCATGCGGCAAGGCATGGTTTGACGTGCTCTGCCGAGAAATCTTAGCTACCCCTCATCGACCGTGGCAAGAAACAGACTGAGGCAAGTTTACCTTGCACTCCGCCTGTCGCTATTACGGTCGAGAGTATGAGCATTCCGATCAAGAAGTAAATCAAGATCCTGGGAGCAATCATACCCAGAGGCAACAATAACAATACAGAAACCAGACAGCTTCAAGGCTATTCCTTGCAGGTCTCTAGAATTCTACGCCATGTAATCAAGAAAAGAAGTTGGCTAAGGAAGATGGAGGCCGTAAGACCAGTTCAAGCTTTAATTCTCTCTAAGATAATTTACGCCATCCCATACTTGCGGCTTAGCAAAAAGGAAAGAGACCAATTGGATGTTATTACTCGAAAAGCAGTTAAGACGGCGCTGGGACTCCCATTACGCACATCCACTGAGCGCTCACTGCAGCTAGGGATCCATAACACCTTCGAGAAACTAATAGAGGCCCACTGTGAAGCAAATTGTTAGGCTCTCAACATCTAAGCCTGGCAGGAAAATATTACACAAGCTGAGAATCCGTCCGCCCCGGGGAGTTGCCGAGAAGATTGACATGCCCATGCAGCTGAGATAACACATTAGGACTCACCCCGTACCAAAGCGAATGGATGAGGAACACAACAGAAGACGCAGACTAGCCAGAGTTAGACAAATCACCCAGCGCTGGAATGGAAGCAAGGACAGGATCTACGTCGATGCGGCTGGACCCATTCACAGGGCCTCGGCAATTGCAGCAGTTTCACCCTGGAGGAATATAATTTCAAGTAGACGTATCCATGGGGTGGATACCACATCGGCTGAAGAAACAGCCATCGCACTAGCGATATCAAAGAAAAGGGAGACAACGATTATGTCCGACTCACAAGCAACGGTATGCAATAACCCCACGTGTCGCTTTGGCGCTTCGTGTTGGGAGATTTTGAAAACTTCTAATCTTTCGAATGTCCAGGTCTTCAAAGAACAGCGAGACAACGATTATGTCCGACTCACAAGCAACGGTACGCAATAACCTCACACGTCGCGTTGGCGCTTCTTTTTGGGAAATTTTGGAAACGTGTAATGTTTGAAATGTCCAGATCTTCTGGACGCCATGGCACCTCTCAACGACGGGCAAGGAGGCGGCCAACGCAGCTAGCTGCTTGAGCGCTCCTCCTCCGAGCATCCGGCACGCAGCCTCTTTCTGACACAGTTAACAACCCCCCACTATTTTTAAGCTAAGCAGAAATTACGGAGTACTATAAAATCATAAGAAAAAAATATCCTCTTCCTCGCAAAACCCATCGGAAGTTTGAAGAATCCATAATCAGGCGACTACAAACTAATGCTTTGCTCAATTCCTACTTGAGTAAATGGTACCCAGACACATGAGATTAATCCTGCGCTTTCTGTGGAGCATTTGGCACACTTTTTTACACCGTTTGGGAATCTCAACAAACCCCAAACTTTATCAGCAATCCCGATTCAATATATGAGCGCTGGGAGGCAACCCATCATAGCCACAGTCCCCTCGACCAGAAATCGCTGGTTGAGAGCGATCAGATTATGATGGCGACAAATGGGTTCTCCTCTAATTAAATGTTTTTCCTCCTCCTGGCGATTTCATTTGTTTACTGCTCCATACCATGTCGCGTTTCTTTTTGGCATTGCTGCTGTCGCTGCCAACGTTTTACTATCCTGTGTGTGTATAGCAAAGCCAACCAATGCTGAGCTTTCAAAGCGGTAGGACACTCCCGAAAATGCTTTTCGTGACAGGCTGACTGAAGTCACTAACGAAGCTGTGGCAAGTTCAAGCTGAAATCGGATGCTGTACAATGCACGGTTATTAAATCTTTGAAGAGTGAACTGGAAGAATTTGGTCAAAGCCTTAGCTCTTTGAACGAAACAGTTGAACAGGAACAAAAAGATCTAAAAAACAGCTGGCAATTTTGTAACAAGCAACTTGAGGCTAGACAAGCAAAGCTATGGCAGTACTCCAAATAACCAACGCTAAGTTGAAGCGTGCTCTCTGCACTCAGGGTGAAGACTGCTATAAGGTCATAGAAACCATTGGCACCAAAATAGAATGTGCGGTGTCTAAACATTACATTGACATCGTACACCGCGTACTTTCAGCATCGTCAAAAAATTCTTCCATGTCATCCTTTAAAAACCTCACCATTCGATTCTGTTCACGTGAAAAGGCGGAATGTACTATCAAGGCTCGTAAGGCACGGCTGGCGACTAAAGACAATGCACAACATGAACTGGTGGGCGCGTTGGTCAGACATGATTTGTAGTGCAGCAGCGCAACGGCATGAGGCCAAAGGAAGAGAACGGACGAGACGTAGTACAGAACTAACAACAGACAGTTTGTTCAGGAAACCAAAGCTTTTACAGGCGAAGTCAATAAAAAACCTTAAATCATAAGAAAACAGCAAAATAAATTGCTCTGAGAATGCATTCTTTATTCTATAAGGCAAATCTACCGATTTATAAAATGCAGTTCTTTCTTAGAAATAGCGACATATGGGATGCTTGCACAACTCGGACCTAACTTCATAATCTCAGATGCCTCGATGATTTCTCTCATGAGCAGATCTATATTTTAAGTACAATTCGGCCCTTTTCCTACAATGGCTGACAGGAACAATTGTGGTACCGAATCTGATGTGGCGGCTTGCATTCTTAGCATTGTTTCTGTGCTCCCTCAGCCTATCATTCACACAAGAAGAAGTTGGCCAACATACGATCCACCACAAGTCAAAGGGGCCTTTGGCATAACTGTTCCGTCAACATAATACTATGTTGCGATAATGGCTGCATGAATGGCGACCAATCATATCTTCCGAATCCGGGATGAAGGTGACCTTAGCGCCTTTTCTGCTGGATACTAATCTTATCCTACCACAATGGCGTACATCGAACGTCATGAATTTCACCAATTATCAAACTCATTCCACTTAAGAGTCCCCTTCAACGCTCGCAGCCTTCGGAGACATCTTGTGGAATTTCATTCAATGATTTCGACTATCGTTCATCTTTTTGCTTTCGCATGCATTTCCGAAATATGGTTGAAAGCCCTAGATAAAAATGTGTATTGTTTCCTACATATTCAGCAGAATACTCTCGTCGCCGTTCATTTAACCATGTTGGTTCAGCCATGTTAATATCATCTAAAGCTATGTACAAACACAGAATAGACTTAAATGTAAAGGTTCATGCGGAATCTGTGTTTGGACGGAATTGGATGATTTAATTTTTGGAACAGGAAAATATATGTTTGTTGGAAGTATTTACAGGTCCTTGCAAGGTCTCCTGTTAGTATTTTTTGCTCTGAACTTAATGACGTATTACATTTCCTTTCACATGAGAACAACATGTTGTCATTATAAGTGTCATTAATACGAATCTCCTCAATGACTTCAAATCGAACTCAAATGATCACACCAATTGCTTCCAAGGGTATGGGCTATAATAATTAATTACTCTCCGAGCCCGATGCGTTCATAAAAATGCTGGCACGATGATCGATCACACTCTAGCAAATCTCCTCTCACCTTCTAAATTTTTCTTTATACGCATTAACATCACTGATCACAACCCTATCGCTTTGCGTATCCGCTTAATAATTCTAGTCAGGAAACCCGCTGTCTTCGACCCAATTTTTAGAAATAAAATCAAAGAACTTATTACTAACCCTAATTTGTCTAGAGGGACATACTGCCAGGATGCCCAAATATGCTACAGCGAGTTTTTTTCTCTTATAAGTACTTGCATATCATCCTTGATGTCTGTATTTTCATATCTAAAGAACTATTCATCGCCGCATATTACTTGGCTACCTTCATCTTTTCTAAGTAACCTGCCGAGGAAAGAGGGAGCAAAACTAGGGAGCTACCATTGGAATCTTCATTGCACGATCGCTACAGTGAATATTGAAATGTGGTTCATAAACTACAAAAGCGCTCTGAAAGGAACTACTGTGAAATCCTATCTTGGAATTAGGCAACACCATCGGAATGCAGAGGTGCATTTTAGATTCATTTTTTCAATAAAGCATCTGTACATGATGTAACTGAAATCTTATGCTTGTAAAACAATCACTGCCCCTGATGATATTACACATGCTTTCAGTACTTTCTATGCCGATCCACCACAGATAATTGCGTCGACGCATGTTCACTGACGTCGGCACGTTCCGCATGTTTCCCCTTTTTCCTACCTCATCATATGAATAGCGCGGAACTAATTGTTCCTTCATCCAAAGACTTATCAATTACTACATAGGTTCTTGAGGGCTTAAGTGTCAGACAGATCTGTGTCGTCTTAAACACGTAGAAAATCTTATTGTTCAATTCATTACAATAATTCACTTTAATGCTCATGTCACTGCTTTTCAATGAACTGCATATTCTTCTGATTAATTTATGTATGAAATTCACTTTGGGAATCACTGTGCTTCAGTTTGTCTTTACAATTATTTTCTTTATATTATCGGTAAATCTAGCCTAACTAATTACAATCTTAATCGTTTTTTTTCTACACAACTACTTTATACTGCCAAAAGTACGCACAAAATACGCTAAACACACATTTGGATATGTAGCATTGAACCAATTGAATAGCCAGCCCTTCACTGTTAAATGCTCACCGTCTGTTACTTCTTTCAAGTGTGTTGTCGTGTGCTTTCATTTGTGCCTACACGAATTTCTTGCAGTTAGAAAGAACATGGTGTTGTGTGTAATTTATTGCAGGGTTAATATCTGTTTTGAAATGTTTTTCTGCGGTTGTATTGATGTTTAGTAATTTTTATTGCGGTTATTGTTTGTTCTTTCCCTGTAAATGATTTTTATACCTTGCAAAGCCAACGATTACTAATAACATCTACTTTCTCACAAGAGGTCTCATTACAGCTTTTTGCTTCGGGACCTCTTTCAGTAATTCATGCTCTAATGAATTCCATTTTTATCTGACAATAAAGTTGAAACCAGCAGTTCCTACAGAAGCAGCGCATGCCACGATGAGAATGCAAAGATGCGTTTTTTTAGCGTGTCTGAGCGACGATTAGCACAATAAACTTGAAACCAGCAGTCCCTACGGAAGCAGCGCATGACACGATGTGAATGTAAAGATGCGATTTAATAGCGCGTCTGAGCGATGATTAGCACCATAAACTTGAAACCTGCAGTCCCTACCGAAGCAGCGCATGCCACGATGAGAATACAAATATGCCATTTTCTAGCGCGTCTGAGCGATGACTAGCACAATAAACTTGAAACCAGCAGTCCCTACGGAAGCAGCGCATGTCACGATGTGAATGTAAAGATGCGATTTAATAGCGCGTCTGAGCGATGATTAGCACCATAAACTTGAAACCTGCAGTCCCTACCGAAGCAGCACATGCCACGTTGAGAATACAAATATTGCATTTTCTAGCGCGTCTGAGCGATGCCTAGCACAATAAACTTGAAACCAGCAGTCCCTACGGAAGCAGCGCATGTCACGATGTGAATGTAAAGATGCGATTTAATAGCGCGTCTGAGCGATGATTAGCACCATAAACTTGAAACCTGCAGTCCCTACCGAAGCAGCGCATGCCACGATGAGAATAAAAATATGCCATTTTCTAGCGCGTCTGAGCGATGACTAGCACAATAAACTTGAAACCAGCAGTCCCTACGCAAGCAGCGCATGTTACAATGAGAATACGAAGATGTGATTTTCTAGCGCGTCTGAGGGATGACTAGCACAATAACCTCGAAACCAGCAGTCCTTACGGAAGCAGCGCATGCCACCATGAGAATACAAAGATGCGATTTTTTAGCGTGTCTGAGTGATGACTAGAACAATAAGCTTGAAACCAGCAGTCCCTGAGGAAGCAGCGCATGCCACCATGAGAATACAAAGATGCGATTTTCTAGTGTGTCTAAACGATGACTAGCACAATAAACTTGAAACCAGCAGTCCCTACGGAAGCAGCGCTTGCCACCATGAGAACACAAAGATGCGATTTGCTAGCGCGTTTGAGCGATGATTAGCACAATAAACTTGAAACCAGCAGTCCCTACGGAAGCAGCGCTTGCCACCATGAGAACACAAAGATGCGATTTGCTAGCGCATCTGAGCGATGATTAGCACAATAAACTTGAAACCAGCAGTCCCTACGGAAGCAGCGCTTGCCACCATGATAACACAAAGATGCGATTTGCTAGCGCATCTGAGCGATGATTAGCACAATAAACTTGAAACCAGCAGTCCCTACGGAAGCAGCGCTTGCCACCATGAGAACACAAAGATGCGATTTGCTAGCGCATCTGAGCGATGATTAGCACAATAAACTTGAAACCAGCAGTCCCTACGGAAGCAGCGCTTGCCACCATGAGAACACAAAGATGCGATTTGCTAGCGCATCTGAGCGATGATTAGCACAATGAACTTGAAACCAGCAGTCCCTACGGAAGCAGCGCCCGCCACGATGAGAATGTAAAGATGGAATTTTTTTGTGTGTCTGAGTGATGACTAGCACCATAAACTTAAAACCAGCAGTTCCTAAGGAAGCAGTGCATGCCACCATGAGAATACAAAGACGCGATTTTCTAGCGCGTCTGAGCAAGGACTAGCTTGGGGCTGTGATGTGGCGAGGTTCCAAACTCAACATTTTCCCCATTTCCGGCCGTTTGGGAACGTAAATTCAGCCAAAGAATATTTTTCTGACCAATAAAAATTGTTTAAAAACAGAAATTGTCTCATTTCGTTCGAATCGAAAGATTGTTGACTCCCCTGCAAAGACAAACACGCTGAAATAGCAAATTTTGGTCGTGACTGGGAGAATATTTGGTTAAGCCTTGGAACATTACTGTGTTAAGGTAGTTATTGTATACGACGCGACAATCGACAGATGCATAGCCACTCTACTGCAACATGGTAGCGGTGACATGTCTGAGTACTGGACTCGAGGGAGACTGTTTCCTCTTACCATAAATTTTCGTATCCCTGATAACGTAGTGGCTCTTTGCAGAACTCTGAAAGCAAGGGAGAGGTGTCGTCAGCGCCAAATAGCTGCAACTGGCCCGTAACTCCCATTCGGCTCTTTAAAGTTTGCTGCCCGCTTTTTTTAGAGTAGCATTGATAATGGCCCATGATGAAGACAGGCACTAATCAGAGAACTAGTGAACGCTGTAAATGATTCAATACCTAACACTCAAAAGTTCATGCCTGCCTGTTGAAAGGAGCACATGTAATATTTTTCTCTGGCGTATCGTATTTTTTTTTATTCAGATACCCTAAAGGCCCTTATGGGCATTACATAGGGGGGGGGGGGGGGGGTTAACAAACACAATTTGGGGGGGGGGGGGGGGCAAGGCAATATAGAACATCGCGGTAAGGATCACCGAATACAACAAGAAAATATAAAAAGAAAAAAAGAAGAGAGAATTGCATACATGATGAAAAAAAAAAGAACAACAACAACACTCCGTACAAAGCATGAAGATACACTTACAATGCATCAAAGGCATAAAATTCTGCTTTTACCCAACATGCGTAAAACTGCGTTTCATATTACTTACAAATGAGTCATGATCACGTACAGAAGCAATTTCTTTTGGCAGCTTATTCCAGTGATGAATAGCTAGAAAGAGCGGTGATTGTCGCAGGAGATTCGTACGCGCAAACATGGGACGCACTATGAAGGGATGGTCGAGGCGGGGGAAAATTTTTTGTGGCGGTTTGATATGGGATGCTGTAAAGGATGACGGGGCATGATACAATCTGTGGAAGTGGGAAAGTAGTGCTAACAGTCGTCGTGTTTCTAGAGACGGTAATTGGAGGGACTTTTTGATAGCCGTGATGCTGGATGTTCTAGAGTATGTTTTAGTGATGAAGCGTGCTGCTTTATTTTGTAAAGATTCCAGCTTGTTTATTAGGTAAGTCTGATTTGGATTCCATATTATGGAAGCGTATTCAATCTTTGAGCGAACTAGAGCTGTGTAAGCTGATAATTTAGTTGACTGATTTGCTAAATATAAATTTCGCCTAATGAAACCAAGTGTTTTATTTGCTTTCGAAGTTATTTCATCAACGTGATCATTCCATGTAAGGTTAGAAGTTAGATGGACTCCCAAATATTTTAATGTGTACACATTCTCTATGCATATGCTGTTCATAAAATATGAACTTAAGTGAACGTTACTGGCTCTGGTAAATGTCATAGTTTTTGTTTTAGAAACATTAATTTCCATTTGCCATTGCTCGCACCAAAGTGAAATTTTGTTTAGGTCGGCCTGTAAAATATTAGCGTCTTCAGAGGTGATAATTTGTCTGTAAAGCACGCTGTAATCTGCAAACAATCGAACTGTTGAGGTCAGGTTGTTACTGATGTCATTAATGTAAATTAAGAATAAGATTGGGCCATGTACGGATCCCTGGGGAACGCCAGATTTAACTTGTGCTAAAGCGGAAAAGTGATCATTTACGGAAACAAATTGGTAGCGTTCGGTTAAAAAACTTGAGATCCAATTAACAATTTTTTCATGTATGTTAAGCCGGCTAAGTATCGTCATTAAGCGAGAATGGGGAACTTTATCGAATGCTTTATTGAAGTCAATAAATATGGCATCGATTATTATGGAATCGTGAACAGCTTGATGAAGATCACTTATAAGTTCAAAAAGCTGTGTTTCACAAGAGCGTCCTTTCTGAAATTCATGTTGATTGTTAGAAAAGAAGTTATGTTCAGATAAATATTTCATAACTGCGGAAGATATGATATGCTCAAGTAATTTACATGGAATACTAGTTAAGGATATAGGTCTATAGTTTGAGGGCACTGATCGGTCACCTGGTTTGTAAATGGGAGTGATACGACTGACCTTCCAGTCATCT
Source organism: Amblyomma americanum (assembly GCF_052857255.1). NCBI lineage: Eukaryota > Metazoa > Arthropoda > Arachnida > Ixodida > Ixodidae > Amblyomma > Amblyomma americanum. Next base: position 111,092,010 of record NC_135503.1, read on the forward strand.
GGTACGAATCCTGTATCTATTTATTGCTGGAAAAGGGTGGCTAATACGGGAGATAATATAGGTTTAGTCATTTTAAGCATCTTTGTGCAGATGCCGTCTGGACCTGGCGCTGAGTTATTAGAAAGTTGATCGATGGCCGATTCTATTCCCTCTGGTGTAATTATGACATCATTCATAGATGAGTTAATTGAAGGAAACGTAAGGTCAGGTGGAATTGGATTTTCGTTTGTGAATACAGAGCTGAAAAACGAGTTTAATTCAGTCGCAGCTTCAGATGGTGAGAGTAGCACACCGTTATTAACGATTGGTATATTGGATTGAGAAGAGTGTTTAGGGTTAATTACTTTCCAAAACTTTTTCGGATTGTTCATTATCATGCTGACGATGTCACCGTTAAAAAACTTGTCTTTAGATGCTTCAATTTCAGCTTTACATTTATTTGATTGTTCTTGGTATCGCTGCCAATCACCATCCGAGTGGGACAACTTAGCTTTAGAGTAAAGGAGTTTCTTTTTATTTATTGCTCTCTTCACTTGGGACGTGAACCATGTGCTCTGTGTTGATGACGTTATTCTAATTTTGGGAACGTGCTTTTGTTTCAGTTCAATAATCTTCCTTCGGATAGAGAGCCAGTTATCATTTGTATTGCGATAAGCCATGGTTTACAAGAACCACACAGAAAAATATGACAGCTCTGTAAGAATCGCGTCGATATTTGCACGGGAGTAATCGTAAATTGATTTCGTTGCCTTTTCTGGTTTACTACTTTGTAATTGGTATTCACAGTGTACTACGTTGTGGTCGCTAATACATTCAAGGACGTGAACAAGCATATTTTCCGGTTTGGTTGTGAGGACTAGATCTAGAATAGCTTTTCCACGTGTTGGTTTGCAAACTATTTGATGCAGATCAAATGAACAAAGAACATCGAGAAATTCCTTGCATTCGCTCTTCCTTGCGCAACCTAGGGGCGTACACCTCTGCCAATTTATTGTGGGGTAGTTAAAATCGCCAGCAAGTATTTTAGGTGAAGTTGGATACTTGTCTTGGATTAAAGTTAGGGAATGATTAAGACTCTCGATGAATTCAGAAGTAGCATCAGGCGGACGGTAACAGACTCCGACTGCGCAAGTCACAGAGGGACAGACCTGAAGTGAAATCCACAATATTTCAATATTTGACTGTGTGTCAACAACGTGAGCCCGTAGATTAGATTGCACGGCAACTACAACACCGCCTCCCCGTGCGCCCACCCTATCATTTCTAAATATAGTAAAATTTCTAGAGAGCGACAGCTCGTTGTCCCCAATATCGGGTGTAAGCCAAGTTTCTGTCCCAAGAACAATATCTCCAGAACAAGCCTCAATAAATGCACATAGCTGGTCTTGTTTGTGAAACATGCTTCGAAAGTTGCAAAACAGGAGTGACAAGGAATCACCTTGATTAGCATGACTGTGTCAATCATTCTGGTTTGTTTCGTCCCCTCGTGCGCCAACAGTAGGTTGCGCACTCAGGTGACATACTTCGGCTTCATTGCGCGTTGAAAAACAGGTTACTTTGTTTTGTGATGAATCAAGGGTGTAACATTTGCTTCCAAGAAGGAGTTTATCGTAGACCACAGTATATTTTTCGTTAGGCTTACGTGCTTCGCGAGCGAAATCTCTGAGTTTTTTCCTGATGAGCTGCATACGGGCCGAGAAATCTTCTTCAATCCACACGGGTGGCTTCTGCAGGTCCTTCAATTTGGAAGCATTTCTTAAAATGATGCTCTAGTCTTTAAAATTCAAAAATTTCACGACAATTGGTCGGATGTGACCCGCTTTAGGTCAACCTATTCTGTGGGCTCGCTCTATTTCGCCTGCATTGAAGCCTAGCTTAGTTAACACGAACTGGTTGATGATGCGTTCAGTGTCAACCCATGTTTCTTTTGGTTCTTCCGGGATTCCCTTAAATATTAGGTTATTTCTGCGCATACGGTTATTTATGTCATCAACAACCAGATTGGCCTGCTCCAACTGTTTAGTTTCTATGGTCTTCAGCTGCTCTTGCGATTCCTGAACGACTGAGTTAACGGTGGTGACGTCATGACACAGGTTATCAACTGCTTTTAGTCGCTCTTCGACACCACTGAGTCGCCTTTTGATGTCAGTGACGCTCGTTTGAATATCCTTTAGTTTGTTTGAAGCGTCTTTCTGAATTTTTTCATTTGACAACGTTAACTCTTTAAGAAGCGCGAGAACTTGGTCCACCTTATCCGGGCCTGGGTTGGTCTCTACGTCGCCAGCGCAGAGTATCAAATGAGCAATACAAAACAAAACCAAAGAACAGCGTCCACCCATGCGCCAGCAACTAGTAGCCAAGGCAGGCCTAAGCCATATTGGCGAACAACCACTGGCAAAATGGCCATGCGCTACAAAGCGGCCTATCCGCGCAGGGTAAGTACACAGATCAATGCCCATGGTGAATCAAACGACACTCGGGATTTGCAGCCTAAACAGTACCGAAGTTGAAGAAGCTGTTGTCACAACCCACTCACCTATGAACATGAAACAACAATGCGTGAGCTGCCAACAGTCGGCTGCAAATCCCGTTCGGTGCTTGTGGACGATCCCTTTTGTAGGCGACTGAGTGGAGGGCGCTGCGTGCGACGTCAGCCGCTTCTGCCTGGGTAGGGGCGCAGATCGCCTGCGCGATGGAAGGTGATCAGGCTGTAGCCACGAGGCAGCTCGGCAGGTGGTCCGATGACCAGCTATCAGCTTGGAGCGCCACAATCTTCGTGTCGTCGCTTGGTCGCTTGCTTCTCGAAATTATCAGAGCCTATGAACATGAAACAATGCGTGAGCTGCGAACAGTCGGCTGCAAATCCCCATATCACGAAGGCATATAACGAAGCAATTTTGGGAAAGAACTTCGGTCGTTGCTTGCATATTCATAGAATCTCTAAAAAAATAGTACACAGCTGACAGGTGACGTCACGGTCAGATGTTATTGCACGACGGCTATGTTTAACTGTTTCTGCACTCAAGGTGCACGAATCTGAGAAAAAACAAAAAAATCTGTACGTAATGCAGAGCGCAATTTAGCCTTTGTAAAGAGCAGAAAATTTTAAAGCGATAAAACAAAGATAATTAAAGGACATTTGAGCATATGCAGAGAAAACCGTCGAAGTGGAGCATAAAACAAGTGAGAATTTCATGTACGTACTTGAACACAGCGTCCGTGCATAAAGAATAGCGTGAAAGTTCATTACTTATATTCACTTAATTACATATATTATACTTCATTACCTATATTTTACTTAAGCGTTACATCTGGAGCCCAATTATATAAAATCTGAATTTTGCGCCTTTCCACGAACACTTTATAATATTATGCGGCCACAGCTCTTCTCACCGTTTTTAAGTAGGCCTTGGTGCATCATGCTAGATTTTAAATGATTGGAAAAATAATATTGATGAGTTAGTTGTTTATTTTTGCTGGCATCGAAAGACAACAAAGCAGGTGCAGTTGGGAGCAAGAACTAAGCCGCACGTTGCCGCTTTCCTTAATTATAGTCTGTGCGACTGTCATAGGCACAGATAATATATAGGTGTTAATATGTTTGTCCAATTATTGGTTCCCTCCTCCTTACAATAAATTTTACGGCATCGTGGGAAGATTTTCAGCTTTCGTTTATTTTTGCAGCTCTAGAGTGGGAAGTATTAGCTCCCGAGAGAGAGAGAGAGAGAGAGAGAGAATAGATGCATTCGAAAAGTCACGTCATCCACTTTTTCCGGGAAATATACAGCTTACTTAGCGGTTATCATTTTAGTTCTTTTTTGTCGCTCACTTTTCTTCAATTAGGTATAAAATTCGCACAGCCAGCGGAGCTAGACGACGCTTTCTGTGATTCCCTGGGTCACCCAGTAACGCTGCACGCCGCCGAGATGAAAACTGCTTTTTGCGTCGCACTCTTCGTCCTGGGCCTCATCAGATTTCCGGAGTAAGTACAATACTACGCCAAAAGGCTCATATGTCTTTACCACGTGAACCTGTACCCTACGTTAGCTCGAAAGCTGCGAAACGTTGCTACATATTGCAGTGTAAGCTTAGCTAGACGAAGGCTCATTAGTGACGTCTAGTAAGGGGTGGCTACGACGGTTAGCTATAGTGGTACACCCTCTCATCATTGGCTCCTGGCCTTTGCGCGGTTGACATGCTAACTACAGACGCTTGTGAAACCTTTAGGAGCAGCAGATGCTTCTCTGGACTGCAGATATAAAGAAACAGCACCATAGTTTAATATCGACAGGAAACAAAGTTTAATAAATTGATAAAACTTATTGTTCCCTTCAAACTTGAGTGTCCCGGCTAATTGCTTGCATTATGCATGAAAGATGGATAGAATACTGCCTTATGACAAAATTCAAGGGGAGGAATACCTGAGACGAGACTGAGAAGAAGGGCCAACTTTTGAGCACTGATGACTTCTACAGTGCCGCAATTCAAGCTTGAGATTAACCCCGTGTACTACAAAAAAAAAAACGATTGCAGAATAACGAAAGCATCTGAAAGACGTTTTCTAAAGCCGGTAGGGAGAATATTTTAGGATGCAGAGGTTTATAAAATACGCGTTAATAAATGAAGAAGAAAGTGTACTCTTCACATAACACATTTCGAGTACCTCGGAGTGACACCCTGCCTGGGAAAAAATTATAGCACATCCAGAGGTGGCCATGGAAAAAAATTGATTTCTGTTTAGCGTATCATTTTAATGTAGCAAACGTTCCAAATGCCTTGAATGCGATCAAAAAATGGGATGTTCTATGTGCGATATTACTTACCAATAGTTACTGTGGTCGCAAATAGATATGATTCAACTCTTGGAGCAATCTCGCTTTGTTGAACACTTAGCGTGACTACCGAAAACATTTCTGAATGCAGGCTACTTCCACTAAGGATGCCACTTAGCCAATGCAAGATGTACGCTGCAATTTGTAAAAGAAGAAAAAAATAAACCGGTTTTCTTTCTGAGTTATTTGCAGCAAAGGGAAAAAGGAGGCTGAAAGCAATGTAATGCGGTTTCAAGTAGACTGTGTTACTCCGAGTCTGAAAAGGGCTGTTGAAGGACGACACAAAACCTTAGTCTATAAATGCAATCGCGATCTGAAAGCACTTATTCAAGGCCACAATTTTTCACTCCTGGCAGCGTGAGTTGCATTCTTCAGAATTACATGACGGAAGCCAACAGTCACCGAAAACAAGAAGCATAGGGGATGCTTTTTTGATTTGTGGAGTTAGTGAATGGGAGATAAATAGGGTAATAATATAAATATAATTGGTTACACTCTCAACGTTCGGTTACACTACACAAAAATACCCCTGAAATAAGAAGACCGGACAGCCGTCACCATAGCTCAGTTGGTAGAAGACCGAACGCGAAGTTCGGAGGTCGTTGGTTCGGATCACGCCGGCTGCAAGTGGTTGTTTTTCCTCTGCTTTAAAATAAGTCGTCTTTAACTTTTTACCCTAAAAATCTTCAATAAATGAACTCCACGTATTAAGAAAAAAATTCCGCTATGTTCCTTAGTTTCGGTGACTGGTGGCTTCCTTCATGCATGTCATAACGAGTCCTTCTTTTCCCTTCCGTATTCTTCAGCAGCGTTACTTGCAGCCCCAAAAGTGTTAATGCTTTCTTAATGCTGCACCTTACTTGGGCATAATGCGCTGAATACGGCATGCGATTTTGTATTCCGCGACTTGAGCTAGGATTTTGCACAGTAAAAGAAAAATCTTACGCATCAAGCTCAGCAAGAGTACAATAGCTGACGGTCTGACCGTTTCGGTGTTGGTGTGGTCTGCTTGCAATGAGAGGAGGGAGGGTTTTGATGAATACATGGACAAAGAACCGATGAAACATATAGAATATTATAAGGTGTGCATGTATTATGCTATCGTGGTTTAGAGTACTTCTGAGAGGTAGCTGTGAGATTCCTGATCAGTAGGTATATGACTGGGAAAAGCGCAATTCTAGCAATGGGTTAATTGACAGGGTTAATTGTCGAGACATGGCAGAGGCCTATGCCCTGCTGTGGGCGTAGTCAGGCTGATTATGATGACTATGATGCAATGGACGCAGCTGTCGCTGTAAAAATTCATAAAAGTAAGCAACTTCTCTATGTCAGTAGTATGGAAAACATGAAAATTACTTGCGACTGTACAACTTATCCATGCAAATGCTTTTTGTGGCATTTTCTGTTTTTTTAGATCTCGTGCAGAGCAGCCTATATGCACCGGATTTGTGAGTAATCAGTCTATTTATCTGAATACAGCATGTGTGCGTCATAGTGCTAAAGCTGGAAAGCTGTGCCTTTAGAACCGTAGTTGGGTTTCCTAATTCAGTAGGACGAAATGTTCCGTTCTATCCTATGGCTATTCGCAACTCCAGGAAAAGTTAATTTTCTGGAAACACGACACAGCACAAAGATTGCAGGTATATCAGGTCGGCAGCAGCATTTTCACTTGATGCCGTGCTGCGAAAATATAGGTTGGGGTGAAAACTTACCTTGCTTTGTCAAAGGTGAGCGGATTATATTGGCTAACTACCTAATTCTCTTAGGACTGAAAAACCTCACCGATGACAATGCCGAAATATTCGCTTTGAGCGTAGACACAACCAAATATCATGGGAAGCCGTACCATGTCTCCTTCAAGATGAAGTGCCTCTTTGAAGAGACTGACGGGTCCGAAGGACAGTGCACATGCACTAGGCGACTTTCTAAAAAGTGCAAACACCCGCGTGCACACATTCACTGCTACAGTAAAGTCTATTTGCTGTTTTCACGAAACTGAGTATGCATAGACAAACGTTCACTTTCGACATTCCTTAATTTTTGAACCGCGCTGTTTGCCTTTGCTGTCGCCTACGGTTGCCTCATCAGAGAAACATGGAGTGATGACATGATAAACGGTGCCCCAGTTACGCTTGATCTGAAGGTAGAGTTCGGTTAACCTTGTTAAGTTGAGTCACCTTGTTAAGTTGAGTAAACCATGGTTTAAACCTGAAAATTCCAAAAGCACCTCTTCACGCATTCCGTGGGTGCTCATCCAAGTCTGAATTAATAACAAGGTATTCCTTGGAGACAGTCTTAATTGGAGAGTGTTGGGAGAGGCCTTTGTCCCGCAGTGGGCGTTTTGCATGCTGCTGTTGTTGATAGTGGTTGCTTTTCTGAAGCGGTCGTCAAGTGTTTCAAGGCGTAAACCTTACTTGCCCCATTGAGCGAAAACCAGTATGTGTTTATGTTCGTGTGCTTGTTAACACTCGATGACACCCATAAAGAATGCCTCCTCCCGTTTTTATTTCTTTCATTTTACCTTTTATTCATCGCTCTCCTTCCGTGTTTTATCTGGCATGCTACGCGGAGTAGCACGCTAACGATTCATAAGCGCCGGCTAAATTCTCTGCTTTGCCAATAAATGGTTTCTCTTTCTTTCTTTCTCTCTCGTGCAACCTGGAAGGTGGCGGTCAATTAACTAATTATTGGTAGCGCGAGATTGCTCAAGACAACCTGGATCACACAAATTCTACCGGTGCAAGAACTTGTCATCAAGTCCTAGTGCACTGAAGCACCCTTTAACTGCTTCATCTGCACCTGAAGCGGTATGAAGTATCCCAGGTATCTATAAATGCGAAGTAGAGAAAGACCGATTCTGCATATATGGGATTATCCTATTAGCTGTCGCGACTTACCGTTAAGGCGAAGATCTGGCGGTGGTACAGCGGCGACTGCCTTCACGAAGTTAGCGCGCAGATAAGGGCTGCGGCGGCTATGTGGACCCATGCAATGGTATAATTGCCAGCTGCGTGGCATCGGGATGACATCACGACGTAGTTCGCAGCAACTGCGCTCACGAAGTGATCGGGCGGACTTACGCCTCGTCAGACGTACTCAGACTTAAGTGTCTCTGCGTATTTTTTATGAAACTCTAGTGCCATGCACGGTACAGCAAAATTAAGTTAAACAGCAGTTATCCCAGGGAACGTATGCAGGAGTCGTTTATACTTTCGTCAAGTAGCGCATACAGGACGTCCTGTTGACGCCGGAGACGCGGAGAAATTTTCGACGTTTCCAAGCTGTATGTGCGTGCGGCCCATAGCCTAAGCGGTCTTTTTTAGATGGCACAGTTTTTATGCGGCCGAAAGTGTAAGCTGCCTCGTGAATATGGAAGACATCCTTATGCCTTACTAAAAGTCAGTTTTCATGCTTGCTACGCCATCTGCTCGCAAAGCGGCACAACGTTTATGCAACCAACCAGAGAGTTTTTCTGATGGAAAAACTGATTTTTTTTAATGCGAAAACATTTAAGCTATCATGCAGTTTCAGGGTGCTCAATTACGAAGTTGCGCGCTTATTTATTTGGGATCACATGATACTGATGACGTCATCACGGTCACATGACTCCAATTCACAAATATGATATCACCGCCAAATTTTAAAGGTCATGTGTCTTAGTGAGGTCATCAAAACCTGCTAACCGTGGAATGTGGCAACCTGTCTATCGGATTGTGAGTAAGCAGCTTATTTTCACCAAATCGAAAGAAACTGCCCCCTGCCCACCAGGACGCTGTGCATGAGCCTAACGGGAGCTCGGAAAGAACAATCTGGGTCTCTCAATCCTCACCGGTGCCTCTGTTTGAAAGAGCCACCTGCCGGGGCCGGTGGCTGCACAACTGCGAAAGAAGAGGTATGAGGAGTCACTGCGCTCTGCGAATACGATTGACAAGGTCGGGACGTCAAAAGAAAGGCCCTTCCGATCGGCAAAGAGTTCTAATGACGTGCACGCATGGAAAAAGTATCATGCTGCCGAAAAGAACTTCCTTGCTCACGCAACACAAGCAGAAAAAGCCTTCTCATCCAAATTACCTGCTATGTTTCACAACAATCCCAGGAAATTTTGGAAGGCTGTAAACCCAAAAATAACCCCACCAGTGTCGCTGTGCGACAAACACGGTTTACCTATTTTACAGAGTGACGCGGCCGAATGCATAAATTATACATTTTAATGCACTTTAATCCACGAACCTGGAGGCGACATGCCTGACTACCCTTATTTTGATTATCCTCCTATGGCGGACATACATTTTGACCCTAACGGATTAATCGCGTTAATCGATTCCATGAAACTAATTTCTTCAGTAGCCGCCGCGGTGGCTGCGTGGATGTGGCGCTCGGCTGCTGGCCCGAAAGACGTGGGTTCGATCCCGGCCGCGGGGTTGGAATTTTGATGGAGGCGAAATTCTAGAGGCCCGTGTAGTGTGCGATGTCAATGCACGTTAAAGAAAACCAGGTGGTTAAACTTTCCGGAGCCCTTCACTGCGGCGTCTCTCATAGCCTGAGTCGCTTTGGAACGTTAAACCTCATAAACTAAGGTAAACTAATGCTTTTCGGCCCGAAAGGCGCGGGTTCGATCCCGGCTGCGGCGGTCGAATTTCGATGGAGGCGAAATTCAAGAGGCCCGTGTACTGTGCGATGTCAGTGCACGTTAAAGAACCTCAGGTGGTCGAAATTTCCGGAGCCCTTCACTACGGCGTCTCTCATAGCCTGAGATGCTTTGGGACTTCAAAACTCTATAAACATATCTAAACTAAACTAGCTAAACTAATTTCTTCAGCTGGTATGGAAGAAATTAACGCAAAAGTTCTCAGGAATGCTAAAACCTTGTAGTCGTTCTTTTTTGTCATATCTTCCAGCAATCACTCAATTCGGTTATTGCACCTCACGACTGGAAAATAGGAAAAATCACCCCAGAGCACAAAACAGCCCTTCATCGCCTAGAAAGAACTACTGTCACACCTCCTTCGCGTACGTTCCCTATAAATTAATGGAACGCATAATTTACTCGCAGATCATGACCCTCTTGCAGGCTGACAACATTTTCCTCCTTTTCAACACGAATTCCTGAAAAACCTATCCTGTTCCACCCAACTGGCTCTCTTTACTCCCGACATCAGTTCCAGTATGGACACTAACAAGCCTGTGGACGCCATTTTCTCAGACTTCGAAAAAGTTTTCGAGAAATATTCCCATCAACGCCTCTTATTTAAACTTTCACGCCTAAACCTGAACCCAATAGCATACGATTGGCTCCGAAATTTTTTGACCAGATAGATAGATATATAAGGAGGAGGATTGAAAAGCAGGGATGTTAATCAGAAAGGGGTTCCGGTTGGCTAACACACACACACACACACACACACACACACACACACACACACACACACACACACACACACACACACACACACACACACACACACACACACACACACACACACACACACACACACACACACACACACACACACACACACACACACACACACACACACACACACACACACACACACACACACACACACGCACGCACGCACGCACGCACGCACGCGCACACACACACACACAAACACACACACACACACACACACACACAGACACACACACACGCGCGCGCGCGCGCCGTCACAATTTGTCACTCAGCCCAGTCGCTCTCAAGTGGGCAAAGAGTGCCTTGTATGCCTTGAGGGCAGTCGACTGCTGCGGCCACGGACCGAGGATCTTTTGCTCTGTTAATGGGCGAGGATCGAGGTGGTCCAGGGCACAACACAGTGTATGTCTTGCACTCGAAAATGCAGGGCACTCACAGAGAAGATGAGCGATGGTCTCCTCACAACCACAGCTTTCACATGCCGGACGTCGGTCATCCCCATCCGGAAAGCATAGTTGTTGGTAAAAGCATCACCGATCCATAAACGGCATAAATATGTTGTTTCGGGACGTGCTAAGTTATGTGGAAGACAAAGGTGCAGCCCAAGGATCAGTGCCTTGAGGTGGAGGTTGCAAAACTCTCCAGTGTTCCACGCTGAAAGTGTGAGCTCCGTGATTACCGTTAATGCCACAGTGTCCTGGCAGCCATTGAAAAATGATGTCATGACCTTTTAGATATGGTGCCATGGTACAGTAGACGGATCTCAGCAACAAGCTGTTCCTGCGACCCGCGGCGTAGCGCAGCTTGCAGGTCTTGAAGGGCTGATTTAGAGTCAGTGGAAACCGTCTAGGCTTGCGGAGGTTCTTGACTGATGAACTCTACCGCAGTCCGTAAGGCTGCGAGTTCTGCACCAGTCGAAGATGTTGGACAGGTCGTCTTCACTTTCGTGAACATGGATCTGGCCGGTATCACTACCGAACCCGCAGAACTGGTTGAGTGAGCTGATCCATCTGTGTAATCGTGTATGCGGTGACTGTGGTAAGAATGCAGGTGATTCAATGTCAGTTGTTTGAGAGCAGGCAGTGATACACCAGCTTTCTTCGTAATGCCAGCATTATAGAGGTGATCCCGAGGTTCATGAAGACTCCATAAGGGTGAGCACGGTCTTGACGCAGGGGTGAACTCTGATGGAAGATACGTGCGATGGGCTTCAATGACTGGCAAATATAGTAGGCGGCCTATTTATTGAGTGTTGCGAGGTGATGACAGGGAACCCGTGTGAGATGCCGAATATGTGTTTTCATGGGGTCAACAGCAATTTATATAGTAACAGGGTGTTCTCGGGCAACAAGAACAGTTGCTGCTGTTGATGCACATTTAGGCAGTCCAAGGCAGATACGGAGAGCTTGCGCTTGCTCACTTTGAGGAGTCTTGATATTTGTCTTTCTAATGAAACTGAATATCGGAAGACTGTACCGCATGTAGCCCAGAAATAGGGAACGGTACAGTTGTAGCATCGAGCGCACTGGTGCGCCCCAGGACTTTCCCCTAAGGAAGGAGAGGACGTGGACAATCGTAATTAGTCTCTTTCTCATGTCGTAGATATGTGGACTCCACGAGAGGTTCCTGTCAATGACGACACAAAAGGATCTGTGGCTTCTCTCATAGGGAATGGCTTCGCCATTGATTCGAATGGTGTAACGTGACATTATTTTGCCTGTGAACGCCACAAGTGAACACTTTTCGCTAGAAATGTTCAGGCCCTGCAAACGAAGATAAGGTGTCAATATCGATGCCGCTTTTTGAGGTCTTGCACGAGCTTGAGGACGGGTCAGCCCTGATGCCCAAATACAGATATAATCTGCATATACAGAGATCTGAGCAGATTGTGGCAATACGTCGACCAGGCCGATGAGAGCAAGGCTGAAGGGAACTGGGCTCAGCCCTTCACCCTGAGGGACTCCGCTCGAATTTCAGTGAAAGAACGTTGGTCCGTCCGCAGTCAGGGCAAAAACGACCTGATAAATAGCTGCTTATTCAGCTGAACGTGCGGCCTCCGATCTCAGCAGCTTCCATTGCGTCCAAAATGGCCTGATGCGTTACGTTGTCGTACGCCCCATGGATATCGAAAAACAATGCCACGGTCAATCTTTTCAAACTTTTGCTGTGTTGGACAGACGTTACAAGGTCAACCACGTTGTTGATAGAAGAGCGGCACCGTCGGAACCCAGACATGAAGGTTGGATAAAGCTGATATCGCTCCAAGTACCATTCCACGCGTGTGAGCAGCATTCTTTCCATGACTTTGCCAACGCAGCTGGCGAGTACAATTGGACGGTATGATGAAAGGTCGAGCGATGATTTCCCCGGTTTAAGAAGTGGAACCAGACGACTGGTCTTTCAATCATGATGAACTATGCCAGAAGTCCATGACTTGTTATAAGTGTCCAAAAGAGCCCGTCGAGCTTCTTGGCCAAGGTTGGCAAGTGCGGAGTACGTCACACCTTCAGGCCCTGGTGATGACCTTCTACAACAATCCAGCGCAGCATCAATTTCTTTCCTGGAGAATAGTGCATACATCCGAGAATCTCGTGAGGGTGGAACATTGTTGCTGTGCAGCGTTGCGCCTGGATTCGGAGGCCCTGTTTTTCTTGCGCAGAAATCTTCGGCTACCTCAACCACACTGCGCCTTTTGTGGAGCGCTACGGATTTGAACGGGTAGCGCTGTTGAGGGGACGTGCGAAGACCCCGAATTTCACTCTAAACGCGTGACAAAGGCTTCCGTGGATCAAGTGTTTGACAAAATGTCCTCCAGCGTTGTGTTTGCAGTACCTGAATTTTGCGCTGAATCTCCTTCTGTATGCGCCTAGCCTCTCTTAGGTCTAGGCGCGACTTTGTGCGCCGGTATCTGCGCTCTGCTCTGCGCCGTTGTGATTGCAGGCGCTGCAATTCGAAGTCAAAATCGGTGTAGTTAGCGACAGGGTTAAAGGGGCAGGTGGCGTGTTCCATGGCCTCCTTAATTTTTTGTTCAAGACCAGCAGAGAAGCCCTCTGGGCAAGTAGCCTGCATAAGTAATTTAAAAACTGTCCTGTCATTGCGCTGCCTACACGTGGCTGGGAAAAATGTGGAATGGCCAGTAATAATCAGATAGGTTGGGATACGGTCGCTGCCATGGGTTTCCACATCCGAAAACCTCTGGAAGCTGTTGGTAAGGCACTGTGAAACGAAAGTCAAGTCCAAGCACCTGCTATAAGTCACCATTCGAATATAGGTCGGGCTTCCGTCATTAAAGCACTGGAGGCCATGGTCAGAGGCGAAGGACACAAGCTGTCTTCCCCTAACGTCCATTCTAACGCCTCCCCGCATGGTGTGATGAGCATTGAAGTCACCCATAATGACCCACGGAGCAGTTGTAGCTGCCATTAATCCACTAAACCTTTTGGCGTCGAAACGACTTGATGGCGCCAAGTACACCGCCAGTAGAGTAAACGTCAGGTCTCGGCTCTTCACTGACTGCAAACGTATTGATTGTCTTCGTTCGGAGGAACCGAATGTTGCACAAATGTAAGTTCACGTCGAATGTAGACGATGACTTTGCTGGATCTGTTGCCCGTGGGTGATGCAAATGCCTCATAACCGGATATTCGCAAAACTGCCAGGGTCTGCGGTTCACAAATCGAAAGAATGGGGAAGTGATTCTCGTAGACGTAGGGCCGTAAATCAAAAATCCGGGACAGGAGTCCACGAGCATTCCATTGGAAAATGAAAGCTTGCTTGACTTTCTTTTGAAGAGAGGTCCAAAGGAGCCATGATGCCTTCTACTGTAGAGCCGCAAGAACTAGATGTAGCCCGTGCAGCACTTGAAGTGCGCTATTTGCTGCTGGCATGCGTAGGCTGGAAAGCAGAGCACGCATGGCATTCATTAGTGAAGTTAGCATTTCAATCACTTGCATATCTGGGCCATGGAATTGATCGTGCCTGTTGGCTGGATCAGTCGTAGGCGCTGCACACTGCCCTGAGTGCGCCAACATCCCTGACACAGTAGGCGTAGAAAGCTTTCACAGTGGTGGCAGTGTTGCATCTGAGGCAGCAGGTCCAGCCTCACCAAGCGAGGGGCTTCCTTGATTTGGAATGGTTTTTGGTGGAGGCGGACAAGCTGCAGTGGCGTTTAGGACACTCTTCTCAAATGTGACTGCTTTGTTTGACGACATTCGGCGCCGCGAAGGACGTCGTCGCACCTTTGCGGCGGCTTCTTTGTGCGTAGATTGGTCTCGCACCATTTGCTTCAGCACCGCCCGCTCGGTCTTTAGACGGGGCAGTCTTTCGAGGAAGAGTCATGAGGGCCATGGCAGTTGGCGCAGTTCAAGGTAGTCGCACGGCAAACGTCACCGCTGTGTGACTCGGAGCATCGCGGGCACACGATGGAGTTGATGCAGACGCCGCTCACGTGGCCGATCCTCATGCACTTCCTGCATTGAAGGGGCTTAGGCACAAAAGGTTGAACTGGATGACGAAAGTGTCCAGCCTTCACGTAAGATGGTATGCAGTCACCCTTGAAGGTCAGCTTGATACATGTAGATCTTCCTAACCGCTGAACTTGAATCATGGAAATGCCTTAGTTGCCGGCTTGATCAACATGGGTAAATCAGAGCCACTGATGGCGATGTCGACGTTGTAGATTACGCCAGCCGTAGTTCCGCTGTCCTGGAGAATAACGGGGCGTACACTGATGTTGCCGAGTTTGGTGATTCTGGTTAAACTCTCTAGTGACCTTCGCTCCACCACATCAAATGGAATGACGTTTTTCAACGGGTTTATTCTAACCTCTTTTGTGCCTCCCGGTACGAGGCTCTCCAGGTAAATAGAGATGGCTTGCCTGTACAGGAGGTTCAAGTTGCCCGTTGGGTTCAACGGCACAAACAAGGCTGTACGCGCCGAGGAACTTCGCGCCGTAATGGTCGTTGGCGTTCTTGATGAGGACACCGTTCACGTGCTCGATGAAGATGATTCGGCTTGTCTACGCAGTCTGCGCTTGGCCTTCTTGGCCAACAACCGGTATGAAACCGTCGTCGACCGAGGACGAGGAGTCTTCACTTGGCACCGAGTTCACAACAGTGCCCTGGCTGCTCGAGCCACTCTGGCGGCGCAGGCGCTTCCTCTGGGCGGCTGCTACCGACCCACCGGGTTCCAATAGAGGCCCAGCAGCCTTCACCTCCGTCGCCGTGCAAAAAGGGAGCGGCGCCTCCCTGATTATAGCATAAATTACCAAAAAAACTGCTGAGACATAAAGGCAGCGTTCTGATACAGAACAATATCGTCGTCTTCCATCAATTTTCTGACCAAGTGCCAACGGTTTGTATTGGCTAACAATCATGCATCTTCCATCTCCCCTGTTTCGTCAGGCGTGTCACAAGACACGGCTTTAGGGCCTCTGTTATCTTTAATTTACATTAAAGTCCTCCCAAGTGATCTATCTTCCACCGTTCGTTTGTTCGCCGACGACTGCGTCATCTACCGGAGCATCACTAACAACAAAAACACTTACCATCTGAATGCACTGCGACATGAAACTTGTAGAAGAGTATTGCGCAAACTGGCTAATGTCTTTGATAAATATTGGCGGTGGTTTTGCTCTGGTTAAACCTGCAGTGACGCGATAGCTACAGCAGGCCGAGTGGAATTTGATCAGTTGAATTGCAAAGTCAGTCTTTCGCCGCTCCGTTTTGCTGGGCGTTTCTTGTTCATCTTTGTCCCACTTTACGCGGCGCATGCGCACAGCTGTTGCAGCTTGGTTTCGCTGGCGCGACGCTCCGCGCCTCCAGCAGCAGCAGCTTGTCCGCACCACGTGTCCAATCACATGACTTTGGCGGCTCCGCCACGGTCACGTGCCGCCACCACGGTGAAGGCTCGAAATGCTACCGTATTGTAGCCATCGCCACAACACAGCTCTAATATCATTTCGTCGTCGTCAATTGTATCCTGCTCCTCATACACCCTTCGCGGTTCCATAATCTCCCACACATCTTCATACAGATATGTAGGAATCAGCCTAACACCGGATTTCTCTTGGAACACCCACATAATGAACGTAACCAACGATGCTAACCATGTTCTTGGTTGTCTGAAACGTAACTTGCGTTTAGCACATGCTTCCGTAAAACTATCCGCCTATTTAACGGTTGTCCGTACTAAACTTCATTACTGATGCTCAATCTGGGACCACCAACAAAATAACCTTGCCTAAACCCTTGAGTCCGTCCAGAGCCGGCCGATAAGATTCGTATATTCCGATTATTATCATACGAGGGTAACAGCATTGAAAGCAAACGCTAACCTGCCCAGCCTTGAATCCCGTGGGACAATTGCCAGACTGCCTTTTTCACACCTTTTATCATTCCCCTTTTGAGCCATTTCGTTATCACCCCTGCACACCGCCCATCACTTCTCATTATTCTTCAAAAAGCTGTTCATTCACCTCGAGCATCCACTTCTGCGCATCTGAAATATTTCTTCGCCCAGACCGCTAGAGACTGGAACAACCTTCCCGCTGAACCTTTATCCATCCTTGCCTGGAATCCTTCAAGTCATTCATCACTGATCTAATTAATGATTTGTTAGCCCACCCCTCATTTAATGCCCCTAGTGGGCCTTTGAGGTACTAATAAATAAACAAATAAATAAATAAATAAATAAATAAATAAATAAACACGGCATGGCCGCCAGTGGACCAATAGTAGGGCACCGCGAAATTTGAAAATGTTTGGATCCCCAAAGTTTGCTGTTCACCCACCCCAAAATGTCATAAGGAGCCCCAAATTTTCAGAACTAGGTCCAGCAGCGAAAACGAATTATGGTGGAATTTTGGGTGGGATCAGTATAAACTAGGTGGCCGAGAAAGGACTAGGTGGCCGAGTTGTTAAGGGGATAGACTGCTAATCCGTTGGACTCGGCACGCATTGGTGCGAAACACATTCTGGTCGAAATTTCTTTTTCTTTCATTTCATTTGATTGACAGGTGGAGCGGACATTTCTCGCACACGTTTCCAGCGGGCAGGTTTTCGCACACTCATGTGGCAAGAAAGGCTTTTGCCTTAATAGGAAATTTCGGGCATGATTGACAAAATATTTGGTTATGGCTTGAAACATCACTACCTTAAGTTTATTCCGTCATACAGAAATAGGCTACTAGAGTGTAGCCGCTCCACTGCGAGATAGTAGCACTGACATGCCTGAGTACTGGAATCAAGTGGGAGCGTTTCCTCTTAACATGAAGTTTCGACTCCCGCCACAACGAGGCGGATCTCCGCATAACTCATAAAGGAAGCAAGCGATATCTTCAGGGCCAAATCGCTGCAGCCTGCCCGTAACTCTCGCTCGGTTTTGTCGACCTTGCTGCAAGTTTTTTCTTGATAGAGTAGCACTGACAATGCCCAATGATGAAGACAGGCTTTCATTATAGAACAAGTGAAGCCATCATCAATTCTTCTCCGAACACTCAAAGGTTCATAGCTGTCTGCAGAATGGAAGACATTTCGCATTCCCGTTTCCGCCAAGTCGCATTGGGCTGTCAGAAAGCAGTCTTGGGAAAGCTATTCGGGCACTGCTCTGATGTGAACAGAATATTTAAAAAAAGAGTATACAGCTGACAGGTGACGCCAGGGTCTGTATGGCACCGCTATGTTTCTTTGTTTCTTGAAGTGAAATGTTTGTTGAAGAGAGCACGAATCGGAGAAAAAAGAACAAATCTGTACTTAAGGCCGTTGTAAAGAGCGGAAAATTTTGAAGCGATGTAACAATGATGATTGTCGACCATTTCAGCACACGCCGAGACAAACCGGCGAAATAGAGCATAAAAGAGTGGAAATTTCCTATGATATTTTTGGACCACTTCAAACACATGAACGTTGCGTCCTTTAATAGACGCTGTCCTTTCTCTGTGCAGAAGAATAGCGGATAGCGCGGTGTCACCAGATAAGTTACACCAGTGGTGCCCTACACTATACTCTCCCCAGTTTCCACACTGTGGAGAGGCAGGTAACCTCTACCACATGGTGCGGACATGCTAAGTCAATCCCATAGTTGACCCCATTGCAAACCCTTCAGAGGAGCAGCGGGAGGCTATTCTGCTCAGCGGTGATCCTGACTCTCAGCACTGGCTAGTGGGGAGGTCCAGCACTGAGGGCAATCTATAAAACGGGAATGTACAGTACTCACGGATTGAAATAGGACATTCGGAGCGCTAGCCTTGCAGTGCCACGCAGGCATGTGGTAAACCACAGGCCGGCTGATCGGCTACTGGAAGGAACAATTCTGCTTTGTAGATGTTCTCCCTCTCACGCCATACCACAATGCACCACCTTGGTTCCATGAGCGTCTACGGGCGGCGCTCCATGAAGCGACGGCCACGCGCTCCGAATGTCCTATTTCAATCCGTGAGTACTGTACATGCACCTTTCACGCGTTAGCATGCAACTCAACCCATCGCGCTTATGACACGTCAATTAACGTGCGTTGTGCTTAATCCATTATATTATTTGTCTGTATCAAGACGGTATTAACGCAGATCGCTTGCCTTCTACACGTGTGCAGTGTAAATCGTCCTATGGTAGTAAGTTATATTCCTCTGCTGATTTCGCCAGTGCATGTGGAAGCCTAAATATAATTAAAATTCGAGTCATACTGATTACATATTTCGCACAGCAGGTTCTATAAAAGCGCGGATTCCAATTTTCTAACATAATTCGATCGCGCTACGTGCCGCTTCAACAGTTCGTGAATTATAATAGGTGTGTGAATTTTAATAAAAGTTCGGAAACAAACACTATACCGACGGAAGTAAAACTGCGATACTAATAGCACAACCGTCACGCGGTGTCAAGGAGAGCGACTGTTTATGCCGATATAATTGGTCGACTGTGTGCGTTTTGGAAAGAAGTTTTTTTATTGAGGCCTTCTTTCAAATAATGCTTGCGACATCACAGGGACTCACGTTTTGCAATGGTCCCAGCACCGTTAGTAATGCCGCTCTCAGGCTCTCGCATAAAGCAGGAGATAATGCCCAGCTTTATTTGTTCTTATGCGGTTTCGTCGCAGACCTCGGTCTCTAAATTGGCAAAAGTTTTGGAGCGTTTTATTCGCTGCAAGCCCTCCTGGCGCCTGCATCGCTGTGCTGCCATCTTTTAAGCGGGAACACAGCCGGCTGAAACATCCCTGTGTTTTGTAAGCGCAACGTTTGAGAGCGCTGTAATCACGGGTCGCAAGCGGGCATGTCTCATGATATTTTATTTGTATTTCGTGGCCATCTGTCCTGAACGGAAAAAAAACTTACACGTAATAGACAGAAGTTACAAGCTGTTGAATCGTACGTGTTACGGAGCCTTCTACAACTTTTTACTTAACATCTTTGATTGTGGAGTTGGTTAATTAATCTAGACTAATTATGCAACTATGCAGAATACAAAAAAGCGCGACTTGCTCCATTCTGTAGCCAGAAACATGCGTTCGGTCGCGTCGTGTCAGTGTGCCTAGCCACATTTTTCAACCCTACCCAAATTTGGCTGGGACAACCTCTATGATGAGTGCACGGCAGGCACAGTTTCTGGGGTGTAAACAGTTCATTTCAAGTTACTCTTGAAACAAAGGTGGCGATCTAGAGGACTTCGGCAGCCGCTTCTGGAATATGAAAAGCACAAAACTGAATAGAAAAAAAAAACAAAAATCAACGAGGTTAATCACAACAGTTGAGCTGGCTACAGATAATTGTGAACATATGAAATGAATGCAAAGGAGAACAAAGGAAAACGTACGGTAGAGAACCTCTCAGAACCTCGTTCAATTGCCACAGCACACTTTAATAAAAGAAAAACAACGTGCAATCTAGGCTTCAATATATGTGATCTTTGAGTTTGCTTTGAGTTGAGTTCAAGAGCGCACAAGAAACACATTAAAACCAAGCCCAATCAAGGTGGTGTATACACAACACATTTTTTATCTCAGACAGCATGATCGGGAAATAAATAAATATACGAGAGAAAATATAGCCTTTGAGGTAGTACTTTATCATAAGGCTTCGTCTTGGCTATACGAACATACTCAATATACCTGAAAGGTTACTGGCAGATCTCTAGCAACCGCATAAACTGACAGGCACAAGAAACAATATTATTGAATATGGTAACACTTTGTAGCGTGTCCTGCACTGGCCTAGGTTGAGCAGTTTCGCTTGGCTCCTAGACAGCTAGGCTGAGCATGCGCGAGGAGCAGTTACGTCAGACTGCGCACAGCTGGCGCGCCGGAGCCGCCGCTGGCGCGCGCGCCTCGCCGGTCGGCGCATAGCAGAGGAGTGACCTCATAGCGACGGCAGACGCACTGAGGCCGGCGCGTGCCCAGCTGTGCGCCTCCGTTGCGCAGTAGCGAAGTCTGACGCTGCGCCGGAGCAGCTTGAGAGCGCCTCTCGATTAGTGCGCATGCGCAGAGGTATCAGTGGGGGTATGCATATAGCGGGGCGTTTGCCATTGCGGTATAGCCATGGCGAAGAAGAGCGAATGTGGTGCTCAGAGCGGCAAATGATGCTCAGCGACTCTGCGTAGCTCAAGCTACGTATATCCTGGCATAGCCGAGCTAAGCCACACAAATGTTTTAGTTGTAAATGAAAACTGTTTTTTTCTAAGAAATCATGGTATGTTTACAGGCTCAGTAAGTGAGAAAATATGCAAAAAATGTAAAGAAAGAAAACACCAGCCTGTTTATAGGTATTGCGACGTCAGCTGCTTGGGACTCCCCCGAATAGGTGTAAAAAATGCGATCAAGGTGTTTTCCGCCAGGAACCACACGCGCCTTTGATGCTGATATTTGTACAGTGTGACGGGGAGAAATACGAAGCGCCACAATTGCCTCAGCAGTGCGCATCGCAACAGACGCTCAGAAATTGGTTGCCCATTCATATGTATTATTTTTAGCTTTGTGCACGCATCATTTCTGTTCAACTGAAAGCAAAAATAAAATCCCATGCTCGTCGAAGAAAACTTCCGGGCAGTTCACCCTCCCCACAGACAACAGATTCACAGTATCCCGCCAACCGTCCCCGTGACTGGGCACGTTCCAAAGCTCACCCGGACCACGTGAACACAAGTGGGATTATTATAAAGCGCGAACCACCTGGCTGGCATGTCCCATAGGTTCCAGGCCCATACAAGAAAACATTTCATTTCCAAAGCATTTGTCTAGCGTCAGGAGGTGAACACCAGATCGGTCGCTTTTTACGTAGTACAACGCTGTTTAATCCAGGAGAAAGCACCTCCTACCGCAACCCCGCGAAAGGCGAGAACGCACATAAAATGTAATATCAATATTAAATGAATCACGCTGGCCAGGCATGGCGCGATGAGTAAAATTTCCATCACTGTAGCTCTTTTAAAGGCCACATGACTGCAGGAATTGCTTAGCACAACCGCAAAAAAAACTTCCACATTATCAGGAAGTGCCCTTCGTTCGCATTGCCGGAATACGCCACAATCGCAAATATATGCTCAATATTAACCTGTACTTCTAAGTGAATTTTGTAAATTGCTACGTTCATGCACTGAAAACTTATTTTTGTCTGGTATGAGCTTACTGTCGCGGCTGGGTGAGAGGTATAATTTAATTAGAACTTGAAGCCCATGCCCCAATGTACCCTACTGGAACGACACAAGGAAGATTCCAGCGTATCTTTGTAGCCCTTCAAAGAACGATGACCGTGTTGCAAAGGCGCTGAGTTAGGTGAAATAATGGAAACGGAACGCGTGAAAGCCGTAGGGCTTCGCAGATTTATCAGCTGATAAAAATAATTAAGAAATCACCTTGATTGTGCGATAACAACGAAACCGCAATAACGTGCACTTCTCATCTCAGCATTCCTTTCAAACATTTACCTCATTGCCACACCGACGGCCAGCCTCGCGGCAGATTACGAAAACTAAATGGAACTTTCCGTGAAATAAAAGCACTGTTATTCACATTTTACTGAGGCCTGTCGGTCTCAGAAGCAATTTTTATGTACGCACTTTACTGTAGTAAACGACAAAAATACCCTCAACAACCTTACGGTGCAGGAGCGGCCTGCTGATAATGCGCTCAATCATTCGCTCGACACCACGACGGTCCAACAGCGTCTCAAATCTCCGTTTCGCACGATATTGCACAGACCCCTCCTCATTCCATTTATCTCAAGGAGAGAAAACAACGAAAAGGCTGACATTATCACGAAACGGCATGTTCACGTTGGTGTCGTCGAGAAATTTTAGTCCAGTGCAGGTGGTCTACTCTACCTCCAACAGGTTTGAAAATTTCTAGACTAAAAAAAAGAGTCACGCGAAATGTAAAAGTAGTAAAAAAAATCAGCACACACAATTATGGCTGCCTACGCATGAGAAAACGTAAGCCTTCCAGCTCACTTTGTGAAGGCAGTCGCCGTGTTCTGTGGCATGATGTAACCCGATGCCACGCAGCTTGCAATTCTTCCTCTGCATGGCTCTACATAGAGACCGTCTTGAAGGCGCCGCCCACCTTTTTATTTGCGCGCTAACTCTGCGAAGGCAGGCACCGCCTGCACCACGGTTCGCGCTCCGCCTTAACTGTATTACGCGATATCTAAAGGGTTAATGCATATATATTCAGAATATGTCTTTCACTACTTAGCGTTACATCTTTCGGAGTCTTCATTCCACTCCTGGCGAAATGGTGAAGCGGTTAAGCGGCGCGCCACTGCCCTGGGATGGCAGGTGCTGCTACAGGGGGAACTTGCGCAATCGAGGTTGACCCCAGCAACCTCGCGTGGCTAATCATTAATCTAACAGTTACCAGTAAAGCCGCATGGGTCAGGATGGCATCTATATGGGTACACACACAAACACACGCGCGCGCACGTTAATAGCTGCTACTAATAGTTGACAATTTGGTTATGAAAGTTGGGCGCCTGGTTGTAATTAGAGATTGAAAGCTGGCTGCTGTTTATAGCCACCTCGCTTATGGTGTCCATTCTTCGTTGTGTTTCATTGTTTATTGCGCTGTTCAAATATTAATCAGTGCCAACTCGCCCAGTTCGCAGCCTTAATGAATAGCCACATTAGTTTCTAAATCTTCAAAATCGCGACTTCCGACAGCGGTGTGGCTAAAAAAACTACTGCCAATTCTCGCGCAATCCGAAAATATACTGCGCCCAGGCTGTGTGATCACCGATGCTGATCAACAAATTCAGTCCATGAGGCCGGTGCCATATAGCTTGCTCTGCCCCGCCTCGGCTGGCGGAGCTTGATCAGCGAGCGGTGGTGGGCGCTGACGCTCACCGTTGCTTGCTAATAATGATGAATTTTTATTTGCCGGGCTTCATGGAGGTCCTAAAGAGCACTATCTTCCAAACTGGCAGCGCAAAGTTGACTTGCACCGTTATATGAAACACATTTTTGTGTAGGAATCTACACTATTTCGGGAAAAGTACCACGCTACGTATAAAAAGTAGTACTACTTGCCAACTTTGGGGTAGTAATTAACTGGTCGTGACATGTGTTACTACCTTTTTAGCAACTCCAGTTAGTAATAGGAAGGTAGTAGTATTTACTCAAAAAACGAATAGAAAGTTTCGAATATCTTGCTAGGTTCTCCGTACTGTGTGCTAGCGTGGCTTGCTAATTTTGTGCATGCTAAAGAAATCAAAAAGCTACATAGTCAATTTGACTAATTTCCTAAACCGGACAGAGCTATCAGAACCTACTGGCCATAAATCATAGACTTAGGGTTAGGCTTATTGCGCATTGCATGTTCTAATTATGCGGTGTGATTGCATCGAACAACTTTACCGGACGCACAGAAAGGTTTAGATTGCAAGAAAGGCACCAACCAGAAAGGGTAACACACGCGCACTCCAAGTTCACAGGTGAATCTTTCTCAGTGTTATATATTCCGTGACTCTGATTCTCACTTACGAGCTAGTGGCTCTTACCTGCTTAACTCAGATACCAGCGTTAATTATGATGTTGAGATTGTGGAAGCAGCTTAGTATACCTAACCGCACGGCCCTGCAAATTGTTTAATTATAAAACCAGCTTATTCGCTAGGCAGTGTGTGTCAGTTATATTCTTTGGCATTATTTTATGATTGAAGGAACGGTTACGATCTAGGTAGTGACTAGCGACCATAGTTAGTAATAACGTAACAAGTGCTATTTTTATTTACCATTCCTTGAACTGGGTAGTAAATAGTAAAAGTGGTAAAACTAAGTCAGAGTAACTGCTACACTAACTGCCTTTTGCTACCTCTTCACTAGCTTTTTTTAATATAAGTGGGATTCTAAAACTGGAATTCTAGTTCTGTATTCCTTTTTGAAAACAGTGCATTCCAGGCCAAAACCACGGACGATGCAGCAGAGCATGCGCTTGCCTTCCTTACAAGAACAATCCATCTGTAGGAGTCTGCCAATTGAGTGCTGGTGGTGGCGGCACCGTGGATGCAAGCGTGGTGCTGCGGACCGTGCGTGACCTACTTTCAGTCAGCCGCCCCAGCAGTGGATTCAAGATACCATCAATAAGAGTGCCGGTACCTAGGCGGATTAAATTTCCGAAGTTCAGTTCGGCCAAGCTTCTCAGGCTTCTAAGATTACTTCGTCCACGATTGGGTTGAAGCATTGGCGCGTATCTCTCAATAAATTGGTGTTTTTCTCACCTTGAGGCGGCTCCCATCTTTTTAAAAAGCTGACAAAAAACGTGTTCCACTGAACATCAGAGCAGTGGCAAGAGAAATGCCGCGCTTCTCAACTCAGGATGTTCCAGTTCTGTGCACGATTTCTTCAGCGCCTTAGATGCTTGGAGTTCTTTCGGATGCTCTGACAGGACACGTTTCATCTTAAAGGAGCATTCCCAAGCAGCACAAGTTATTTATTTATTTATTAAATTTTATTTATTTATTTATTTCAAATACCCTCATGGCCCAGCGGGCATTATTGACGGGAGTGGAACAAGAAACACAGATAAGAGGAAAATAAAATACGTTCATGGGTTACAGCATACATACTGCACTGCACTGCACTGAGTTGTACATATTTCAGGAATTGTGGACATCCATGGAAAACTACAGAAAAAAAAACTAAGAATGAAAACAAGAACTAACAAATAACAAAACTACAAATCAACAAAAAAGAGTTCATGTGGGACTGCGAACCGAAGGACACACATATCATGAACAAGGAATGCAGGCGCTTAACTTTTCTTGAAATTCTCGAGATCGTTGGTAAGTGCCACATCTGGTGGCAAGTGATTCCACTCGGATGGCGTAGTTAGGATGAAGTAATTCAAGCGAGCGGTAGTGTGACAAGGTGGAACGCCCACTTCGCGTGAATGGTCAATGCGCGATGAAACATAGGTGGGCGGAAGGAGCAAAGCGTTTTTCAAAATAGGATTTGAATTGTAGATCTTAAAAAAAAGGCAGAGTCGTGAAATTTTTATGCGCAATAAAAGTAATGACAGTGACAAAGTGTTTTTTATTACTGTGACACTTGATGTGCGGTCATAGTTGTGGAGGATAAAACGAGCGGCACGGTTCTGAACAGCTTCCAAAACAGATATAAGGGACTTACCTTGGGGGTCCCATATCGACGCGGCGCATTCAAGCTTTGAACGGCCCAGTGTTTTATAAAGAAGGAGTTTGACTGAAATGGGTGCATTCGAAAAGTTTCTTTTTATGTAACCAAGCATACGGTTAGCGTTTTCAGTAATGTATGTATTATGCTGGTTCCAGGATAAATTTGATGTCAGACGTACACCGAGGTATTTACACGAGGTAACCGGGGCTAACGAAGCATTGTTGATGCTGTAAGAGGCTGGTGGCGAGACGCCTTGACGTGAGAAACGCATGGATTTCCATTTTGATGCCTTTAAAATCATTTTCTATTTAGTACACCAGTCAGTAACACAGTTAAGATCTGCTTGCACTAAGTGGACATCATTAGGGTTTTTAATTTCACGGTATAGTATGCAACCATCTGCAAATAGTTTAATAGAAGATTTTATGTTGTAAGGCAGATGATTAATGTACACAAGGAATAATAAGGGTCCTAGTACCGATCCTTGTGGTACCCCAGACGTAACCGGCATTGAAGATGATTGAAGACTGTTAACGTGGACAATCTGCGAGCGATTAGATAAAATACAACGAATCCATGCTGCAACATTCGGGTCGATATGAAGATGAGCAAGCTTATACAACAACAGACTATAGGACACTTTATCGAAAGCCCTGCAAAAATCTAAGAAGATGACGTCGACCTCTGAACCTTCATCAAGAATGGAATAAATTTCGTTGCTGAAAGATAATAGCTGCTTTTCACAGGAAAACTGTTTCCTGAACCATGTAGTGTAGGCGTGAAAAACGAAAATGATTCAAGAAAACCAGATAATTGAGAAAATATGATATGCTTCATGATTTTACAGGATATGGAAGTTAATGATATGGGACGATAATTGAAGGGTGAATGTCTGTCGCCAGATTTATAGAGTGGAATCAATTTAGCCAGTTTCCATTCGTGTGGTATATCTCCTGCTTCAAGCCATTGCTCACATATTTCCGTAAAAAAATTGCGGAGTACACTTTAGTATTCTTCAGGACTTTGGAGTTAATGTTATCAGGCCCGCAAGAAGAGGAGATTTTAAAATTGTTAATTATGTTAATAATTTCATCATAACCAAACCTGGCAGGGTCCTTTGGAAAGCTTATGTTACATGCATAGTCGCTAACATCAGTAATGTCAGTTACGGTACTTGAAAAAGCTCCACTAAAGGTCTTGTTAAGGATGTCAGAGACGCTAGCGCTTGAAATAGGGTTTGACTGAGGGTCATCGAGGGATATAAGTGACTGGTCTCGTTTATTGACACTACTCCAAAATTTCTTTCCATTGCTCGTTAGAAGCGTAGGCAACGTCACATAAAGTAGTTGTGCTTCGATTCCTTCGAAGACTTGTTGTAACTGTTAACAGTTATTTGGAGCCCTGACCAGTGCTCACGCTTTCCAGAAGACTTAGCTTTGCGGAAAAGCCTCCTTTTTTGTTTGCCAGACGTTTTAATGAGCGGTTGTACCATTGATAGTGGCATTTAGTTAAAAGCTTTTTTCGAGGAATATACAAGTCAACCAGCTTGCAAAGCTTATTTCTGAAAAGCTGCCAGTTGGTATTTACGGATCTTTCGTCGAAGTTTTTTCAGAAATTCGTCAAGGAAGACTTCAAGTGCTTTATTGAATGCTGTGTAATTTTTTAGCATAATTATATATTACGTTTACATTGTTATGTGACGTTCGAGCAGGGATGTTTAACATGATATGTAATAAAGAATGGTCGCTTATACCTGGTAAAAAGCTAATATTACAAACAGCATCAGGGGCTGTTGTTAGCAACAAATCTAATACACTAGATGTTGAAGATGTGACCCTCGTAGGCTCCGTTATTAACTGAGTTCAACAAAAGTCGGAACAAAGATTTAAAAAATTTGAGGATGCTGACGAAGAGTTGATAGTGGTATACGAAACGCTAGACCTAGTAATATTAGCGAAATTAAAATCACCAAATAAAAACATAAAAAAGATTTGGAAATATGGCACACACAGCGCTTAGCGCGTCATGAAGGTTGCTGCAATAACCAATCCCAGTAGAGGGCGATCGGTAGCATGCACAGAATAGAAGTTCTTGATATTCAATCGTAATCTGCACACATAAAAACACTAGTGTCGTAGGAATATCAATGTGAAGGCTATCAAGATGATCAGAGACCGCGACCAGAACACCGCCACCACGTGCGACTGTGCGATCACAGCGAAATATGAAGTACCGCTTTTGGGTAGCGAGGATTTCCGTGCTTCTAACAGAATCATTCAGCCATGTTTCCGTTAGGACAATAATATCGGCCGATGTGGTATCGGCGGCGCAGGAAAGGTCATCGCAATTGCGAACAACACTGCGTACATTTGTGAACAGCACTGAAATTCCAGTGACCGGCTGCGCACGCGGACGAAGGCGCCCAGCCAGCTATCCCGAATCATCAGAACCACCCGCGGCACTGGGATCAATACGTGAAGTAGTAACATACACTCTAGTTTGTTCACGAACGCTATCACTTTCAGCGCAATAGGTGTAGCATTTCTTGTTTTAGAATAAGCTTACGTGCCTCAGTTTGAAGTGCGTGTTGGGTGCAGTCTCCTTCGCAAATTCCACCAGTTTTTTTTCTAGCAAGTCTTGTAGATGGGCTAAAATCTGCAGACATAGAAACATATGAATCTTTGAGTTTCGACTGCACATTTAATAGCATTTGCTTTGTTTTGTAATTGGAAAATTTCACCATTATTTCGCCGCGTTTTGGTATGGTCTGCAATGCCGATCCGGTGGGCCTGGGCGATATTTTCCTCTGACTGCAACCATGTCTCGGTTCCTTCGGTGTCTTCTGATATGCCGAAAAATAAAAGGTTATCTCTACGCGATCTATCTTCAAGGTCGTTCGTTCGGACTCTTAAAGAATAATTTTCTTTGGCTAAGGGTTCAGCAGTTGACTTGAGAGCATTAAGATCCTGACGGACGGGTTTAATACCCGCAAGTTTTGTCTCAACATTTATAAGCCGATTTGAACTATCAGTAACCTTCACGTCTAGTTCCTCTTGATTGCATCTAATAGACTGAAATAAGTGCAATATTTCGACCTACCCTTGTTCAATGTTTGTTGAGGGAATTATTAGATCCTCTAGAAGGGCGAGTATGGCATCGCTTTCAGATTCGGGCGTCGGGTTTGAGGGTTGTTACGGGTGTTATGGCAAGGCCCAGGGTTTAATTCAACATCTCCGGATAAGAGCAATTTGAGCACATAATAACACTTGCATACATTTTCTATCAGCACTTATGGGCAACGAAGCATAATGAGGCAGACATCATTTGAACGCTTGGTTAAGACTGGACAAGCCTGAAGGATGAAAAAACGAAAGAAGTTGGTGAACCACATCGTATCACTGCTCCCATGCCCACTGAAGGGGTGGCGATGGTGCAGCGCATTTATATCTTCTGCGATGGTTGCCATCGATGCCGATCGGGGGTGAAAATCTTGAGAAGCGGTTACCAGCTGCGTCATGAAAACATTCCATGGGCCGTCGGAGCATTTGTCACTTGACACCGGCGCACTCCCGTCGAAAAGCGCCAAAGGGATTCCGTCTTAGCACAGAACTGGATCCGAAGCGACGCTACCAGTGAAGAGGACCGGACACAGCTGCGTCATGAAAGCATTCCATGGGCCGTCGGAGCATTTGTCACTTGACGCCGGCGCACTCCCGTCGAAAAGCGCCAAAGGGATTCCGTCGTAGTACAGAACTGGATCCGAAGCGACGCTGCCTGTGAAGAGGACCGGACACTTAAGGATGAAAAAACGAAAGAAGTTGGTGAACCACATCGTATCGCTGCTCTCATGCCCACTACAAAATTGGCCCAATATTGGAACTGTATTGGCAAAGCTGGCCCTACAAAGGACCATGAGGGACCATGTTGTTGCAATATTGAGCCGATGACCTGTGCTGCTAGGGATTGTGGCTTTTAGATATTACTAAAAGTGCCCGCTCATTTACCAAGCCGCCGCACAATCCCAGTGTGTTCAGCGTTTTAGTATGCAACATAACGAGGAACAGTGCAAGCGCCGAAGGCCAGGAAATGAGCGCAGATCTGTAAAGGAGGAACTGTTCATAGGATATGGTACAAAACAAAGTGGAATGCCATTGATGGAAATAAGTGCTGCATTCATACTTCAGGTTGGGTGGAACAAATTTGTTAGCTGACTTATTCTACGTGAACTCTCTAAGATTGCGGGGGGGGGGATCTGTCTTTGCGGCCTTCCCGTGCCCTCCCCCCCCCCACCCCCGCCACCGGATACGCTCCTGTGTAGGTTCGGCTACTAGGCTTTGTTCCAATGGAACGCCAGGTGTGGAGATGGGTTGGCCGGGGCCCATCCTGTAGGGATGAAAAACCCTGTGGGAGTGGCAGCGACTCCCAAGCGACTGTGAGGGTCAGTCGCGCCCGTGAAGTTCGATGCCTGAGCGGAGGCAGGCCTGGTTATATCATCAGGATGGACCCCGAGAGTCCGGCACGGAAGGCATGTCAAGAGTCAAAGGGTTTTCAAATACATGCACGCAGGGGCGTGCGCCGCTGGCGACCGGCGCGCTGGTTTCTCCCAAACATAACGGGTAATCGGCCCAATATTGCAGCAGGATGGTTCTATCCTGGTCTTTTGAAGGGCCGGCATTTGCCAGTACGATTCCAATATTGGACCAATTACGTGTGCTGCTTGGGCTCGCTAAAGAAAGACCAGGTCCGCGCGCGGGTTTACAGCACCCAGGATTCTCGGAATTGACGTCCTCGGGGAGGCAGCCTCACGGCTGACCGCGGTGCCGAGGGGGCCATTGCGTGACGCCGAGGTAAGGGGTGCATAGTGCGACCAGTGCAAAAACCGTCGATGTTGTTGTACCGGCAGAGTAGGCCCAGTCACATCACCCTAAGCAATGTTCTTCGTTTGTGGTTCGGTCTCTCGGCCTAGAACACGCCCTTCTCAGTAGGCGTGGAGCAAAATAGGGGAGAAAATAAGCCTACGGCTGGTTGGTTGGAACCACAGGTGGGTCCCCCCGGGAGGTGCTAGGTCAAGGCGCCGAGGGCCGGAGGATCGATAGGCTGACGACCTAAGCCTCTACTGGCTGGACCACGCCACACATACTTCCGGAGTCCAAAAACTGGGAAAAGCACTCGATCGATAGTAGCTGGCAGGTCTGAAACAAACCCTCAAAATCGTGGAGGAGCCCGAAGTGGGTAACCCCAGGCTAGAGTTTCCTGTCTCCGGCGATCGGAGCCCGTTGCGTTTGTGGGTGGTCGGGCATCCCGTGAGTGGAGCCGCATTATTGGGCAATCTCGATGCTCTCCCTGTTCTGGCCAGACAGGTCAGCAATGGAGTCGAGACGAATGAAGGATCAGAGCCAGAACTCGCTGTCCCCATTCCCTTCACTATTCCCATAACCACATCCCAAGTCCCAATTTCCATACCCGTCATCCAACCCCTTCCGCTACGTCCCAAGGGAGATCAGGGGAATCTCCCCGGGCCCGCTCCCCCGGCTATGGGTCGCTATGGAGCTTTTTACCCCCCCCCCCCTCAATTTTTTCCATTTTCCCCACCTACAGGTGGCAAAAGGATAGCATTGCCTTCAGGCCTTTTCATTTATTTTAAGATTGGATTATGCCAATTATACGTCAGTGGTGCAGGCAGGGGCTTTTCATTTTTTATTCCTATTAGGTGGCCCCAACCTAATATTTGTCTGAGATTGTGCGCAGGACCAGCTCAGGAGTAAAAAAATTGGTTTCCAAGAAAGAAAATGAGGCAGTCACTGTCTCACATATCTCGGTGAACACCCGGACCGCGCTCTAAGAAAGGTATAAAGGAGGGAATGAAAGAAGAAAGGAAGAAAGAGGTGCCGTAGTGCACGACTCCGAAATAATTTCGACGACCAGGGGATCTTTAAAGCGCACAGACATCGCACGGCACACGGGCGCCTTTTATGTTTCGCCTCCGTCGAAACGCGGTCGCCGCCGTCGGGTTCGAACCCGAGTACTCCTGCTCATTAGGCGAGTGCCTTAACTACTGAGCCACCACGGCGGGTCTGAGATTTTTGCCGAAAGAAAATAATAGCCTCTTGTGTCTGTGTTGTAAACGGCTTGCTAGCCTGTTTTTGACGAAATAAATTTTTGTCACCGCGCCCGTCGTCTTATTATGCTCCCATTTGATACAAAACACAGCGTAACCAGAAAATTTTTGGAAAATATAAAGTTTTACGCACTGACGCATACATTTTTTCGGCTAATTAGATCTTGAGCCGGCAAACATAACGCCCTGAATATTATGCAATCCTTTGTAAGGCTTTTTGTTCATGCTGAAGGTCATTGAGATGCGACTTTATAACCCAAGCAGCACAGATAATTGGCCCAACATGGGAATCGTATTCGCAAAGGCCGGCCCCACATAGGGCGAGGGTGGAACCATCCTGTTGCAATATTGGGCAGACTACCTTTGCTGCTTGGGAACGTTGTTTGCGAGGCGAGGAAATCTATCTAATATTGGGCCGACTACCTTTGCTGCTTGGGAACGTTGTTTGCGAGGCGAGGAAATCTATCTATCTCGAGGAGTAAAGGAGGAGGAAAACTTTATTAAATTGACGGGGAGTTGGACGAGCTTAAGCGTGGGGCCCTGATTCCCGGGCTCCACTGTCTTGAGCTGCCCTGCGGTCCTGTTATGTGAGAGCCCGTTCGTCCTCCAGGTTCTCGCTGGTCAGCGGAGCCTCCAAGCGCTCAAAAAACGTGTTTTCTGTATGTAGAGTGTTTCATTTGGCCCCACATCCTCACGACATGTAGAACAGTGCAGGCGGGCCTGGCACTTGCGAAAGGTGTCTGAGCATAATGTTGGGTGTATGAGATGCAGCCTATGGAGGATTGTAAATGTGTTCGTCTCCATCTGCCTCCAAGCTACCGCATCTGGGGTGTCTAATTTCCTATGAGGTGGAGGGAAGTGTCTCCTTTGAAGACGCTGAAACTCGAGGCGTTCGTTATACCTTAAAGGTAGAGGGGTAAAAGCGGCCACGGTTTGTGGCCCCACTCGGTTGATGACGCTCGAACTAGAGCATGTGCCCCCTCATTTCCCTCCAGTCCCTCGTGACCTGGGGTCCAGGTTATTTGGTGGTGCTTGGTGAGGGGTGTAGTGCCCGTGAGCCGACTGCATGCTTGAGAACTCGGCATCTCAGGAAGTTTCGACACACGTGTTGCGAGTCTGTGATCACAGAAGCGCTTTCGCCTTGGGACTCGTAATGCCTAATGGCAATGGCCACGGCGGTGGCCTCCGCGGCTGCTGGTGTTTTGGCTCTCACTGAAGCTGTGAATAGAGTGGAGAAGCGGTGGTCCACTGCAGCCCACTGCGTACTTGTCATGGTCCGGGTAAGCTGCGTCGTCAACATAAACCGCGTTCGGAGAAGTGGCTGGGCGTCGGCGTAGGTAGGACACTCGCGCTCGTCGTCTGCCTGTGTGAACGTCGTTAAGCTTACGTATCGGTGTTAGGGCCACGCTGGTGTATTTCCTGTGCTGTTTTTCTAGAGAGGATTGAGCATCTAGTCCGCGCATGCTCCTTGGGCGGTGGCCGAGTGGTTGAGCATCCGCCTCGCATGCGGGAGGTGCGGGGTTCGGTCCCCAGTGCCGCCGGGTACCCACCGGTGATACAATGGGTGCAAGCTTTCCCCTGGTCTGGTGCTCGGCCTATGTCGGATGAAATGCTTGGAAAAAGGGTCTTTGACCCAACCTTGAGAAGTCAAAACTGGGCGTAGGATAGCTCGTCTTGCTTGGGTGGTCGGAAGTCTTAGTGTTTTCGATGCACAAATGGCTTCTGTTAGTTCCGCAAAGGTGTTGAAGGTTCCTGGTGCGGTCATACGCTCCGTCGAGGTGTTTTAAGGAAGGTTAAGGGCCGTCTTTTATAGCCTCCTTATGGTGGTGGCAACTTGCTGCTCCTCTCTCTTTGTTAGCGTGTGAAAGGGTAGTCCGTATGTTATTCGGCTAAGTACCAGTGCTTGCACAAGCCGAAGGGTGTCTTCTCGCATTCCTTGGCGATGCTTGGTAATGCGGCTGATAATGCAAGCTATCTGGTTTGCGGAGGTTCTGAGAGTCTGGATGGGGTGGGTTACACGGAGGTGACTTTGTATCCAAAGACCAAGAATGCGGATCAGGTTAACTTCCCTGACGGCTTGACCCTCGATCGTGAGGTAGATGGAACCTGAAGAGACGTATCTCTGGCCATGTACTCGCATGACCTCCGATTTCTGCGGGGCGCAGTGGAGGCCACTTTGCAAGGCGAAGTCCTCGACGATTCGGGCTGCTGATTGCAGGGTGGTTTCTTTTTGGCCCAAGGAACCCTTTGTGGCCCATATAGTTATGTCAGCCATGCATATGGTAAATCCGACATTTAGAAGAGTTTTCAGTGCACGCGATAGCCTGATTATAGCAATGTTGATAAGCAGGGGAGAAATAATAGCTCCCCGGGGTGTGCCCTTGTGTGGAATATCGTTGACGTCGAAGCGGGTTTGTCCGATGCCTACCGTGGCCGTCCGGCTCGTTGAGAACGCACGCACGTAAGCAAACACCTCTTCTTCGCCGTTAAGGTCATTTATGGCTTGAAGTATCGCCTCGTGGAATATGTTGTCGAAGGCGCCCTTTAAATTTAAGGCCTAGGTGAGATGTCCTTGACAAGGAGTCGCACTAGGCTAAAAGCTTGCCACAGATTGCAATTTAGACTTCCTCGAGATATCTGAGAAGTGCTTACCAACATCCTCAGATATCTCGAGGAAATCTAAATGGCGATCTATGTGGCGAGCTTTTAGCCTACAGTGAAACTCCTCGTAGGAGCCTTACACTTATCATCCCAAAAGTTCTTCATTATTTTTTTGAGGGCCGCTGAGAATTACGGTGATTTTAGATTTAGATGACCACAGGGCACACTGTTTGTTTCGGTCACCATTGTGGTCACCATTGTGAAAATTACTGTATTATGCAATAACCTCGTAGAGTTTTGTCATGCAGATGTCAGAAAATTGTCATACATGTCGGTCAAATGTTATTTACTTCAGACGCGGGTTCAATCCCGACCCCGACGGTCGAATTTCAGTGCAAGCAAAACATGAGAAACCACTGTACTCTGAGACGTTGAGCACGTTAAAGAACAACAGGAGGTCCAAATTTCCGGAGCCCTTCTCTACGGCGTCCCTCATACACTGAGTTCCTTCAGGACGATAAACCCCTAAACCAAATCAAACCTTTCCGACGTTATGCAATCGTCGTAAAATATCATACGAGTTGATGACATTTGTATAGCAAAGCCTGTTAGAGGATATTCCATCACACAGCTTTTTTTCTGTAGGAAACTTTGAGTTGTACATCTGCGCCTTACACCGCCATTTCATCCACGCTCCCTCATTTGCTGAAAAAAATGCTGCCTTAATGCTGCTATAGGCATCGTGCAATGCATTGTGCCTGTACCAGTGACGCCGCCTGCTGGCAATGGGTATCAACAATAAGACAGCTAAGAACTGTCCGCGCTATTAGTTGCTGCAAAAGTGAGATCGAGTACACGTTGCCTAGGGTGCAATTTATGATTCAATATAAGACATTGTTTCCTCAGCACGGGCTCATTGACCCTACAGGCTGACATTCCACACCAGCAGCGCTCCAGAGAGAATCACGGCTGCCGTCCTCGTCGTGTGCTGTTCGGATGCTCATGACATTTCGTGGAGGACACAGCTGATGGTGGTACTGCCTCTTTTCTTATCAGCGTCAAACTCCTTTCTGATCAGCAGCGTGACTTTAAGGTGCTTTGTGGTGATAAGAAGATAGCACTAATAAGATAGGAATAGTTGGGGCCTGCTTTGGTAGAGATATTAGCGACGTATTAGCTTAGCTCAAGAGGGAATTAGGGCTTATAAAAAGGCCGCTGATTGCTCTGGTAAAGCTATCGCATACCGCCATTGTAACCATTTTTGCTGTTTTCCCGCGGTAGTTTTCTACACCTAAAGTTGTTATACTTATGAGGTCGACAGTGCTTGAAATACGTTGATGTTGTAGCTTCGACAAATATCTAGAGCTTACACTACACAATTTAAGTACACGTTGCCAAATTTCAAGTAGCGGCTGTTGCTGTGGAACACAGAAATGTTGTCTATATTGAGTGCTGAAGTACACCAATTCGACATGCACCATTGATGTCTGCGCCTTCTGCAATTCATCGAAACTGGGCATGACGACAAGAATGTAACTGTTGACTCTAGAAGGGTACTGCAGGCGTGAGTAGTGCCCAATTTCTGCAGTCAGAGTTAGCACCTCGAATACCACTGACACCATGTTCAAGGCGACCCTATGTGCTTTCCCGTCGATGGAACCACAACTCCCAGGATCCTTGTTTTTTTAGGTAACGGAAAACTGAGAGGCGATTGTGGTAAATATAATGGAATACCATGTTACTGTGCGGCATAGGGATAGCCTTGGAGAAGCAAAAACACTAACAAGTTCTCATTAAAGCCACAAGATGGCGGTAACAGCGTCTTTACCGGTGGCTCGAGGTTCCGGGAGTCGCTGAATCTTCTCTCCGTGCCTGAGAGGATTGGAGAACCCCGGACGCAGAAGTTTTGGTTTCTACCTGCAAGCTCTCAACGGACCTACCCGCTGATGTTGGAACGGCCGTTCACTTTCTTGTCCATGGCTGGGATGCTCGGCCGCACACGACTCGGTGTCCCAGCTCGACCCCTATTACCCATCAAAGGACGCTCCTGGTTGTCAGAACCCAGTTGCTTCAGTGCATTTCCAGCCGTGTGGAAAACAAGAAGTTGTTCACGGCGCATAACTCAGGTACATATCCTCAGTCAAAATCACTCAAGTGTTTACCCTTGCTTTTTGCTGACGTTACTGTTTATATTATTGGGCTGCAAACCCAAGTTGTGTACAGTTGAATTGGTATGAGTATCGACGTGTGCATGTATCTTGTTCACATAGGTAGTTTTCCTACACGCGGCCGACGTAGGCACTCACAGATACTTGTATGGCTGTCGTCATCAGGCGTGTCTCAATTTTGAAGGCCAGTAGGACGCTTGCTTATGGTCGTGTTTTGTGTCGTGCACTTGGTATCTTGCGCCGGTAATGTGGAAAACACTGAGGCTCGGACAAAGGGGAACAAGTTTTTTCCCTTGCGAAAGAATTAAATTTGTCAAGTGAAAAGTTGCAAAAGAAGACGTCAAAAATAAGACTAAAAGAAATCCACACAAACGTCTGAGACATAAAAACACGGCTCGCAATGCTTGAGAAAGGCCTTCATTTCGTCGACGGCCTGCGTGACAACGACACCAGCGTGAACACAACGCTAAATGGATTCAACGCTCAGCTAAAATATCTGGAGACAAATAAAACAGAACAAAAAAAATGTCGTCGTTGATGACCTGAACCACACAATGCACCGGAACCACCTCGCTTTTAAGGGTATTGCAGAAGAGTTTTCAAAAAAGTGGTAGGAGACAGAAAAAGTGGTCACTGAAATAATGCCAGAAAATCTTGGCCTCGAAGCAAGAGAAATTTAACTAGGCCACAGGGTAGGACAGCATAGAGATCACCATCTCCGATCAATAACTGTGAAGTTTTTGAACTTCAAAGACAAGTGTAATATCATAGTAACGCTTACAAACTTAGAGACAAAATGGTCCGGATTGAAGAGGATTTCTCACACAGAATTCAGTTAATCAGAGAGTAGCTCCGTGATTTTGCACGCGCGGAAAAAAACCCTGATGAAAAGTACGAAAAGTATAAATTGTAATAAGGAACGTCTGGCAAAGCACTCCGTCGCGAACAACCAGCGGTGCAGTCTTGGTACAGACCAAAGGCAGCGGTCAATCCAGAGCACGCACGAGGGACGGAGCGTTCAGCGCTTCTCGTCGTCTTCTTCGCTAAGCACCAGACTATTAAGTTTTCGGAGCTGAAGGCCAGTCATGCAAAATTGTTACTTGACGAATGCTCTTTCCAAAAAAAAGCTTCATGAATGTGAAAGCTTAGAGTATCGGGTAATCTCACTTGCAATGCGTGAGACAGCTTCCAGTATTGAATGGCGTGCAAAGGAAAAACTTGAAATAAATCTTTAAATTAACATGTCGAGCTGCCGTACCCTGAAAAACAAATACGTCAAGCTAAGTGCTTTCACTGAATCTTGTGGTGCCGATATTGTCCTTGGCACGAAAACCTTCTTGTCTCTTGATATTATGAACAACGAGCTCTCGGCTCAAGCTCTTTTACGATAATTAGAAAACATAGGCCTACTTCTCGAGGTGACGGTGTTATAATTGCAATCAAAAATTGCTTTCAAGCTCTAATAGTAGACGCGGAATACGGTGCACTTATCGACCGCTAGAACTAGTGCTATGGTTGCATGTTACTGCCCGCCAGATTCCCGATATGTTTCTTGACGACCTTAGCAAGTCACTGAGGCTCTTACAAAGTAGGTACCCGACGTAAGCGATAACCTTGGTTCGCAATTTCAACTATCCGGGAATAGCGCCGGAAGTGCTCAACCCCTGGCGGTAGAAGGCAGCCCAAATGCATCAATCTAAATTTCGTGTTTAATCTGACACAAATCATATCTGTACCCACTCCTGGAATTGCTGTTTTATATGGCCTAATGACAACCGAACCAGAAAATATGTAAGTGAACGTGTTAGAGTTAATTAGCGACGAGAATGTTTTGAACTGCCAATAGCCGTTAGAAATCCAAAAGCCAGGATTGAGAAACAAGGTTATATACGATTTTACGCGAGCAAATGTAGACGTCTGCTTTTGTGAACTTTCATCATTTTCTGAAGAATTCTTAAGCACAACCTTCAACCGGAACAGTACGGAAAATTGGAGGATATTTAACGGTAAATTAATGGAATGGAAAGATAAATATATTCCAAAAATCACCATCACCTCATCAACGCAAAACATAAGGTTCACATCCTGTGCAAAGACATGTACCCATGAAAAGAAGCCATATATTGTACTGGAAAACAGTCAGTCTCGGACAGTGATTTGCAGCTCCATAGAGACCAAGAACGATATTGCGAGAGATAAATTGAAGCAGCTAAAGATATATTTCTTACTGACGACACACCGGCACGACTCAGAAACAATTCGAAGGAGTTTGGAGGGTCCTCTGCATCACATTTCACTCCAATTATCAAGGGCGGTAAAATTATTGCGTCATCACAGGCAACAACAATATTTATCACATTCTTTAGTTCGGTATTCTCTGAGATGCCGATCTGTCCTGATCTGAACTTTGGTTCTATAGTGCCGCCATTAATATTCTTATCGTCACTCACGAAATAATACAGGAAGCTATTGACCAAATGCGAACCAATTCTATGCCTGGTGCTAATGCCGCAAGCCACAAACTACTTAAATGAACAAAAACGGTTATATTCCACATTTTTGCTGTCTTTTTTCAGCAATATCCTGGCATTGGCTGCGCATCTGACTCGTGCAGCCTTGCTAGTGTTACCCCTAGATTTAAATCAGGTGCCCATTCCTATTGTGAGAACAATTCCCATTACCTTTAAGAGTACACCTTGTAAGCTACTAGAATATAATAAATCATCTGCCATAATGGTGTACATAACCGAACTCAGCTTTTTTCTCCTAAGCCGCATAGCTTATTACGTGGTCATTACGTTGAGACACAGTTGACCGAATTAATAATCGTCGTTCATTATGCCGTCCATAATAAGATAAAATTGGAGTCTCTATATATTCACTTTTTGAAAGCATTTGATACGGTACCCTATACTCATTCATTTTTGAAAGCAAACAGTCTCGACATTAACAAAAGTATTATAACTTCAGTTACTGACTTCCTTGCTAACTGTTCATCATCCAACAATAAACACAGCCTAAAAAAGGAGCGATGAGGGCTAACACTGGAGTAAAGGAACAATGATGGCTAAAGCTAAGAGAGGAAAAGAAACTTAAATAAAAGAACAGAAGTGGCATCCCAAGAATGCTTAAAGAGAGTAGTGGCGAATGGGCTGGGTTGTGAAAAGGAGCCGCGTAAGGAACCAAAGCGCCAAGAAATTGAAGTTAATCCTAAAGAAACGAAAACTCTTTTTCGAACAAGCCTGCTCATGGCGTACTGACGCGGGCGACTTGTTGCTTGTTGATGAAACCTGCCTCAATTATCTCCCGAATGAGTTGATTGCAGCACTTTGCCAGAATGTTTGTTTACTTTTACATCGGAGCCCACCGGCGACAAGGAGTACAGTCCCGAGCGTGGACGGCTAAGTTGCTAGAATTAGAGTTGTGTTCGAGCAGTCTCTTGAGGCAGACAATACGTCGGCCAGTGTGGTCGATTCTCTTGATGGATACATATCCCTCCAGAGTAGAGTATATAACAGCATTATCTTACAGAAATATGTGATTTGATATCTTGGATTTATTGACTTGAAGGTGCACATGGTCTCAGAAGAACGCCGTAGTGAGGGTGTAGGATAAATATCATCCACTGTGGATATGGACGTGTAGTTAAATCGCCGAGCACATGGACGTTTTTAGAATTGTCCGCCAGTGACATGCTACCGGGGTGGTAGGGATTCAAGCCGCCGACATTGAGATAAGCAGCCGAAAGCACAAGCAATAAAGCCTCCGCGGCCGCTCCTGATGGATGGAAGATCCGAGAAACATAAACTCAATAATACACAGCTGCAAAATGGCTTTGTCAAAATTATACAGCCCAAGGGGTCTGCTTCTTAGTCCTGCTGCGCGGCTACTCTAGCATACTACAGAATCCTAGTCACAGGAAGGCGGGGTGAGCATATGTCCTCATGCCTGCTAAGCTTTGGACTGTAAACTATGTTTAAGAGCCCCCCTAGATGGCTTGGGAGCAAACACCTTGGCCTGTATAATTTTGACCGACTGTGTATCCGGTAACTAGTGGCACAGGAAGCCTGGAGGCAGTCAGCACGCAAAACTGTCTTAACCAGAGAGGTTGCTTGCGGTGGATAGCTAGACGATAAATGGCAGTGCTGAAAGGGCCACGACAGTGAAGCACGATAACAATGGACTTTTCCATGTGCAAACTACAGTCAAGTCCGCCTATCCCATATCATCATAAGACACGGGAGTGGCTCTATCATAAGACACGGGAGTAGCTCTCAAGCTTTGACGAGCCTCTTTTTGGCTTCTAAGAGCGGAAGCTCTACTTCCGAACAAAGCTAAAGGTTATGTGGCTACGAAATTTGAACTTGAAACGAGCAGGAGCGAAAGCTTGGCTCTGACGTAATGCCACATGCCTCGCTGCAGCTGCGTGCGTTGAGCCGACGGCGCTCGCTCGCATCGAAACAATCGAATCGAGTGACTTGCTGCGCCTGGCCACAGCTGCGTATGCGGTGCCCACTGCACTCTTGCATCTGCTGGAATACGCTTGCCGCGCTGTTCGCTATATAGAAGCGTAAGACGTGTGCTTATCATAACAGAGCTTTCGCTCGGCTTACTAGGCTCAGCCCGGTTGAGCCACAGCTATTTTTGAGTAGCTGAATAAGGCGCTCGCCTTTTCCATCCGGTCGGCGGCCCGGGCCTAGAAAAGACCGCGCCGCAAGCTCAAGGTCACTCAGCGCAGTACCGTTCACATCACGTGGCACGCGGACAGCGCTGATGCACCCGGACCATCCACAATCCGGTCCGCTCATCTGAACTCAACAGTAAGGATCTTACGCCACACTGCGGCTGGCGAAGACGCTCGAGAAGAAAAAGCGGAAGTGGAACGTGCCAAAGAGCGCGTGGGGGTGGAGAACAGGATTGGATTGGAAAACATTTAATTCGTCAGAAAAGGCAGAATGCAGACGATCCGTGCTAGGTGGCTATCAGTCCACGGCTGACAGCGACCTGGGTAGCCCATTCAATGACCCGGGTTTGAACTCCCAAGTCTGAGCTGACCAACACGGCATCCCACTGCTCGAGAGTAGGAACCTGTATTAGAGATTTCGGGGGCGGCTCCTCTTTACAATTCCAATTTGGTGATCATAAGTGGCTAAATCACCACATAATGTAATGCAGGGTCGTATTCACCGGGGTAGAATTTTGACAACAGGTAAGGCGTCATCAAGGATCGCGTCTGGAGTCGAATCCAAGTGGTCTCCTGCTCCTTATTAAAGGCTTCGTCTGGAGGAGGGAATATCCTCCTTTCAAGTTTAAAATGATTAGTAATATCGTGAAAAGATGATACGCCGTCCTTCGAAAAACTTTCAGCAACGACAGCGTCCCCTGCTCGGCTGACGAATCCTCGAGCTGTTATGTGGGCCGCTTCGTTACCAGGGTTCCCCGAGTGAGCCGGGACCCATATCAATTCAATAATTCTGTCTAAGTCTTTGGTTTGACCCAATATGCTCATTGCTGCCTGAGAAATGCTGTCCCTCGCATAATTGCGTATGGCAAATTTAGAGTCGCTGAGTATGGTAGTAACTTCTGTGTTAACGATAGCAAGGGCGATTGTCGCCTCTTCTGCCGTTTACGAGGATTTCGTCATGGTAGTGCCGGAGACTATCAGTCTACCTTGCGTATCCACCACCGTTAGTGCGAACGCTTGTTTCTGGGGATATTCTGCGGCATCTACATATACTGCATGTTCATCTTGGGTGTATATGTTGTGTAGAGCTTTTGCCCTAGCCCTTCTTCTCCCCTCGTGGTGAGCAGGATGCATATTCTTAGCTAATGGCTTAACTCTTATTACCTTAGCGATGCGTTTAGGTATCTGTGTTTTGGTATCTTGGGGTGGCAACTGTATGCCTAGTCCTAAACGATCAAGTATGGTTCTTCCTGCTTTGGTGCGGGAAAGCCGGCCTCTCTGCATTGTTAAGTGTGCATTTGTAAGCTCGTCTAAGGTGTTGTGTACTCCCAAGCCCCGAAACCTTTCGGTGGAGGTACAGTTCGGTAGCCCTAATGCTACCTTGTATGCTGTTCTAATCATAGACTCTACTTTGGCTTTTTCACTACTGTCTAATTTTAAGTATGGGAGTGCGTAGGCAAGCCTGCTTATTACAAATGCTTGTACTATTTTCCAAAGTTCTGTCTCCTTCACTCCCTTCTTTTTGCTTGCAATTCGTCTAATTAGTCTCACCGTCATATTGACGGTTGACTGGAGTTTTTATAGTGTTTCCTTGTTCTTCCGGTTCGTCTGAAGGAAGAGTCCTAGGATTCTTATAGTTTGAACTTCCTTTACAGGGAGCCCTTCCTCCCAGATTTTCAGTGGAGGCGGAGGTTTGTAATTGTTTGCTCGAGGGCCCCTTGGTTTGTATCTGATTAGAAATAATTCGGACTTGGAGGGCGAGCAGGTTAGCCCTGCTTTACCCGCCAGGTCTTGTATTATGTCTACAGCTTGTTGTAGGGTATCCTCTATCTGACCATCGCTGCCAGTTGTGGTCCATAAAGTGATATCATCTGCGTAGAATGTGTGTTGCAGCCCCGGGATGGCTGCTAATTTAGAAGGAATATTAATTAGTGAGAGATTAAAAAGGAAGAGTGACAGGACTGAGCCCTGTGGCGTTCCTTTACCTCCAAGTGAGATAGAGTCTGATTAATCTCTCCCACTGCTATCTCTGCCGTTCTGTTACTGAGAAATGACGATGTACTGGAAAGTTATTTCCCCTGGGTTGATGTCCGAGAGATTCCTTAAGATAGCATCGTGCGTGACATTATCAAACGCCTTGTTCAAATTCAAGCCTAATATGGCTTTAGTTCCTCTGCTGCGTTCCATGTCTATGATGTCTGCCTTGAGTTGCAGCATAACATCTTGGGTAGAAAGATTAGCCTTAAAACCTAGCATGGAGTTAGGGAGTAAGTTATAAGAACGCGTTCGGCGACGGATGGGTTCGAGTTCTGCTGGCTCCTCGAGTTTCCAGGCTTGGGCCTCAGCCGCAGATGTCCCGGCTATCAGACCTGGACAGCCGTCGCCAAGAGCCTGCGCCACCAGATCCAGGCGCCGCTGTTTCCTTCCTGTCCGGCAGCCTCAGAGCACAGGCCGCCTCTGTCGAAACCGCTGCTTGCCCGGGCTACCTGACCTGGGGGCCATGCCTGTGTTCCAAAGGTGCGGCGGATTTCTGAGGCAGCGTTTAAGCATACCCTGGAGACTGCCATCCACCCTACGCCTCCATCAGGGCATCGACCGGGGCCCATAGACTGCGCCGACGCCCCGCCATGCCTCTTCGCCCGACGCACCATCTACCAAGCTCACACGTCGAAAGCTGAATATTTCGCCAAGCATTGAACGCTGAGTGAACCTTTCCTTTTTTTTCCTCAAACTCTCCTTTGTCTTCCGCGAGTGTTGTCTATGTTTGTTTGCTTTCCTGCTTTTGTGTTCGGGAATTCTTTCCTCTCAAGGCTTATATTAGGGATTTTTTCCACATGCCACTTGGTCAATTTCTTCCGTCTAACGTGGAGTAATCTAAACTGCAGTCCCTCCCCTTACACCAACATAAGCGAAGGGATAAAGGAAGTTGTTGAAGAAAAAAGGTAGAAAGATATGCCGTAGTGGAGGTCTCCGGAATAATTTCTACCGCCTGGAGATCTTTAACGTGCACTGACATCACAGCAAACGGGCGCCTCTATGCGTTTCGCCTTCATCAAAAAAGTGTTGTTTTGAGCACTTCAAACAATAAGCGTCCTTTGATTTATGACTGCCCTTGACGCTAACCTCCAGCACTCCTGA
Source organism: Amblyomma americanum (assembly GCF_052857255.1). Classification (NCBI taxonomy): domain Eukaryota; kingdom Metazoa; phylum Arthropoda; class Arachnida; order Ixodida; family Ixodidae; genus Amblyomma; species Amblyomma americanum. The sequence continues at coordinate 111,136,577 of NC_135503.1, forward strand.
TCCCACCTTGTGCATTCGTTCCCTCGGTCAGCCTTTAAAGCTGAGAGCTCTTACCTGGCAACCTTCTCTTTAAATGCGAACTTCCAGTTCACAAGAGGCGTCTTTTAGTTCAACCGAGCCCTTGGTTTTACGCGATATTGTATACAGCTTCCTGACTACAGCGCAACGAAAGGGACGTAGAAGGAGGACACAGGCAGGGGCACAACACAGCTTTGTACTGAGTCCCTGCCTCTGTCCTTTTTCTATGTCTCGTTCGTTGCGCTGTAGTAATTGAATATCGAAACATTGGATTGGAAAACATTTAATTCGTCAGAAAAGGCAGAATGCAGACGATCCGTGCTAGGTGGCTATCAGTCCACGGCTGACAGCCGCCTGGGTAGCCCATTCAATGACCCGGGTTTGAACTCCCAAGTCTGAGCTGACCAACACGGCCTCCCACTGCTCGAGAGTAGGAGCCTGTATTAGAGATTTCGGGGGCGGCTCCTCTTTACAATTCCACAATAGGTGATCATAAGTGGCTACATCACCGCATAATGTGCATGCAGGGTCGTATTCACCGGGGTAGAATTTTGACAACAGGTAAGGCGTCATGAAGGATCGCGTCTGGAGTCGCCTCCAAGTGGTCTCCTGCTCCTTATTAAAGGCTTTGTCTGGAGGATGGAATATCCTCCTTTCAAGTTTAAAATGATTAGTAATATCGTGAAAAAATGATAGGCCGTCCTTCGAAAAACTCTCAGCAACGACAGCGTCCCCTGCTCGTCTGGCGAATCCTCGAGCTGTTATGTGTGCCTCTTCGTTACCAGGGTTCCCCGAGAGACCGGGACCCATATCAATTGAATAATTTTGTCTAAGTCTTTGGTTTGACCCAATATGCTCATTGCTGCCTGAGAAATTCTGCCCCTCGCATAATTGCGTATGGTAAATTTAGAGTAGCTGAGTATGGTAGTAGCTTCTGTGCTAATGATAGCAAGGGCGATTGCCGCCTCTTCTGCCGTTTCCGAGGATTTCGTTATGGTAGTGCCGGAGACTATCAGTCTACCTTGCGTATCCACCGCAGTTAGTGCGAACGCTTGTTTCTGGAGATATTCTGCGGCATCTACATACACTTCATGTTCATCTTGGTCGTATATGTTGTGTAGAGCTTTTGCCCTAGCCCTTCTTCTCCCCTCGTGGTGAGCAGGATGCATATAGTGGCTTAACTATTATTACTTTAGCGATGCGTTTAGGTATCTGTGTTTTGGTATCTTGGGGTGGCAACTGTATGCCTAGTCCTAAACGATCAAGTATGGTTCTTCCTGCTTTGGTGCGGGAAAGCCGGCCTCTCTGCATTGTTAAGTTTGCCTCTGTAAGCTCGTCTAAGGTGTTGTGTACTCCCAAGCCCAGAAACCTTTCGGTGGAGGTACAGTTCGGTAGCCCTAATGCTACCTTGTATGCTGTTCTAATCATAGACTCTACTTTGGCTTTTTCACTACTGTCAAATTTTAAGTATGGGAGTGCGTAGACAAGCCTGCTGATTACAAATGCTTGAACTATTTTGCAGAGTTCTGTCTCCTTCACTCCCTTCCTTTTGCTTGCAATTCGTCTAATTAGTCTTACCGTCATATTGACGGTTGTCTGGAGTTTTTCTAGTGTTTCCTTGTTCTTCCGGTTCGACTTAAGGAAGAGTCCTAGGATTCTTATAGTTCGAACTTCCTTTACAGGGAGCCCTTCCACCCAGATTTTCAGTGGAGGCGGAGGTTTGTAACTGTTTTCTGGAGGGCCCCTTGGTTTGTATCTGATTAGAAATAATTCGGACTTGGAGGGCGAGCAGGTTAGCCCTGCTTTACCCGCCAGGTCTTGTATTATGTCTACAGCTTGTTGCAGGGTATCCTCTATCTGACCATCGCTGCCAGTTGTGGTCCATAAAGTGATATCTGCGTAGAATGTGTGTTGCATCCCCGGGATGGCTGCTAATTTAGAAGGAATTTTAATTAGTGAGAGATTAAAAAGGAAGGGTGACAAGACTGATCCCTGTGGCGTTCCTTTACCTCCAAGTGAGATAGAGTCTGATTTAATCTCTCCCACTGCTTTCTCTGCCGTTCTGTTACTGAGAAATGACGATGTACTTTCTCTGCCGTTCTGTTACTGAGAAATGACGATGTACTGGAAAGTTCTTTCCCCTGGGTTGATGTCCGAGAGATTCCTTAAGATAGCATCGTGCTTGACATTATCAAACGCCTTGTTCAAATCCAAGCCTAATATGGCTTTAGTTTCTCTGCTGCGTTCCATGTCTATTATGTCTGCCTTGAGTTGCAGCATAACATCTTGGGTAGAAAGATTAGGCCTGAAGCCTAGCATCGAGTAAGGGAGTAAGTTATTGTCCTCAGCGTATTCTTGTAGCCGATTGATAATTATATTGTTATGAAGACGAAGAAGAGTGCAGTGGCGCGGGACGGAGTGCTCGCGCTAGGCCCTTGAGCCATTAAACCATATCTTCATTCTGTCATCATGTCGTGCTTTTGTTGGCTTGCCACCACGTAACATTTGGTGTGAGGTGCGGGGTTCTCATCGTCATCCTAGTCCCCGGAGCATCGCCGCCTTCTGCTCGCCTTCGTCGTCGGCCGAGGGGACCTGGGCTCCGCCGCCCGGCTCAACCCCAGCTCGAACTGACCAGAACCGACCAGCCGCTTTCCCCCGCCCCGTCTCCAGCCCCGAACACAAGACACGACGACCAGGACCTGACGTACGATGACCCGACTACGACCCGAACCAAGACGGCCCGCTTCGCCCAGGCTGTGCGGCGATCCCTCAACCCTTGACCTTCGGCAGTGGGTGACCGACCGCTGGACACGAAGCTCCGGGGGCAACCGTTCACCAGACAATCTCCTTCATCTTGGTGGCAAGCTTTTCATCTTCTTCTATCCTTCCTGATCATCCTCATCGTCACCTCACCATTCGTAATTCAAGCAATCGATTGGGACGATCGCTCTGAAAACCGGGGTCATGTTATGAAGACGAAGAAGAGTGCAGTGGCGCGGGACGGAGTGCTCGCGCCAGGCCCTTGAGCCATTAAATCATATCTTCATTCTGTCATCATGTCGTGCTTTCCTTGGCTTGCCACCACGTAACAATATGTTCCATTAACTTTCCTAATCAGGATGTTAAAGAGATTGGGCGTAGATTCTCTATACACAATTTCTTGCCTGGCTTTGGAATGAATGTAATCTTTGCATGTTTCCATTCTTGTGGAATGTTTCCGTCTGTCCAGTATTTGTTCATGAGATCAGTGAGTGCTGTCACTGGCCCTGCGTCCAAGTTTCTAAGTGCTTTGTTAGTAACACCGTCAGGCCCGGCTGCAGACGTGTTGCTTAGTTGCCCTATGGCAAGCCACACTTCCGACTCCGTAATCTCAGCGTCCAAGTCCTCGTTTGCTGTTCCCTGATAGTTTGGCAGCGGTCCATCTGGGGTTGTGTTTAAGTATTGATCTCGTAGTTCCGTTAAGAACTCCTCTGTGGTGCCTTGATACTGATGCACTAATCTCATAAGTTGACCTCGTTTAGTTGATTTAGCCTCTGTGGGGTCAAGAAGGTGCCTTAGCAGATGCCAAGTTTTCCTGCACTCGAGCTTCCCATTCATGCGGTCGCAAATTTGCTCCCATTGTTTGTGTTGAAGCTCTAGAGTATATTTTTCAATTAGTCTCTGCAACTGTGCAATTCTCTTCTTAAGATTTTTGTTGTGTTTGTTCCTTTTCCAGCGGTTTTGCAAGCTGAAATGTGCTTCCCACATATGCAATCCTAGAGTCAGTGACTTGTCCTTCTTCCATGCCGATTTCGGCTGTGGTAGCCTTAATGTCCATTTTTAGTGATTCCACCAAGTCCCCGAGAAGTTCAATTACTGGGTCTGTGCTTTCATCTTTTTGTCTTTGTTCTCTTATTACCCTGAACTTGTCCCAGTCCGTAATTTTTACTTTGTTGTAGACTGATTTATGCTTTGCTGTCTCAAAGGTGGTAGATATAATGTAATGGTCACTGTCTAGCGTGTGTCCTGTGTTAGTCCATGTTCGGTTTTGTATGTTCTTTGCCAGGGTTAGGTCTGGCGACGTGTCTTTACATATACTGTTGCCTAGTCTCGTGATTTCTTGGGGGTTGTTCAGGACAGTTAGGCCTAGATTTTGGACCACTTGCCATACCCTGTTGCCTTTAGGACCTGCTCTAGTGTATCCCCATTCCGGGTGTGGTGCGTTAAATCCCCTACTATTAATAGCTGGTCTTTAGTCGCTGGTCTCAGAGTCTTGATAAGTAATTCCGGTATACCGGTACCCTTATCTTTGGGTGGGCTATATACATTGAGCAGAAACAAATTTGTATCTCCTCGTTCCTTGGGTAAAATCTCAAGGAGGACGTAGTCTTCCTTTGAACTTTCTATGGAGTTCTGTAGAGCAGTAATATTGCGTTGCAATAATACGGCGGTGGACAAGCCCGTAATTCAGCCGGCATCATATCCTGGCGGAAGAAACGCCTTATAGCCCGGTAATTTGACCGCGCCACTATCTTCTTGTAGAGCAATAATGTCTGGTGGACGTTGTTGTGCTTGAATGTGAAACTGCAGATTCCCCCGTTTGCGCCGGAAGCCTCTGCAATTCCACTGCCATACCTCAATTTGTTGCGACGGGGCCATATTGGTGATCCACTCTTTGCTGTAATGATGTTAAGCTGTTCTCCAATGCGGTCAGCTTCTCCATCACTTGTTGGAACATAGACATGACTTGAGTTTGGAACGGTTTGAATTCCACTGCTAAGGCATCTACCTTAGCCTCTAATTTTCCTACTCTAACCTCTAGGCTGTCTACCTTGTTCTGAATGCTATCCACTCTTGTAGTGATTGCATTAGGGTCAGCTCTTAATGGAGCGGGCGTAGCCGGCTGCGGTACATCGCCTGCAGGGGCTTCGGCAGCTCGTTTGGTTTGGGTATTCCCCGCGGGGGGAGGGGGTCTTTTAACTGCGGTGCGTTTGTCTGTTTCCATAGCCTCGCATGCGGGAATGGGTGCATTAAGAGGGGCTTGCACAATCTCACCGAACAACTTACATTCTATACAGCTCGTGGGCCGAAAAGCCGCCGGCTTAAGTCGGCGCCGCGTGTCGGAAAAAATGAGGGCTACTTGAAATAACTGTCATGAAAATTTGTGGTCCTACTGATTGAAGATTGATTGATGTGTGACAGCCTATGACGAAATGATGAAATCATTGTAATTATTTGGCTAATTATGGAGATTAAACCTGTAAAATGAAAAAAGAGGGTCCAAAGTTGTCAAAGTGCTCACAATGAAAATGCAATGTTTTATGACTCTAATTAAACGTTCAGAGAAGCTTAGTTAAATTTATTATTTGAAACATTTGAAAAAAAAAGAAAAACGCGTTGAAAGGTTTCAAACTGCCCAGAATGTTTCACCCCAAACTTCCTCCCTTCCCACATGGCGCGGTTGAGGTGTCCACTGATATGTGAGACAATTACTGCGCCTTTTCTTTCCTGTAAAATCACAGTCACCTGTTCCTTTCTTCTCTCAGTCCCTCCTTTAACCCTTCCCTTACGGCGCCGTTCAGGCGTCCTCCGAGATGTGAGGCGCATACTGCGCCATATTCTTTTCCAACCAACCAATTTCCAATTTTAAGCAAAAAGCTACACTCCGTCAGCTTCGAGCCGTCAGCGGGGAGCAAGTTTGACGTTGAATGTAGCTAGAGGTCAGCGTGGCCGCAAGTTTCACATTGAATGCTGGTAGAGGTCATACCATGAGCAAACTGGTGGTAGTCAGGTTCGAAACACGACGCCAGAAACAGCAGCGACGCCAACGGTTGTTGCACAACTATCTCGACTTTGAGCTTTGACCTTGACCTCTGACCTTTTCGGTCAAGGGGGACAGCGTCAGGCAGCATCGCATGCGCAGGTCATGGGAGCGGGTTCTGCAAAAACACCGGTGCAATCTGATGCGTTCAGCGGGGCGCTAGGTGTAATCGATGCGATGCCTGCTGTGTAGAATGGCAGATGTGCGCTCCGTCACCGCGTTTCTGACAGGACGAAAGGAGGAATCCCAGGTGTGCGCCCACTCCCTCCGTGACGTCAAACACCTTCACCAAGCGGAGCAGGAAAGCGTCTGCTGGAATCTCACGCGCAGGACATCGAAGTGACTTCTGCATAAAACGCCTGTGCACTTTGATGCGTTCAGCCTAACGCTAGATGTGTTCGATGCGATACCTGCCGTGAAGAGCGCCGTTCGCTCGACCACAAAGGTAGCCTTTCAGCTTTCGACCAGGGTTAACCAGAGCTGAACCACCAGCAATTTTTTTTTCAACAGAGACGCACAGCAGCCAATTTAGGGAGCAGCGTCAGAGCAGCCCGCCGCGATCTCTTAGGGCGGTGGGTGGGCTTTCTGCGAAGCCTCCTAGAGATACCAAGCGATCTGGCCAAGGGGATTTTTCCTAGTGCAGAATTGAGCACAGAGATGCCTGCATGCCTTGCAGGAAGGGGTTGGTTCACAAAATTCTACTTTCATGTGGTAGGTACTACATAGGGCAAACAGGCAGGTGTTTGAATGTGCGCCTCCAAGAGCACAAAAATGAAGTGGGCAGTACAACCGCAGACGGCCATCTGGAGCCCATTGCAAAAAATGTGACGCAGAACCACCTTGCCATTCCTTGCTCAAAAGGACTTCCATTTTGTACCGGCATCACAACCACTATACTAGAGAAATCAAGGTAGCGTGTAAAATATCACGGGTAGGAGATCTGTGCGTCAGCACGCCGTCTGTGGCGCTATCAAGGAAAGAGCTCGATTTTGTGACATGACGGCAAGTGGCAATTTTGTGTTTTTTTCAACTCTTTTCCGTCAGCTGTTGCAATAAATCTCCTGTGTTGAATGTTAGTGGTGGTGGTAGTGGTTTTATTAAAGTAATAGTAAAAAGGAAGGAAAAGATTTTTGCTAGCCCCGGCATTTGCCATTGATACTGAAGCACCTGAGCTGGGGCAGCGGAAATAAACAATAGCAGGCAGAATAGAGAAATGAAATGAAAGGGGTGAGGGGACAGGAAGAGAGGATAGGGGGAGAGGTAATATGTACAAACTATTTACACAATAAGAAATGTGGCCAGGTTGTGCGCGTGATTAGTTCATTTTAGAGGAATTATATCACACACGCGCACAGCACTGTGTTGGTTACAACTGGAGTGGGGCGTCGGGTTATTAATCGTTCAAGGTAGAACTCGCGGAGCGTTCGGTCACTACGTGTAACTACGTGAAGGAGAACAGACGGGACGTCAAGCCCGTGTGTTCGAGGAATGCACAAAGGCTCGCCAAAGTTCGCTCACGAGTGCGCGCACTGCCCTGCGGCCACAACAGCGTCTTGATGGAGTCCGGTAGTATGCCCTGCGCCCTATAGGCCGCGAGCATATCGCGACGAGCATGGGCGAACGTGGCACAGTGAAGGAGCAGGCGTTCTAGTGTTTCCACTTCACCGCATCCGTCACACACATCACTCGTCGCGATTCCCTGACGCACCCGTCGTTCCCCGGGCCACACACAACCAATGCGCGCGCGGAGGATCATTGCACGTTGTGACCGTGTACAACAGCCGGTGACACTGTCGATGCGCTCACCTCCCGCGATGCGTGGGTCGGGGTGCTGCTTTCGGAGATGGTCGTGGATGGCCGCACACACGTCCTCCAGCGCAAGGGGCAGATAGCTGGCAGGTAGTTGGTGTGCAGCGGTCGCGAGGTCGTCAGCTTCTTCGTTGCCGGCGATGCCTTAGTGACCAGGTACCCACTGTGCACGCACGGCACAACCTCTCTGCGCGAGGCGCTCGATGCGCGAGCGAATTTCCCGCAATAGTGGGGTACCACGGCCGTTAGATTGCAGGCGGCTGAGGGCGGCGCGGAAGTCGTACAGCAGAGCACTCCTGGGCGGCGGAGGGCCGAGGGTGAGCAGCAGGTCCAGCCCGAGCCGTATCCCCATCAACTCCGGCGTGGTGGAGGAGCCCAAGAAGGCTGCGTGTTGCTGGCTGTGCAGTCGCAGGGCGGGGATGGCGGCCGCCGCAGCAAGGGAGCAGCTGTCGCGGGCCACTGAGCCGTCGGTGTACACGAGGAGATGGTCCTGGAGCTCCTCGTGTATGACGGCTCTGGCCAGCTGCTGCACAGCACAGAAGGGTGTCCTCCGCTTTCCCGCGATGCCGACAATCTCTCGCTGTACCTCCGAGGCAGCAGGCCAGGGCGCGCAGGAGCCGTAGGGGGGTGGGCCTTGTGTCAATTGCTCATACTCGAGCAGCTTGCCCAGTCTTCTCTTCGTTCTTCCCGCGCAATGCTTCGCGTGTTACAATGAAATAACAACCTGCTCAAGTCTACTTTCTTCTTCATCTTTTTGCTCTCGTATGCTTTTCAGAAAACATGGCTGAATGCTCATGGTAAAAATTTATATTATTGTCCTATATATTCAGCTCAGTGCTGTCATAGCAGTTGACCTAACAACTATAGTTCAGCCAAATTTGTATCTGGCAGTAAATACAAATGCAGAATAGAAAAGTTTTAATGTGGAGATATTGAGTCTCTGTGGGTGGCATTGAATGATCGATGTTTTGGAACAATCGGAAGAAAGGTTGGTGTTAGCAGAATTCAGAGGTCCCCGAGCCCATCTGCTTATAATTTCTTTTTGTCTGAACTGAGTGATATTTTCAGAGTCGAGTAAGAACTTCTGTCTCATCTAGTTGGTGCATATCTATGTGATGGACCAGAGCGTCAAAAAACAGAAGGCAAAAAGAAACACGCAATGATGATGAAATAACTGTATTTGCACCTGCCAAGGAATCAGAGGTCGATGAAAACTTTAGTCTTGACCGCCGTCAACTTCCTTCCATCTCAGCAGGCTGGGATCCCTTGGGATTCAGCTGGGATTGTTGGCTGAGGATGGATTTGGTTTGTCTTAGCGCCTTGACTCCGGCTTTCACTCCGCAGGTTTTTTTAATTTTTTCGCATTTTACTCGCGCCTATGTTACCTGTCTTTCACATTTAATGTGTTTTTTTTGTCGTCTTGTACGCGCTCTGGTCATTTCATTTACAATGGAGCCGCGTTTAGATGGAGGCGAAACCCAAAAGGCGCCCGTGTGCTGTGCGATGTCAGCGCAAGTTACAGATCCTCAGGTGGTCGAAACTTTCTCGCAGGCCTCCACTGCGGCACCTCTTTCTCTCTTTGTTCTTTCACTCCCACATTCTACTTTTCCTTTACGGAGTGGTTCACGTATCCGCTGAGATGCGAGACAGATACTGCGCCATTTAGTTTCCCCAACCAAAAATTTCAATTTCATTTCATTTTATGTTCGTCATTTGCAGTCTGTTGTTTTTTTATACAATTCGTCATAATGTTTTAGTGTTGCACACGAGGTGCTATTTTTGATTTTTCATTTTTCTTGCCTTTGCCGTGTGATATTTCTGAGCCGTAAATGAAATTATGCTTTTTTTATAGCTGTCTCATCCTTGGAACGTTTTCAAGACGCTCTTCCCGTTATCATTTGGTCAACCACACCACGTGGTCAATGTGAGTGGTATTTATTGTGCTGGTTTTGTGAAAAATAAAGATTTGGTAGTAGCACAGCGCCCTACCTGTGTTGTTTGTTCCTTCTTGTCTTCGTTCTTTTGGTGCTTGCTTTTTGTCACTTATTACAAGTCCTTTCACATGATAACAAACACATTGCCATTATGTGTTGGAATATTATAGTTCTTTTCGATGATAGCTCATTGCACTTTAATGATACGCCAATCGTTTCCAGGGTATGGAGAGAAATGACTAATTACTTTCGCAACGCGTTGCGAGTATAAAAAATTTCAGGCGCAGTAATCTATCACTCTCTAGCGAATCTGCCTCACCTCCTGATGCTTTCGGCATACGCCTTAACATCACTTATTAATAACCTATCGCTCTTCGTTTCCGCTTAAATGATTATCAATTTAACAGAATAAAATAAAAAAGCTCACTTCTAACGCTAATTGGGCGAGGGTCACATCCTGCCAAAATGCCGAAACACGCTACAGAGAGTTTTCTTCTTTATAAGTACTTGCACATCATCCTCGATGTCTAGCTTCATATCGAAAGGGTATTCATCGCAGCATAATCCTTGGCTACCTTCATCTTTATTAAGTAGTCTGTGGAGGAACGCCTATAATGAAAAAAATATTATCAACCATTTAACTCCTTACTGCATGATAGTTACCACAAATACTGAAAAGTTCTTCATAAACTACTAAATTGCGTTAGAAGGAACTACTATAAAAATAAGATCTTAGAGGCAGGTAGCATAGGAAAACAGAGAAGAATTTGATTCATTTCTCATTAAAGCATCTAAAACAACTCTAACGAACCATGTTATGCCAGTAAAATATTTTCTCACCCTAATAATATTAAACATGCATTACGTACTTTCTTTCCCCTTCCACCTCAGATAACTGCATCCACACATGTTCAAAGTCGTCGCCACGTTCCAACATACGTTTTTACTTTTGCTCCCCTCATAACATCAAGTGTGCTCAACTATTCTTAATCTAAAACCTACAACTTCCGGCCACAGTAACGTTCACATGCATCAGATCCCAGAGGTTATTGAAGTCGCCGATATCCTTGCTCACATTTCCAATGTAATTTTCAAGACGGGCGTTTATCCCCGGAACTTAAAACCGAGTAAAATCATCCGCGTATTTTAAAAAAGGAGTCAGAATCTTACAACCAACCACTTGCCCATATCTATTCTCTTATTTAGTAAAGTGGTATAAAACTAGGTGTTGATTGTCTCTCTAATTAGTTACACAAATTTAATCTGCAATGCATAGCAGTTTGGGTTTCGCCCAGGATAATATATAACTTGTCCTTAATACTAAGTACTGATCAATTCAAGAGAGAAATTGAAGGAAAACTAGTTGGAAAATCCGGCTTTATTAACTTCACTCAAGAATTCACCATTCATCCATTCATCGCGACAATATTTTTGTGCAAACTTCCTTCATACGCCGCAAACAGTCCCACTCTAGAATTAGTAAAACGTGTTTTGCTGAACCGAGAGCTAATAGTGGCCATATCAGCAGTTCATTCCGAATAAAAGACCGTAAATACAGGCGCTCTCCAAGGCTCTATACTAGATCGCCATCACAGTCTCTCTTGTACGCAGATGACACGACTGTGTTTACCTCTGATAAGAGCATCAACGCAGTAAGCTAGCAAATGAACCAAGGCTTAGGTAATTTAAACGTATGGTGCCAAAATAATAAACTGATAATTATTTCTTCCAAGAAGCTCCTGTTTTCATCGACTATAAAAATATTCATCCTAGTGATCATAGTAATATCCTCGGTGTAGAGCTTGACACATTTGAGATGTTTACTGTTCCTATTAAACACAGATGAAACACGAGAATTGATATGTTTTACGGATTCTTCTAAAAGCTCGTAACTACTTCAGCACACAAACGCTAGTCATGCTCTCTTATGCTTTTATTCACAGTGACGTCAATTACTGCATTATTTCATGGTTACTTAAGTATGAGACTTATACATTTTTTTTTAGCGTATACAAAACCAAGCCGTCCGATTCATTACGAACAGACATATATTTCTCATGTCATTTTTCATTTGAATGAAAGCCGCCGCGGTGGCTGAGTCAATACGGCGCTCGGCTGCTCGCCCGAAAGACGCGGATTTGATCCCGGCCGCGGCGGTCGAATTTCGATGGATGCGAAATTCTAGAGGCCTGTGTACTGTGCGATGTTAGTGCACGTTAAAGAACCACAGGTGGTTGAAATTTCCGGAGCCCTTCACTAGGACGTCCCTCATAGCCTGAGTTGCTTTGGGTCATTTAACCCCCATAAACTAAACTAAACTGCATTTCATTGAACTGCGTATCGTTTTAATTATTCTGCTAATAAAATTTACCATGGAAATTACTGCGTTTCAGAACGTCTTTGTAGTATTTTAATTTATTTTATCGGTAAAACTACCCGATATAATCTCAATATTATGCGTTTTTCTCTACGCAACACCTTTCTAGTGCAAAAAATGCGGACTAACTACGGTAAGCAGACAGGTAGATTTGCAGCATTTAACCATTTGAATAGGTTGGCCTTCTGTTAAAGGCTTACCGTCTCTGAGTTCATTCAAACGGTGGTTAAGTTCTTTGATTTGTACCTAGATAACGTTTTCTGTAAGAAAGAACAACGCCATGTGTAAATTTTATTGCAGAGTTTTATTTTTTTTCATATGGTTTTTTGGTGTTGTATCGTTGTTTAGTAATTGTTATTGTGGTTATTGTTTGTTCTCGAGCTGCGTTGATGTTTATTCCTTGCAAAGCTAACATTTGCTAATGACATTTACTTTCTGACAAGAAGTCCCATTGCAGCTCTCTGGTTCGGGACCTCATTTCTTAATACCTAAAGTGATACATTGTTATTTTTACCTGATAAAAAACTTCAAACCAGTAGTCTCTATGGAAGCAGCATATGCGGCCACGCGAATGCAGGGCCGCAATTTTGCAACGTGCCTGAGCAAAGGCATGCTTAAGGTTGTTATGTTCCATTTTATGCAATTTCCTCATTTCAGGGCGGATGGGAGGTAAATTTCAGCAAAATATTATTTTCTAAAGCGTTAAGGAGTTTTAAAAACTGAAATTTTCTCGATTCGCTCAATTTGACCGAGTTTTCACTCTCCTGCACAGAAACACACTAAAAAATTCAGGGAGCACTTAGCTAAGTCACCTTACATCCATCAAGGCAAAAAGCCTTTGTGTTCTCTTGTTGAGCTCTCCAGCTCAACACGATCGCCTCACGCTTCTAGAATTGGTTTCAGTGTCAAGTTACGGCATACTACACCTTCGTTTTATACAATGTATTCGTTATATCCGGTTTCAAGTTACCACATGCTGCATTTCGCTATATCCGATGTGTTCGCTATATATGGTGTCAAGTTACGGCATATACCTTCTAAAACACCCTCGTTTCGTCGGGCTAGGTAGCCGAGTGCGCGACCCCACCTTTCAAAAGATCAGAAGTCTGGGAGGCACACACATGCATCCAGATAAGGGAACAAGCTAGGCGGCTCTTCCAGGGCAGCACATACTCCCCGAACCAAAGCGCATTACTCACGGTACAAACACTGCCTGCCGGTCGTGCAGGGGTATGGTGGCCTGGTGTTTTGTGGCGTAAGCATGCTTAGATTTTTTTCGGCACTCTTTCCATTCGACGAAGAAAAAGAAAGAACTGGGTGGCCGAGTGTTAAGGGGATGGAGTGCTAACACATTGAACTCTGCCCGCATGGGTTCGAATCCCATCCACGTCGAAATTTTTTCTTTGATTTTATTTCATTGAAACGTTGGGCGGATACTTCGCGCACACGTTTCGTGCGGACAGCTCTTGTGCACAATAACGAGGCAAGAAAGGCTTTCGCCTTAATAACAAATTTCAGGCATGATTGACAGAATGTTTAGTTAAGCCTCGAAACATCACTACATTTAGTTGATTCTGTCATACAGAGATAGGCGACCGGGGTGTAGCCGCTCCACTGCGAGATATTAGCGGCGACTTGCCTGACTACTGGAATCGAGGGGGAGTGTTTCCTCTTACCATAAAGTTTCAACTCCCGCCACAACGCGGGGGATCTCCGCAGAACTCATAAAGGAGGAGAGCGATATCGTGAGGACCAAATCGCTAAAACCTGCCCGTTATTCCCGTTCTGTTTTGTCGACCTTGCTGCAAGTAATATTTCTTGATAGAGTGTCACTGAAAATGCCCCGTGATGAAGACAGGCAGTCATTAGAGAACCAGTGAATGCCGTAAAGAATTCCTCTCCGAACACTAAATGGTGCACATCTGCCTGCGGAATGGAAGACATTTGGTATTCTTCTAATTTCTGCCCTTACGCATGGCGCTGTCAGGCAGCAGTTCTGGGAAAGCTATTCGGCCTACTCCCATGAGAATATAATCTTAAAAAAAGAGTATAAAGCTGACAGGTGATGTAAGGGTATGTATATATTGCGCCCCTATGTTTCTTGGTTTCTTAAAAGGAAGTGCGAAGTTGTTCTGTATCAGAACGCTGCCGTCACGTCAGTGCAGTTTTTTGGTATTTTGTGCTATAATCAGGGAGGAGCGGCTCCCTTTTGTGCCACGGCGATGGAAGTGAAGGCTGCTGTGCCTCTGTTGGAACCCGGTGGGTCGGCAGCAGCCGCCTAGAGGAAGCGCCTGCACCGCCAGAGTGACTCGAGCAGCCAGGGCACTGTTGTGTACTCGGTGCTAAGCGAAGACTCCTCGTCCTCGGCCGACGACGGTTTCATACCGGTTGTTGGCAAGAAGGCCAAGCGCAGACTGCGTCGACAAGCCGAATCGTCCTCATCGAGCAGGTCAATGGTGTCCTCATCAAGAACGCCAACGATCATCACGGCGCGAAGTTCCTCAGCGCATACAGCCTTGTTTGTGCCGTTGAACTCAACGGACAACTTGAACCTACTGAACAGGCAACAAAGCTGGTGTATCACTACCCGCCCTCAAGCAACTAACATTGAATTACCTGCATTCTTACCACAGTCACCGCGTACATGTTTACACAGATGGATCAGTTCACTCGACCAGTTCTGCGGGGTCGGTGGTGATACCGGCCAGATCCATCGTCATGAAGGTGAAGACGACCTATCCAACATCTTCAGCTGGTGCGGAACTCGCAGCCTTACGGGCTGCGGTAAAGTTCATCAGTCAGGAACCTCCACATGACTGGACGGTTTTCACCGACTCTAAAGCAGCCCTTCAAGCCCTGCAAGCTGCGCTACGCCGCGGGTCGCAGGAACAACTTGTTGCTGAGATCCGTCTTCTGTACCACGGCACCCTTTCGAAAGGTCATGACATCATTTTTCAATGGCTGCCAGGACACTGTGGTATTAATGATAATCACCAGGCCGATGCGGCTGCGCGTTCGGCTCACAACGACGGACTTCCAGTGAGGATCCTAATCTCAAGACCTGACGCAGCGTGTGGTCTTCGCCCTTTGGCGCTGGAGCTCGCACTTTTAGCGTGGAACACGGGAGAGTTTTGCAACCTCCGCCTCAAGGCACTGGACCCTGGACTGGGCCTTCGTCTTCCACGTAACTTAGCACGTCGCGACGCAACATTGTTACGCCGTTTATGGATCGGCGTTGCTTTTACCAACCACTATGCTTTCCGGATGGGGATGGCCGACAGTCCTGCCTATGAAATCTGCGGTTGTGAGGAGACCATCGCTCATCTTCTTTGTGAGTGCCCCGCATTTGCGAGTGCAAGACATACACTGTGTTGTGCCCTGGACCGCCTCGATCCTCGGCCATTAACAGAGCAAAAGATCCTCGGTCCGTGGTCGCAGCAGTCGACTGCCCTCAAGGCAAACAAGGCACGCTTTGCCCACTTGAGAGCGACTGGATTGAGTGACAAATTGTGACAGCGTTGTGCGTGTGTGTGTTATGCCCTTTTCCCCTTCTCTCCTCCTCCTTCTAGCCCCCTAATCCCTCTTCCCCAGTGCAAGGTAGCCAACCGGAACCCCTTTCTGGTTAACATCCCTGTTTTTCTTTACTCCTCTTTGTCTATCTAAAAATGAAGTGTTTTTTGAAGTGAGCACAAATCGGAGAAAAAGGAAAAAATCTCTACTTAGGGCACAACATGGTTTAGTCGTTGTAAAGAGAGGAAAATTTGGAAGGTATGCAACAATGATATTTAACGATCATTTCAGCACACGTAGAGAAAACCGGCGAAATGAAGCATAACTTAAATGGAAATTGCTTATGATATTTTTCGACCGATTCTAAAACCTCGCGCACACAAATGTAATCTAACAGCTACCTGACAAGTTGCGTGAGGATGCCATTTGTTATGGATACCATCGACTGTTCTCTCTCTCTCTCTCTCTCTCACACACACCCCCCCCCCCCCCACACACACACACACACACACACACACACACACACACACACACACGCGCACACACACACACACACACACACACACACACACACACGCACGCACGCGCACACACACACACACACACGCACGCACACACACGCGCGCGCGCGCGCAGAGCCGCCACGCCGGCTGAGTGGTTATGGTGCTCGGCTGCTGGCCCGAACAAAGATGCGGGTTCGATCCCGGTCGCGGCGGTCGAATTTCGATGGAGGCGAAATTCTAGAGGCCCGTTACTGTGCGATATCAGTGCACGTTAAAGAACCCCAGGTGGTCGAAATTTCCGGAGCCCTTCAGTACGGCGTCTCTCATAGCCTTAGTCGCTTTGGGACGCTAAACCGTCATGAAACCATAACACACACACACACGCACGCACGCACACAACACACACACGCACGCACACTAACACTCACACGCACACGCACACAGACGCACACGCGCACACACATGCAAGCACGCGCGCACACACGCCCGCATGCACGAGGTGGTTCAGGTATGCGCGCCCCTAATCTTTAAAAGTAGGCTTTTTGAAGTAGCAGTAACAATTTTTGCGGCACAGGAATCCCAGTATTCGAGAAGACCAGAAAAACTAGCGATCTGTTCAACCATACTAATCAGGTTAACTACATGGTAATAGTTGACTGTTTAATTATGATTGTTGGCTGCCTGGTTGTAACTAGATATGGGAAGCTGGCTGCTTGTTATAGCCACATTAGTTTCTAAATCTACAAAATCGCGACTTCCGACAGCTCTGTGGCTCAACAAACTACTGCCAATTCTCGCGCAATCCGAAAATATACTGCGCCCAGGCTGTGTGATCGCCGATGCTAATCAACCACTTCAGTCCATTAGGCATGTGCCTTATGGCCTCCTCTGCTCCGCTTCGGCTGGCGAAGCGAGATCAGCGAGCAGTGGTGGGCGCAGACGCTCACCACTGCTTGCCAAGAATGATGAATTTGTATTGGTGGCTTGTTGGAGGTCGTAAAACGCACTATCCTCCAAACTTGCAGCGCATAGTTGACTTTCAGTGTTTTATGAAACACATTTCTGTATAGGAATTTACACTATATAATGAAAACTAACACGCTGCTTTTAAAAGCTAGTAGTACTTACTAAATTTGTGGTAGTAACTGGTGGTGGCAAGTGTTATTATCCTGTAAGTAACTGCTTTTAATGACGTGAAGGTTAGTGACAAGTACTATCGCATTGTGTTCGCCACGGCTGCTACCCGCAGTTAGTATCGGGAGGCTAGCAGTATTTACTAAGAAAATGAATACAAACTTTCGCATATGTTGCTAGGCTCTTCTTACGCTGTACTAGCATGGCTTGTTAAATTTGTGCATACTGGACATATGTAAAACTACATTGTCAATTTCACTAATTCCCGAGACCAGTCAGAGCTATTAGAGCATACTGGCTCTAAATCATAGACTTAGATTTAGGCTTATTGCGCATTACATGTACAAATTATGCGGGTTGATTGCATTGAATAACCTTATCGGGCGCACTCAAAGGTTCAGAATTCAAAAAAAGCACAAACCAGAAAGAGTCACACCCACGCACTGCAAGTGCACAGGAGAAGCTTTCTCAGTCTTATATAATTCATAAATCTGACTCTCATTTTTAGGCTACTGCCTCTTGCCCATTGAACAAAGATACCAGCGTTAATTTTAATGTTGAGATTGTAGAAACAGCTTAGTGTACCTAATCGCACGGCCATGCTGAATTGCTTAATAACAAAACCAGTTTATTCGCAAAGTAGGTTGTGTCAGTTATATTCTTTGACTTCGTTTTACGGTTCAACGAACGGTTACTATCTATGTAGTAACTAACGACAATAATTACTAAAGATGTTGCCCATGCTACGTTTACTAACTATCCCTTGAAGATGGTAGTAAACAGTAAAAAATGGTAAAAAGAAGAAAGAGTTAGCAACTGCTACACTTACTACCTTTTTACTAGCTTTTTTTATAGAGTGTGTGGTTCTCAACCTGAATACTAATTTTGTATTCCTTTCTGGAAAAAGTGCTATCGGGACCAAAACCAAGGACGGTGCAGCAGAGCATGCTATTGTGTCCATCTATTGGAGTCTGCCAGATGAGTGCTGGTGGTCGTGGTGCCGTAGACGCAAAATTGATGGTGGAGATATTGCGTGACGCATCAAGATGCCGTGAATAGCGGCGCCAAAATCTAGACGGATTAAATTGGCGAAATTCAAGATTCTCATGTTTGTCATGCTTCTCAAGTTACGTCGTCCTCGGTTGGGTTGAAGCATTGTTGCTTATCTCTCAATAAATCGGTATTTTCCTCACCTTGAACCTGCTTCCTTCTCGCTAAATAGCAGATAACTTTCTGAGGATGCGGCGCGTTTTCAGAAAACACGAATCTTAATGACAGCGCGTTTCCTCAACATCAGAGCAGTGGCAAAAAAATTCCGCGCATCTCAAATAAAAATGTTCCAACTCTTCTGTGCACGATTTCGTCAACCACTTAGGTGCTTGAGGGTCTTTCAGAAGCTCTCAAAGACCGTTCTCATTTTACAGGAACATTGTTGCTGCTTTTAAATATTACTAAAAGCGCTCTGGCACTGTCTAAAGCCATCGCATTTCCCTCGTGTATTGAGCGCTTCATTATGAAACATAACGAGGAACAGTGCCAGCGGCGAAGGCCAAGAGATGGGCGTATATCAGTCAAGGAAGAAATATTCCTGCGATATGGTGCAAAAGAAAGCGGAATGCCATCGGTGCAAAGCAGCGTTGTATTCATTCTTAATGTTGGGTGGAACCGATCTCTTAGCAGGCTTATTCCACGCGAACTATCTAAGATTGTGTGAACGACCATCACAGTGTTGAAAAATCAAAATTGGTTTTTAGGCAAGCAAATGGCACAGTAACTGTCTCAAATATCTCGGTGGACACCCGAATCGCGCCGTAAGGGAAAGAGTAATGGAGGAAGCGAAACCAGAAAGGAAGAAAAAGGTGCCGCAGTGCGGGGCTTCGGAATAAATTCTACCACCTGGTGATCTGATGTGCACTAACATCGCACAGCGAACGGGCGCCTTTTGAGTTTCGCCTCCATCGAAACGCGGTCAGCGCTGTCGGGTTCAAACCCGGGTACTCCCGCTCTGGAGAATGCCTTAGCCACTGAGCCACCACGGCGGCTCTGAGGTCTCTTCCAAAAGATAATAATGGCCTATTGTGTTACTGTTGTAAACGGCTTCCTAGCTTGCTTTTGACGAAATAATTTTTTCCCGCCACGTCCGTCGTGTCATTATGCTCACAGTTGATAGCAAAGCACAGTTCTGATAGGAAAATACAATTTGCGAAAAATCAAAACTTTTACGTATCGACACGAACATTCTTTTAGATAATTAAAATGTATTTAGTCGGCAAACATAACATATCCTAACTCTAACGCAAAGCTTGGTAAGGCTTTTTATTCTATAGATAGAAAAATTTATAAAATGAAGGCATAGACGTCAGCCTGAAAGATTGAGATCTGACCTGCTACTATGCACTAGGGAGGGGAAGGAGGAGAAGAAAGAGGGTCGTGATGGGTGACGATGTGGTGAGAAGAGATATGAGAGTATGTGCACGGACATTTGTTGGCATAGCAACCATGAGTCGATGCCCGTTTAACTCAAAAAACGCCCGCACTGCTTGGGCTGCTCGCCAACGCTGCGGCCAAGCGCTAAGCAGTAGCCTGCTGTCCTAACGCTTCAAGGAAGCGGCCAACGTTAGTCTTTGGCGCACATGCCAGACAAGCCGCTAATACCTGCCCCAGAGTTTATGGGCCATGCATTATGTAGAACAGTCCTGGGTGTCTGCTCGTCCAGTTAAATGTAAGTACTTTTGCATGAAAGCAACATCTAAACGAAGCCTATGCATATATCAATCAAGCATGAGGCCGGGAAATTTCACGCGGTGACCAAAATTTCATACCAGATTTAGCCTTCAGGTGCATATGCCGAGTGTCTGGCTGGGCCCAGTAACTCGCCGTTGCACTCTTCATACAGTTCGCGAGAAGGCAAGCGGTGTCCGATCTAGAGAAAGTTACAACTGTACGGAGGGCATCGCTGGGAGCACTCTGCTTCAGCATCGGCCTTCTCATTTGCATTGAGCTTGCAGTGTCAAGGGCTTATTGAAATTCTATTCTGTGACCTTTTCTTGAGCAGATTAAAGGAGCTCAGCGATGTCTATTGCCAGATACTGTTATGTGGTGTTGTGTACAAACCGACCTAAGATATGTAGTCCAGGCTCCGAGTCCGTGAATAAACACGACCTTTGAGGTTGTTCCCCGCAGAGGCGCCGAATCGCTTTCCTAAGAGCCACAAGTTCAGCAGCGCTTGACGTTGATATATGACCTAGAATGTTTAGAAAGTTATTTGCTAGATCGGGTGTCCCAACAGCTGCTGTCGGTGCCATTGGTGACACAGATCCGTCAATCTATATATGAACGTAATTTTCATATTCTGACCAGATATATGCCAGAACAAGTTGGTTCAGTGCACAGACCGGTATCATGAATTTCTTCAGTGTGGCGGAAACATCGACGCATACCGAAGGCTGAGCCATCACCCACGGCGGCTTGACGGGATGATATAGAAAGGCATAGCCGGATGGCATTTGAGGCTGATGGCAGCGGAGTGCACTTTAAAACTGCTATACGGCCGCTCACGGAGAATCTTAGTCAGTGGGTGACAATAGTGTCGGCTTGTTCATACTGGAAGCCACTGACCTGCAAGTTTATAACTTTATCTGGCGAGGGGTTATCAGATCTTTTTGGCAAGGTTTAAGCTTCATTGACCTACTTGTACGGCGCGTTACCGATTATCGTAGGAACTTTATACTCCTTCTCCAAAAAGGTCTACGGCATATTTTATCGCGAGAGCGTTACTACACCTATGGCAAAAAAATGAAGGACTTTTTAGTTTCGAGTTTAAGAGTGGAAAGAAACAGCGTGTTGCAGCGCTGCCAGGATATTACTCCTGTATGCATCAGTACCAACACTTCACGAAGCCAAAGACCGGAACGCATTCACTAGGTACACTTTTATTCACTTCGGACCAGCGACCCTTTGTAGCGTGTCTTTTGCGTGCTCGCCTCCTAATGTGGATACCTCGGTTCAATTGCCCGTATCTCCACAACATTCTTTTATTTGGAGGTTATCGTTTTACAACGCCGACACCGACGTTTCTGCGACACGAGTTCTTTAACGCCAACACGTTAAAAAATGATCCGACGTCGATAACGACAGTTTGAAGCCTCGCAACCAGAGCGGCTGGAGGAACGGGCCGGTCCAGCATTATATTGGTCCACCTATGAGACGTAACATTGTAGCGCAATCACAACCTACCCATGTATTGTGAGCAAACCAACTACTGCGGCTGAGGACAGTTAAAGATTGGTCTCAAGAGGTTGCTCAGAAAGAGCAACCTTGGTCTCGAAAGCCGCGCCGATGGCAACACCTGCATATCGCATAGGAATAGCGCATCTCTCAACAGCTGCACCACAGCAAAAGGAGTGGTATGAGATCTCCCATTTGCCTGCGAATGTAGCGAATGACCAAATCCGCATATATGGGCATTAACTCATTAGGGATATCTCGTCATACCCTAGAGGCGGAGCTTGAGTATGCGAAAAAATTCTATTTTTAAACTGGTTTTAACCCGCCGCGGTGGCTCAGTGGTTGGGACGCTCGGCTACTTATCCGGACTTCCCGAGTTCAAACCCGCCCGCGGCGGCTGGGTTTTTGTGGAGGCAAAACGCTAAGGCACCCGTGTGCTGTCGGTGTGAGAGAACGTTAAAGATCCTCAGGTGGTAGAAATTATACCGGAGCCCTCCATTACGGCGCCTCTATCTTCCTTTCTTCTCTTAGTGCCTCCTTCGTCACTTACGGCGCGGTTCAGGCGTCCAACGAGATATGAGACAGATACTGCGCCATTTCCTTTCCCACAGAACTGACTATTGTATTATTATTATAAAATTGGTTTTAAAAGGAAATGGCTCAGTAACTGTCTCACATATCTCGGCGGACACCCGAACCGCGCTTAAGGAAGGGGAGGAAGGTGGTAGTAAGAGAAGGAAGGAAGAGGTGCAGTAGTTGAATGCTCCGGAATAATTTTGACCACTTGGCGATCTCTAACATGCACTGGCATCGCACAGCACATGGGCGCCCTAGAGTTTTACTGCCATCAAAACGCGGGATTGAACCCGGGTACTCCGGCTCGGTAGCGGGGCGCCTAAACGATTGAGCCACCGCGGCCGGTGGCCGCTCAAATTCTCTAAAACGAAAGCCTTTCTGGGCTCATGAGTAGCGTGGAACGAAGTGTGAGCGTATATTGTGTGGTAAATAAAAGTAAAAGGTAAAAGTTGATTAAGCAACAGTTTTTATGCAATGTAATGTAATGAAATAACCAGAAATAAAATAAAAAAAAACAAAAAGCAAAAATAATGTATAAAATAAGAAACAAGAATAAGAAATAAAAACAATATAAGAGAACAAAAAAACAAAAAAAATGGAGGAAGATTAAGCTTCGTCTTCGAGTGGGTCGTGACAGCGCGTGTTGCAGCGTTGCCACGGAGTCCACAGAACGCTATCACCTGTTCGCCGCGACGCCTTGCTCGTTGGAACATTAAACAAAGGAAATTATGTCTGTCTCACATATATCGGTGGACACCCGAACTCCGCCACAAGGGAAGGAAAAGAAATGACTCCTGTCTCTAGTATTACAGTGGACAACGGCTGTCACCACTTCGCGCACTTTTGCGTGCGCTCCCAGCCACCCTTAGAGCGTGTTGGGGTAGCGGTACAGGTCACTAAGGGGATGCCCTCGACTCAGCGTGGCAAGCTCAGCCGGAGACCAGCTACCAAGTGGCAAGGGGGTTGGTCGTTTGGTGCCCAGCTTTCGCTGGTCGTAAGCCAGAGAATGGATCGGGGCCAAAGGTTCACAAAACAAAACAGAGTTTTTGATTCATATTGCAGCGAAGAAGCACACACACACAGAGAAGGAACACGCAAAAAACACGGACGAACGCTGCACTCACAACTGGTTTACTGTGAAAAGAATTCAAGCTTAAAATGGCTCACGCATCTGCGCACTACAGAAAGAAAACCAAAACAAACACGTGCCACGAAATAACATCTTATCGTATTGCCGCGAAAAGGTTGAATTCCGAAGCGTACAAAGAAACGGATGCATCACTAATGCAGCAATCTGCTTTTTCCTTTATGTGAAAGGCCTCCAGGAGTTCACGTGCCGTTTTATACTTGCTTCTGCCTAGGTTTCGAACACTATCGAAACGTGGCGAACATGTCACGCATGACTGGCAGTGCCTAACCAAGTGCACATTCTCTCTGTTCTTTAAATTCCTTTGGTGCTCCCCTAGCCGGTCGTTAATACATCGCCCCGTTTGACCGATGTACACTTTTCCACATGAAAGTGGCAGCTCGTATACCACCTCAGAAGCGCATTGCATATAGGGCGTAGTGTGCTTTTTTCCACACCCGCTTCTCCTTGTTTCGCTTCCGGAAATACGAGGGCACAACTTTGACAGCTTCACCGGCGCCGAAAAAACGAGCGGCACCCCATACCTGTTCGCTACCTTCTTTTTCCTTTATGTGAAAGGCCTGCAGGAGTTCACGTGCCGTTTTATACTTGCTTCTGCCTAGGATTCGAACACTATCGAAACGTGGCGAACATGTCACGCATGACTGGCAGTGCCTAACCAAGTGCACATTCTCTTTGTTCTTTAAATTCCTTTGGTGCTCCCCTAGCCGGTCGTTAATACATCGCCCCGTTTGACCGATGTACACTTTTCCACATGAAAGTGGCAGCTCGTATACCACCTCAGAAGCGCATTGCATATAGGGCGTAGTGTGCTTTTTTCCACACCCGCTTCTCCTTGTTTCGCTTCCGGAAATACGAGGGCACAACTTTGACAGCTTCACCGGCGCCGAAAAAACGAGCGGCACCCCATACCTGTTCGCTACCTTCTTTTTCCTTTATGTGAAAGGCCTGCAGG
This sequence comes from Amblyomma americanum, assembly GCF_052857255.1. Lineage (NCBI taxonomy): Eukaryota > Metazoa > Arthropoda > Arachnida > Ixodida > Ixodidae > Amblyomma > Amblyomma americanum. The sequence continues at coordinate 111,160,567 of NC_135503.1, forward strand.
AGTTCACGTGCCGTTTTATACTTGCTTCTGCCTAGGATTCGAACACTATCGAAACGTGGCGAACATGTCACGCATGACTGGCAGTGCCTAACCAAGTGCACATTCTCTTTGTTCTTTAAATTCCTTTGGTGCTCCCCTAGCCGGTCGTTAATACATCGCCCCGTTTGACCGATGTACACTTTTCCACATGAAAGTGGCAGCTCGTATACCACCTCAGAAGCGCATTGCATATAGGGCGTAGTGTGCTTTTTTCCACACCCGCTTCTCCTTGTTTCGCTTCCGGAAATACGAGGGCACAACTTTGACAGCTTCACCGGCGCCGAAAAAACGAGCGGCACCCCATACCTGTTCGCTACCTTCTTTTTCCTTTATGTGAAAGGCCTGCAGGAGTTCACGTGCCGTTTTATACTTGCTTCTGCCTAGGATTCGAACACTATCGAAACGTGGCGAACATGTCACGCATGACTGGCAGTGCCTAACCAAGTGCACATTCTCTTTGTTCTTTAAATTCCTTTGGTGCTCCCCTAGCCGGTCGTTAATACATCGCCCCGTTTGACCGATGTACACTTTTCCACATGAAAGTGGCAGCTCGTATACCACCTCAGAAGCGCATTGCATATAGGGCGTAGTGTGCTTTTTTCCACACCCACTTCTCCTTGTTTCGCTTCCGGAAATACGAGGGCACAACTTTGACAGCTTCACCGGCGCCGAAAAAACGAGCGGCACCCCATACCTGTTCGCTACCTTCTTTTTCCTTTATGTGAAAGGCCTGCAGGAGTTCACGTGCCGTTTTATACTTGCTTCTGCCTAGGATTCGAACACTATCGAAACGTGGCGAACATGTCACGCATGACTGGCAGTGCCTAACCAAGTGCACATTCTCTTTGTTCTTTAAATTCCTTTGGTGCTCCCCTAGCCGGTCGTTAATACATCGCCCCGTTTGACCGATGTACACTTTTCCACATGAAAGTGGCAGCTCGTATACCACCTCAGAAGCGCATTGCATATAGGGCGTAGTGTGCTTTTTTCCACACCCGCTTCTCCTTGTTTCGCTTCCGGAAATACGAGGGCACAACTTTGACAGCTTCACCGGCGCCGAAAAAACGAGCGGCACCCCATACCTGTTCGCTACCTTCTTTTTCCTTTATGTGAAAGGCCTCCAGGAGTTCACGTGCCGTTTTATACTTGCTTCTGCCTAGGATTCGAACACTATCGAAACGTGGCGAACATGTCACGCATGACTGGCAGTGCCTAACCAAGTGCACATTCTCTTTGTTCTTTAAATTCCTTTGGTGCTCCCCTAGCCGGTCGTTAATACATCGCCCCGTTTGACCGATGTACACTTTTCCACATGAAAGTGGCAGCTCGTATACCACCTCAGAAGCGCATTGCATATAGGGCGTAGTGTGCTTTTTTCCACACCCGCTTCTCCTTGTTTCGCTTCCGGAAATACGAGGGCACAACTTTGACAGCTTCACCGGCGCCGAAAAAACGAGCGGCACCCCATACCTGTTCGCTACCTTCTTTTTCCTTTATGTGAAAGGCCTGCAGGAGTTCACGTGCCGTTTTATACTTGCTTCTGCCTAGGATTCGAACACTATCGAAACGTGGCGAACATGTCACGCATGACTGGCAGTGCCTAACCAAGTGCACATTCTCTTTGTTCTTTAAATTCCTTTGGTGCTCCCCTAGCCGGTCGTTAATACATCGCCCCGTTTGACCGATGTACACTTTTCCACATGAAAGTGGCAGCTCGTATACCACCTCAGAAGCGCATTGCATATAGGGCGTAGTGTGCTTTTTTCCACACCCACTTCTCCTTGTTTCGCTTCCGGAAATACGAGGGCACAACTTTGACAGCTTCACCGGTGCCGAAAAAACGACCTACCTACCTTACGACCTACCTTCTTAAGAAGGTAGCGAACAGGTATGGGGTGCCGCTCGTTTTTTCGGCGCCGGTGAAGCTGTCAAAGTTGTGCCCTCGTATTTCTGGAAGCGAAACAAGGAGAAGCGGGTGTGGAAAAAAGCACACTACGCCCTATATGCAATGCGCTTCTGAGGTGGTATACGAGCTGCCACTTTCATGTGGAAAAGTGTACCTCGGTCAAACGGGGCGATGTATTAACGACCGGCTAGGGGAGCACCAAAGGAATTTAAAGAACAAAGAGAATGTGCACTTGGTTAGGCACTGCCAGTCATGCGTGACATGTTCGCCACGATTCGATAGTTTTCGAATCCTAGGCAGAAGCAAGTATAAAACGGCACGTGAACTCCTGGAGGCCTTTCACATAAAGGAAAAAGCAGATTGCTGCATTAGTGATGCATCCGTTTTTTTGTGCGCTTCGGAATTCAACCTTTTCGCGGCAATACGATAAGATGTTATGTCGTGGCACGTGTTTGTTTTGGTTTTCTTTCTGTAGTGCGCAGATGCGTGAGCCATTTTAAGCTTGAATTCTTTTCGCAGTAAACCAGTTGTGAGTGCAGCGTTCGTCCGTGGTTTTTGCGTGTTCCTTCTCTGTGTGTGTGTGCTTCTTCGCTGCAATATGAATCAAGAATGTTACAAACTTGCCCAAAAACGTGTTTTACTCAAAACAGAGTTTATACAGCAAAGAAAGGATACAGAGTATTTCACAATAACTCGTAGGAGCTCAATGTGACTTACAAATACAATGCAACTTGTGCAAAGTAACACCTGAGAGAGATCGCAATACAACAGAATCTTTGCACCTAAAGTGCACTAACACAAAGAGAAAAAAATAAACAAAACGCAATTTGTTCACCGTGCACTGCGACAGTCCGACCACCTGAGGAGCTCGGCGGGGCCATCCCGCACGTGGGCGCACGTTGCCTCGCTGGTCCAGGCTGGGCCAGTAGTGTTCTGCCGGGAGTCGAGCGGGAGCGCTTCTCGGAAGCTTAAACGGCGGATCGTGCTAAAGGACAGCGGTTGAAGCCCCTCATTTATAGGCGCAGCCCGCGTCTGTTTGTTCTTCGCGCCAAGGGAGGCGCCCACATACAGGGAGCATCAACTGCACAAGCTCCTCCTTCTCGCCCCGGCCGCGCGACCCCATTGGTCGAGCGCGGAAGCCACCTTCTAGAACAATCTTGGTCATTCAAGCCACGCGGAGTCATCATCGCAAGAGCGAAGGGGAGAGAGTATCACTTTAGAGCGGACAAGATTACCCCCTTCCCGTCGACAACGAGCAGAGACTACTCTGACATTCTAGAAACGCGCGCGGCAATGCCTCCCTCGGCGCCGCACCGGCGAGCTGAGTTGCAGTCGTACGGGCCAAGATACGCACTCTCCGGGGGCCCTTCCCCGCTGTTTTTACTTTATTTTACCGCGCGCGCGCACGATTGCTTAGATGCTGCACCCTTTCTTTCTAATATGCGCCGAATTTTGTGACACTGCCTATTCTTTTAAGAATATTGTGAAACAATATTCACAGAACACAATCTCGCTCTCACATGCTTGCGCTCACAAACTCAATTGCGAATGCCAAAATGCACACTTCAATACAATGATATCTGCACGCAAACACTTGACAATTGACAAAATTCAACACAGGCAGCGACAGGGCAATACGTTAACACAACACAAGCAGAGAGAATTCAAGTTTGAGGCATGCTTGCGCCTATGCGTCCTGATTCGGCCTACACAGTGGGCTTGGAGCTGGACTGCTTCCCTCAAATTTTCGGTCATGCTTTTGATTCTCTTTCGCACGCGACTATGGCCGTTCCTCCTGTCGCGAGCTCGGCCCTTTTTCCGCCTTTTAATGAAGTTTCTCCTTCGAACGCAGCTCTGACTCCGCTTTCTACCCCTACTTCTTTGTGTGTTTCTGCTCGTACTATCAGCCCTTCCTCTTTTCCTGTGGCTAGCGCGTCTGTTGCGAACAGATATTACGCCAGTTCGGTCATGACGGCTTCGCTTCTCGTTGTTTTCTTCTCGGAGTGCGCTGTTGTGTTTGCGCTTCCGCTTCTGCACTGAGTCCCTTCTGAAAATGGAACTCTTTCGTCGCAGCCTCTTTTTCACTTTGCTGCGATGTTCATGCAGCTTTCTTACACCCGACTCAGCTGTTCTCAGCTTGGTGCTGTTTCGTCCTACTTCCTTCCTCATTCTTCTGAGCAAGCCCGTTTCCTTTTCATATGCGTCATTCGACATTAGTTCTCGCGATGAAACCAGTGGCTCAGTTGCCTTTCGTTCTTCGAAGACTTAACTTTCTTCTCTTCCAGATGTTTTCTTTGTGGTCCACTTTTTGACCTTGCCTCGTGTAGCATGCTGAGGGTACGGGTCACCGTCGTGGACGTCAGATTATGTCACCAGAGGTTGGAGACGCATTCTCCTCACTTGCACTCAATTCTTCTTCAATTCCTTCCTTCAGATGGTCACTTTCAGTGCAGTCACAAAGAGACTTTCCTTCTACTGCACATTCGGCTTCCCCACAGGAAGAATTTACCTCGCTTTCCTCGTTGGGAAAGCCCTCCTCGATGCTCGAGGGTTCCTATTGAAGAGGCTCCGATTTTTCACTTGTAGCACTCTCTGGTGCTACAGTGACGACAATGCCTTCCCGCTCTTCGTCATTTGACCGCTCCTTCTCACAGTCACCACTGCAACAATCAGGCGTGCAGCACTCTGACTTCTTTGTGAAGCTCCTGCTTTCCTCCCCATCTTCAGGCCACTGCCTTAAGGTGCCCTCTGACTGAAGCGCCAGGCTGGCCTTTTCTTCAGTGCCTACAACCTCGGCAGTAGCTTCACTATCACTTCCCTAGGGAAGCGACACATTGGTCTGGTCCTCACCCTCTTCAATCTTAGCTGCAGGAACTGGCTGTTCCTCAACCAAGGTCTCACTAGTGGAGCTAGTTACTACCTCTTCCGTGGTTGCTGACAAATCAGACTCATTAGTCTTTCACATGTTCTCGACAGAGACTAACAAATCAGGCTCCATCTTCTCAGCCTTCGCTTGTGCTTGTGCCGCCGGCTTTCCTGAAAACCGCTCGCCTACAAACCTTTCTTCCGTATTGGGAGAGATGGTCTCGACATCCATATCGGTGGCCCATATCTCTGGGTCGTTCAGTGATCTCGCGCCCTTGATGTTACCCAGGGTGAGGTCATACAGCGGGCGCTCCATGCATAGCGCTGTCACTTCTCCGGTAAAGTACAGAGTGTTCACGTGTACTCTGGTTTCAGGCAACAGCTGAGCGTAACCATGCACGAAATATACAGGGCTCATCTCGCCAGTAAGTTCTTCATTGGAAACCAATTTTCTTTTGATGAAAACACGGGTGCTTCCTGTGCTTCTCAGAACAGAAACCGAAATTTCCCGAATTTTTCCGATGAGAACCGGCATTCCCTCAGTCACAGACCACAATCTGAAGCACGAAATGGCGCATAACACTGGAGGTTTCTCCCAGTACACCTCTTCTACGTGGTCGGCACTAACGTTTTACTCCTCTCTGTCGTAGGAAGAGGCAGAGGTATACGATGCCTTTTGGAGTGATTTCCGCAGACTTGGACACGCTGCAGCTTTGTGTTCCTTATCTCCACACTAGTAACAAACAGGCATTCGTTTGCTCGTTACGTTGCTATGGCAATCCGAGGCGTAGTGGCCTACCTTCTTGCACCGGTAGCATTTAACGAAGGGCTCTAGCACTCTTCCGCTCCTGCCCCTTCTTTTGCCTCGAGCTATGAGCTGAAGCTCGCTCTTACTTCTCTCTTCATTATCCCTCATAACGGGAATCTCTTTACGTCGTTGAAATTCTCTTCCTGGTTTCACTTCGAATTTCACTGCATCTCTTTGGGCACTTTCCGTTTCCTCAGCACCATAACATGCTCTCTTCCTTTCTCTGTGACCTTCTTCTTTCGCTTTCTTAGCTACTGGAGCCATTTCTCTTGCTCTCTCGGCGGCTTATCTAGCCATCTCTCTCTGTCTCTCTTTTTCTTTTCGTCCTCTCTCTCTCCCTTCCATTTCCTGGTTAACCCAATCCGCAAGCTCGGATTCTTCCAGGCAAAGCTGACGACCCAACTTAACAATATATCTTAGATCCATTTTGGAATCCCAGCTGTTCAAGCATCAAGCATAGCTCAACTCTGGGAACCGTATCCAACCGCTTCTGCGCGGCACCTCACAATATCGCTCCGGTGCTAAGCACTCGTTTGCGGCCTCTTCGTAAACACCTTCAGACTCTTTCTCTGTTCTCTGCGCTTACAAAGCACCAAACATCCTGTCGTGGACGCCAGAATATGTCGCCACTTCGTGCACTTTTGCATGCGCTCCCAGACACACTTAAAACGTGTGCGGGTAGCGGTCTCGGTCACTAATGAGATGCCCTCGACTCAGCGTGGCAAGCTCAGCCGGAGACCAGCTACCAAGTGACAAGGGGTTTCGTTGTTTGGTGCCGAGCTTTCGCCGGTCGCAAGCCAGAGAATGGGTCAGAGCCAAAGGTTGACCAAACAAAACAAAATTTATACAGACAAGAGACGATACAAAGGATTTCGCTATCACTCGTATGACCAGATACAAAGTTATTTACAAATAAAAAGCAACGCGTGCAAAGTCACAATTGAGAGAGATAACAATTCAACAAAATCTTTGCACCTAAAGTGCACTAACAAAGAGACAGACAAACAAACAAAACACAATTTTTTTCACCGGGCACTGCGACAGTCCGACGACCTGAGGAGCTCGGCGGGGCCTTTCTGCAGATTGGCGCACGTTGCCTCGCTGGTCCGGGCTGGGCGAGTGGTGTTCTCCTGGGAGTCGAGCGGGCGCGCTTCTCGGAAGCTTAAACGGCGGCTCGGGCTAACAACCAGTGGCTGAAGCCCCTCATTTATAGGCGCAGCCAGCGTCTGTTCTTCACGCCAAGGCCGGCGCCCACATACACGCAGCATGAACTGCACAAGCTGCTTCTCTTTTTCGCGCCGGGCGCGTGACGCAATTGGTCGAGCGCGGAAACCACCTTCTAGAACATTCAAGGTCATTCGCGCCACTCGGAGTCATCGGCGCAAGAGCGAAGGGGAGAGAGTATCACTTTAGCGCGGACAACGTTACCCCCTTTCCGTCGACATCGAGCAGAAACTACTTCGACATTCTAGAAACGCGCGCGGCCATGCTCCCCTCGGCGCCGCGCCGGCGAGCTGAGTTGCAGCCGTACGCGCTAAGCTACGCACTCCCCGGGGGCCCTTCCCAGCTGTTTTTTGTTTTATTTTACCACGCGCGGGTGTGATTGCTTATACGCTGCGCCCTTTCTTTCTAATATGCGCCGAGTTTTGTGACACCGGCCGAACCGCGCCATAAAAGAAGGAACATTTCCGACGCGCGGTGCCGCCAAATACAAGAACTACTTCTTCTACTAATACTACGACTCCGGCGACTGTTCGACCGAACGATCTGTATACGCTTTAGCGGTAAACGAGCAAAAAACACAAAAAATAACTGAAAATGAAAATGAAGGGAGAATGACGACAAGGAAATGCTTTGGTATTTGCGCTCTTAAGCAGACTTGAGTGCAATCCTGTCGTTTTTGATTTAAGGGCCCGTGAGAACGGCGGTTATTCTGTATTCCGATGGCGGCTCACCACATTTTCTGTTTCGCAGCCGCTTAATTTCGGCTTGCGGGAACAAGATAGGCCAGGTTAGGCCGCGTTCCTGGTGAGCCGTCGTTTTCCTCATACAATAGCACATGCCCACAAAGCGGTGGCCAGTCGTTGTTGTTGCCTCTAATACAATGGCACATACCCACGGTGGGGGATTGGCTAGTGTTTGGTGCAGATTCAAACGAAAAATCTCATCCAGGTTTATCTGAAGCGGCTCATAAATTGAGAGGACACTGAATGAAAAAGAAAATCACGAGTTTTGAAAGAGCTTGAGGAAATCGGATTGGAAATCAAGGAAACAAAGCGGTGCGACTAAAATAACTCAATTTTAAAAATTAATCACAAAGAAAATAATTTGAGAATAAATAAAAGGCATCCAGAAGTTAACACAAAAATCTCCCGGTTTCAAAGATATACTTGTGAAGAAGCTGACACACCTGCCAAATGACATGCCCTTTGTCGGTTGCACCGATTGCAGGGAGGACGGGAAAAGTAAACGGCAGCCCTAATTGAGCGAGAGGCTTTTCCAAACTCTGAATTCTCTGCAGTGCAAACCGCCGCCAGTAGAGGATGAAATAATCTATCGTTTCAACGTCTCCGCATTACGCACATAGATTCGACGGCGTGAACCTAGAACGGCATGATTAAGGCGAGGAATCCTACAGCGCAACAGCATCATGGAAACCTCACATTGCATTGATGCGCAGGAACGTATGTTCCGTGGGAATTTGAAATGTTCGAAATCCGCTGTACCAAGGATGGGCTCATTGCTCAGGTAATGTTGTATTTGGTAACGTTCATAACGGGACGTGGTCAGAAGGGTGAGGTTCGGAACCACATGGCCAACAGGGTCATTGATCTGTGATTTCGCTAAGAAATCGGCCATCGAATTTGAAGTAATGCCACAGTGCCCTGGGATCCACTGAAAGCGCACCTCTAGGACATAGCGTGGCACAAAGTACATTAGGGATCGGTATACGCGAGAAGTTTGCGAACTATCGAGTGCAGCCAGGACTGAGAGGCAGTCCGAGAGAATTATAACTCGAGAAATATTGCTGGGAACTTTTTGAAAGGCCAAACCAGTGGCGAGAAATTCAGCTTCGAAATTTGGTGTATAATCAGGGACCCGGAGAGCATAACTTCAATCTAGTGTGTGGGAATAATCACCTACTGCTGCCTTTTCGCCTTGTTGAGAGGCACCTGTGAAAAATGAAGCATGGCTTGGATACTGAAACAGATTTTCCTCCTGGAGACCGTTTAGCACGTTAACAGATTAGTATTTTGCATATAGCGGCAGCATATAGTCGAAGAAAATAGCTGGTGCATCCAGCAAACTGCTGACGCATTGCACAGACCTAAGCGAGACAGAAATTCTAGACAAAAGGTGCTCAGTAAACACAAATTGAGGCAGTTCGTAAAGCGGCCAATGTTTCTCTTGAAAAAAAGGTGAGTTTGACGAAAAAATTGGAGGAGCCAATCCAGGCATTGGCTCAAGTCCTCGTAAGAAGGTGCGCACTGTGAGAAGCTGGAAGCGAGAGTTCAAGTCCCGTATGAGAGCTTCCAGAAAGAGGGCACAATTCGCCACTGATTTTGGTAAACCCAGGCAAAGCCGTAGAGCGCGCCTCTCCAAAAGAACCAGAGGTTGAATTTTGTATCTAGGGCAACCGGAGAACAGAACGCAACCGAACTCCAAAATTGGTCTTACGTAAGTCTTATAGAGAAATAAGAGAGTGTCTGTGCATACCAAATTTCTTACTGCTGATTCGCATAAAGCGACCGAGAGCTCGCTCACCTTTTAAGACTATACTTCTGATATGCGGTCGCGAGTCAAGATGAGGGTCGAAAATTAAACCTAGTTACGTACTTTAAGGACTCACCTTGCGGGATTTGGGCGCCACAGTACTGTAGATATATATAAAGAGGGGACGCTGGAGGAATAATGAGGACGGAAGATTTGTTCACGTTGAGAATTAAATGTAACTTGTCCAGCCATACCTCCAGTGCATTGAGGTAGGCCTGCAAAAGTCAGTAAAGTGAGTGAATGTCTCTAGCAGAAGCAAAAAAGGCGATGTCGTCCGCATACACGCACACATCGTCATCACCCTGAATTGGTATGTCTCGCACAAGTATATTAAAAAGTAACGGAGAAAGTACCTTACCCAGAGGCACACCCCTAGTCTTTGAAAATGTCTCGAAAGTAAAGGAACAGTCGGATCAGAACAAACGCCTATCTTTCAGAAATTGCTGAACCCATGGAAGAATCTAAAAAGGCGGCCGAATTTCGTCAAGCTTGTTCAACAGTGTCGAATGCTCTACGATGTCTTATGCTTTAGCGATATCCAAAGTGTCTAAAGCCGCGACCTTTCTTCTCCATTGCAATCCCAATTCTGCTTTCCAACTCTAAATGTGCGGTCCAAATCAAGCACCCCCGACGAAACCCTATCTGAGAAGTACTGAAGGCTTTACTCTGTGGCGATTTCAACTACCCGGATATCGACTGGGAAGCTTTAACAGCATCGTCTCGCCAATCTAAAGACTTCCTTGAACTCGTCCTTACATTCAACCTCTTCCAAGCAGTTCATGAGCCAATACGGGGCTCAAACATCCTTGACCTCATTCTTGTCTCCAGTCCAGAATTAATCCAATCGCTTTCGCAATCTAGTGGACTCAGTGATCACAGTCTCTTGTTTTTCGACCTAACCATTGAAATTTCCGCCCACCAACCATCCGTCAAATACATCCGCGATTATCGTAATGCCGACTTAGCGAGTTTGAACTCGGACCTCGATCAATTTTTCGCTGCTTTCCTCCTATCCATGTCTACGAGATCCGTTCATGAAAACTGGTGTCTTTTTAAGCACAAACTTTTGTCGCTCATTGACGCTTACGTACCACTCATATGCATCCGCGGCGACGCCACTAAGCCTTGGTTTTCGATTGCCTTGCGCAAATTATCGCGGAAGAAAAAACGCCTCTTCCGTAATGCCAAAAATTCTACATCATCTGTCAAATGGAACAAATACTTCGCCAGTCTTCGCGAATACATCCAGTTATTACGGTCGTCTAAAAGAAAATTCTACAATCATGATCTCCTAGACATAATGCGCTCTAACCCAAAGAAATTCTGGAATCTGATAACGCCCAACAAAAACAGCTCATACAACATTTCTTTGAGAAGACAAGATGGCACACACGTTCCGCTTTCAGACCGCTCTGATACTATGAACTCCTACTTCACCTCAGTCTTCACCCACGAACCACCGGACAACAGGACTACTTTACCGCAACTTAATTTTGATTCAATGCCACCTGTTACCATCACATCTGAGGGAATTTCTAAGCTCATCGAAAATCTCAAGCCGTCTACTTCCCCAGGACCCGACAACATACCTGCCAAAATCCTCAAAGGAACCAAAGAATTGTCTAGCCAAATCCTACAGCTCATTTTCGTCCAATCTCTAAAGACCGGCCAAATTCCGGACGATTGGAAAACAAGCAAAGTTGTGCCCGTTTTTAAGACCGGTGACCGCTCTGACCCCTCGAATTATCGTCCTATTTCATTAACATGCATCTCGTGTAAACTCTTTGAGCATATACTGTACTCCAATATTGCAGATCACCTCGATAAAAACTCTTTTTTCTTTCCCAAACAGCATGGTTTCAGGGCAGGCTTCTCATGTGAAACACAACTCTTCGAATTCACAACTGATCTTCATCTAAGTCTAGATTCTTTATTTCAAACAGACGCCATTTACCTAGATTTCTCTAAAGCATTTGATCGCGTTCCTCACCAACGTCTCATCTGGAAACTCGCATGCCTGTCACTCGACCCTCTAGTCTTTTCCTGGATTCGCTGCTTCTTGACTAATCGCTCGCAGTTCACCGTCATCGCTAATCACGTATCTGCAACTACCGTAGTTATCTCCGGTGTACCCCAGGGTTCCGTCCTTGCTCCGCTGCTCTTCCTAATCTTCATCAACGACCTGCCATCTGGAATCTCGTCATCTGTCCGTCTTTTTGCGGATGATTGCGTCATTTATCGCCGCATATCTGATAACACTGACCAGGAATTATTACAGGACGACCTAAATAAAATACAGAAATGGTGCTCCGACTGGCTCATGCAGCTTAATATTTCGAAATGTAAATGCATGCACATATCACGCAAACGTTCCATTACTAATTTCCAGTACTCCCTGAACTCTGTGGCGCTGTCAGTAACGAATTCTTACAGGTACCTTGGCGTCGAAATAACGAACAAATTAACATGGTCAGATCACATTATCAAACTTTGCGCAAGCACTTCCAGAGCTCTTGGCTTTATCCGAAGATCACTATCAATGTCCCCTGCACCAATCAGACAACAAGCATACAAAACATTCATTCGCGCTAAAATGGAATATGCCTCAGCAATATGGAACCCTCACCAGGTCTACTTAATACAACTGCTCGAAGCTATCCAGAATCGGGCAGCGCGCTTCATAACGTCGCAGTATTCGTCCCGACACAGCGTTACCAACCTAAAATCGTCTCTCGGCCTTGAACCATTAGCATTCCGCAGAAAAGTATCAATTCTTTGTCTTTTCCACAAACTATACTTTAACTTCCCCGCACTACGCCAGACTTTGTTATCCACTCCCTTACGCTCATCTCGCCGATTATTCAACGCCCTCAGCATTCAGCGGTTGCATGGTTCATCCAACGCTTTCAACAAATCTTTCCTTCCCATCGCCATAGAGGAATGGAACAATCTTCCTGAAACCGTTGTCATCGAAACTAATCCCACCAGATTTAGGCAGCTAATAACAGACCACTTGATCCAACTATAGCTACTTCCCTCGCGATGCTCTGCGTGCAATTTGAACTGCTTGTGTTATCGTGACACCCCCCCCCCCCCCCCCACAAGTGTTTTCCCACTTATTTAATTTCCGTACTTTTTAATTTGTAATTTATATACTACTGCTTTGCCATGTATATTCTGTTCTATTTTGAATCACCTGACGCTAATTTCACGTCAAGCTTGTTATTCTTGTTATTTTTTTTAATGCTTTTTTATGCTTACATGCCTTTGTGTGACCGTTTCACATCACTGTCTTCCCCCCCCCCCCTTATGTAATGTCCCTGACGGGATCTTTAAGGGTTCAATAAATGATGATGATGATGATGAACGTGATCTGTAAGACGGCTCTGCACAATGCGTTCGATAAGTTTAACTAAATTAGACAAAAGGGAAATCGGCCGAACGTTATCTATTACAAAACCTTTTTTGGATCTTTGGGAATTAAGATTATTTTCGCAAGTTTTCATTCAGGATGGAGCCAAGCTCTCTCTAGGGACACATTAACCATATGCAATACATCCGAGGTAAAATCTTCCACATGAGACTTCAACATACCGATAGAGACCCCATCGCATCCGAGAGCAGCAGGTTTGAGGCAAGTAACAATGAAAAATAATTGAGAGGGTGTAGCCACAGTGAAGTCTGCGCGCGGAGGGGGTACGACGAATGGAACCACCAACCGCGATTGAAAGTGCAGAGCAAAGCCTTGTGCTATCTGATTAAGTTGTTTTTTTGCATCCTCGGCTGTAAACACCACTCACTCTGTAACATGTGAGGACGGCGTTTTATGGTTGCGTTCTCTGGATCGGTACAAAGCTTTGCGATTATTAGGGCTTGATAGATAACTGTTCAAATTCGCATTGTACTCCTCCTTCGCCTTACCAATGGTTCTTTTAAATGAAGCCGCGAAAAATTTGTAATTTATTAAATTCCGCGGGCAGTGGTTATGAAAGAGGGTTTTCCAGGCAGCTTTTCTAAGTCGATATGCTCTCTCACAGTCATCATTCAACCACAGAGAGGGCTGTTTGTTCTTGAACGTAGTCTGCACCGTGAACACGGAACGCTCAGAGGCCCCTAACACGGAACAGAGAACTTGGTTAGCGCGATCAAAGATATCAGATGATGCAATGAAGGAGAAAGAGGATTGCACAAGTTTTTTGAAAAACGTGTGGTTTACGAATTTTTGTGAAGAAGCAGTCGCCCTTAGGGAAAAAGCTGCTATTGTGAAAGGTATCGGATAGTGGTCACTGGAAGTACCACAATCCACAGTAGACCACGAAGAAACCTGCGCCCCGTTTACAGCCAAAGTTAAGTGAATGACAGACCAAGAGTAGGAACGCAAGAAAGTAACTCCTGGACTGTTACAGCAACGCACGTTCCTTGCCGACTTCCATGACCAAAGAAGCTGCCCACACGCACCAGTACGAAAACCCCAAATTAAGTGATGGGAATTGAAATCACCAGAAATCACTGCTCTACTGTTAGACCGCAAAAGAACATTTAAATGATCTGTGCTGTGGACACCTGAAGGAAAGTAAACTTTAGTACCGGTAAGGGAGCACACTGTGGAAATGCGATATCAACAGCCAACAGTTCGCAGTCAGGTCATTGAATTTGGTGTGATACATGCGCCCGATGAACAAATTTATCAGAAATTAATGTTAACAAGCCACCACCCCGGCCGCATTTGCGATCGGCTCGGAATACCCGGAAATGTTTGAGAAAGAATGGCCTAATAGAAGTAACCCAAATTTCCTGAAGTAAAATTATGTCTGGGTCGAATTGTGAGACAAGGTGCTGTAAATCGTGAAAAGAAGATACAACGGAAAGACAATTCCACTGTAGTACTTTTAACCCCGCCATTGTTACTGTAAAAGCAGAGACTGTGACAGCCTCCTTTAACACATCAGATTTATGTGGAATACTGGGAGAACCTTTCTTGCTTTTGTTGCTCAGGAGGGCAGACTTCTAAGGAGAGGAAGCAGCACGACGCTTCTGGGAATGATTCCCCATCTCTACGTCCGTAGTGCAAGCGGTAGAAAGGCTGGTATCCCCGGTACCATGTACAGACACAGACGAGGAGACAGCAGGAATATGAGCCAGGAGAGAGACACCAGAGAGGCTATGGGAAGGACTAGTTGATAGAACGGGAAGGCCAACAGTTGAATGAGCAACCTGATTTGAAATGACCTGGGAGAGAGCTTCACTGATTGTAGTCAGCATACGGTCCACAACACCTGCAAGCGCCTTCTCGACAGCTGACGCCACAGACTTTGTCAGCAACGACTCTGCCTAAGAACCAGATGATCTTGCAATGGCCGCATAAGACTGCTTCTTTCGGTCTAATTGTGCATAAGCAGCAGCTCTAGAGCACCTTCTCTGCTGAATGATGTCCATAACATTCTGCTCTTCTGAACGTTTGAGACAGCCAGCATCATCAGCCGGATGAATGCCGCCACAGAGACTGCAAATGGGACCTTCAGATGAGCAGAGGTCTGCGGAATGATTCTCCCCGCAGAGTCGGCAACGTGTCGCAGATTTGCAAGCTTTGCTGCTATGACCGAAGCGCCAGAAATTGCTGCATTGCAACGGACGAGGATGTAGCGGGTCGACTCGGTACACTATGGGCCAAACCTTTGGCTCAGACGGGCATTAAGATCCTGCAAATGTTGCAATCACAGACTCTGTCGGCACACGTGAGCCATTAGCATCTCTGGTGTTGCGGTAAACTGATAGCACGCCAACACCGGCGTCCTGAAAGTCGTCAAGTAGTACTTTGTGGAGAAGCTGATGGGTCCACGCCGCGTATGATACCTTTTGAACATGCAAGTTGCTCTGGAATAACAGGCTTTACTGGAAATGACGCGAAGGTTGTGCATCACAGCAACTCTGACACGCACTGCACACCCGATAATCGGCACAGAATGCCCCTGCGGCCGAAAGGGCGCACTTCAGAGATTTCTAGGTGGCGGCTGGTATCAGCCTTCAGCTGCTCCTGTATCAGTTTAGAATTTTTCAATTTTATTGCCCCGTCTCCAAAGGGTACAAGCGCCACTGCGATGTCACTGACGTCATTGCGCCTGAAAGAGTCCAAGGGCAAACTTTGGGCCGACAGGCTGGCGAACCAGGGAGCCAGACCCCCACCCGGGGAAGCTAAAAAATTGCACTAGGCCTAAGGGGACATTGCCCATAGCTATAGGTACAGCAATAAAAAACACCTTGCCAAACCCCCAACACGTGGAAACGCCTCACCGAAGAAGGAATAAGGGAGTCCGCGCCGGTCGACCTTCGGAGAACTTCTGAAGAGAAAACCTGAAGAGCCTTCACGCCCACACACACTCGATCGGCCTTATCACTGCCCCCAAAACTGTCTGGCGTTCGATTTGTTTTTCTTCATTCCTTCAGTCAGCATCTTCTTCCATGTTGTCAATACAGCCAGGTGAGAATGGGAATTCAGTTAATTCATTCGAAAGCATTACTTGGCTATGTTCGCGGTTTCGTGTCCGCAGAGAGAGGACGCAGAACATGTCTGCAGACCTCGCGTCGTTCGAGGAAAAACTAGGAGTGAAAGAATGATTGTGTGTAACAGAGTATAAAATGACGCTGCGCGCCAAATTTGGTTGGTGTGGAATAATTAGTTAATTAGAGGCGTAAAAGTTAATTAGGCGTCGATGTAGTGTGTGGTCGTCAAAACAGTCGCGGACGTTGAAATTGTGGAAAAAATGCGCAACGACGCCTGATGAATGTTTCAAATAGATTAATATGTGATTAATTAACATTAATTAATAAAAAAATCACTTGTTGTTGTGGGGTTTTTAGATAGTGGGAAAAAACTCAGAAAGCTTTATTGAATGGTGAAAAACACATTGTAAATGTAAGAACATAAAAATTCCTCAGCAACCATTAAATATTGAAACGTGCAGGACAAGAATTGACACAAGGACTATAAATGCGGTGGCGACGAACCAACGTGGTTGTCACGGTAACGCGTGACGTCATGTTTCCCTTTGAAATGGCGTCACCGTAGCGTCAGAGGAGAGGGCGACGGCGCGATGGAATGAGGGGTACCTAGTGAAGCGAAGAGAGGCGACGTGTGTGGAAGAGGCGTCACTACTTTCGCACTCCCCCAATGCGGGTGGCCGCAATGATCTCTAGCGTTTCTTTTACGCAAATAAAAAAGCACAAATATACAAAAACAGGTAATGCCGTAGTTTTTACGAAACAAACTTTTTTTTTGCAGTTGCTCAAGGAATAGAAGAATCGATATCAAGATGTTAGGATCTTCTCGGGTGTAAGTTGTGTAATGGGAAATTCTAAACTTGGGAAGAAATTTTTTTTGCCGCATATTTAGCCTTAAATTGCATTATGAAATTTCCTGGTAAATATATAAAAGGGTAAAATGTTGCTTACGATTAATGAGTGGGATTGAATAAAAGAAAGTTTTTTAAAACAATTGGTTTCTTAAGGAATAAAACATTTATATTTGTGCACCTCGGCCCTACCTCGCTGTTGACCCTCGTTCGCTCTTCGCTGAAATGTTTGCTGCCGGCTGCCTGCAGCGGCAGGTAGTCATACCTACATGGCTCGGCGGCGCTCCATCTGGATGCTTCTGTAGCCAGCCTGCAATGCAGTGTGCTTGTACCCATGTCGCATCTGCAGGCCACGCGCATCAACGCTGAGGGGACAAAGAAGTTTGCGGGCTATAAGCTGCTGCAAAAGAGAGATTGACTACACACTGGTTAGTGTGCTGTTTATGATTCGATATTTGACGTTTTCCCCTATGCACGGCCTGCTCAACGCCACAGACACATTCCACACCAGCAGCACGCCATCGAGAATGACGGCTGACGTCCTCCTACGTGTCCAGTTCAGATGCCAAGGCGTTCCGTGGAGGACAAAGCTGCTGGGAATGCTCGGTCAGCTTCTGGTCACCTTTGTAAACACCTCGCCGACTAGAAGCGCAGCGGCGTGACGTTCAAGTTCTTTCCGATTACATAAGACAACGTTATTGACATAAGATGGGTTGCGGCGTGCTTTAGTAGAGATATTAGCAGCGTTTTATTTTCGCCGAAGAGCGAACCTGTGCTTAAAAGAAGCCCGCTGATTGCTGTGGTAGGGGTGTCGCAGAACCACCTCTGCAACCACTTTTGTTGCCTTCTGACGCCAGTTTCCTACAGTTACCGGCGCGGCACTCTGATGGTATGAATCATACTCGACAAAGGTTGATGGTGGCGCTTCCGACAATTTCCGGTGCTTACGCTACTGATTTTAAATATACGTTGCCACAATTCGCAGAGCAGCTCCGATGCAATGGTGGAAAGTCCTGGGAAACATTACCTGCCTTTGTTCTAGATCTTGCGGCCGCTTCTCTTGCGACCGCAATGAAACGGGCTTATCAAGAAATACTGAAGCAAAGCTTCAAGACAGTGAATCGTCACAGTCACAGGCCTTAGCCGAAATTAGATTTTGTTCGTGGATTTCGTTTCTTTGTTTTTCGTTACATCTGATACACCGCGTGTCCTTTCGATATAATGATCATCGTCATCACCCTGATTACTCCAACTGCAGGGCAAAGACCTCTCCCAAGGCTATCCAATTAACCCTGTCCTGTGCCATCTGCGGTAACCTTCTCCCCGCAAACTTCTTAGTCTCATCCGCCCACCCAACTTTCTGACGTTCACTGCTACACTTGCCTTCTTTTTAAATCCACTCCGTTACCCTTTACGACCATGGGATATCATGTCTCCTCATTACATGCCCTGCCGAAGCCAATTTCTTCGTCCTGATTTTGACTGGGATGTCATTAACGCGCGTTTGTTCCCTTACCTGCTCTGCTCTGTTCCTCTCTTAACATTACACCTGTCATTTTAATTTACATATCTCGCTTCGTTGTCCTCAATTTAAGCTGAAACCTTTTTGTTAGCCTCTATGTTTCTGCCCCATAGGTGACTACCATTAAGATGCAGTTGTACGCTTGCCGATATAGTCCTGTTGAATTGCACGATGAAACAATTGGTTGATATTGGGGTGGCTTCGAATGTCTTTGGCAGGTATCTGGCAGCGCGCACCCGTTAGTTCCCTCCAATGATGCCAAACGTAGACGTATTGTCTTCAAACGATGCCTATGTGCCTCAGTTCGACGCGTCACCTGTGGCGTAGGCGTCGTGTGCAAGGCATCGAAACTGGGCCTGACACTACGGATGTAACTCTGGCCTGTGCAACAGTACTGCAGGGGCGTGTAGTGCATCTATCGTGCATTCAGACCTCGCACGTCGCTTAACCTGTGACGCAATGTTTGAGGCGACCCTGTGTGCTTCTCCGACTTAGTGAACCGTTTCTCCCCGGAGCCTTACTTTTGTGTCAAAGACAAGCCGATGCCATTGTGGTAAGCTAAAAGCAATATCTTCTCACTTCTGCGCCCCATTGAACGCGTTGCAGAGGCGATGGCTTTAAAATTATCGAGTGGTCTCCTTGGCTTGCCTAATAGAGCCATAGAGGGTCGGTCTCACCTGATAATTTGTCTCTAGGGACTAATTTTGAACGGAACTTTCTTTAGGAGGCTATGGAATGGGTCCAGGTACTCACATGATTCAGCAGTATTGCTTGTGCATCGCTGTATCGCTGGGGAAACTGGACGGCATGCCGTGGGTAAAAAATCGCGTCTACTCGCTGTCCTGGGACTCCATTTGTCACCGTATTCATGTATTGGTGCCTTTGGAACCCAGGGTTAATTGTCTTTGATACGGAGGGCATGGCATTGTTTTTGTGTCTAACAGCGCCCATAGTCGTCAGCCGCAGGGTTTTTAAAAACTCACGCTTAGTCTGGTTCTTCTTGAATACCATATGCATGAACAGCCCCATTCGTACAATTAAGCAGTCCCCTTTCTCCTTAAGTGTTGAGGAGCCTTAATGGAACCGCGGTTTGTCGATTTTTATGTGGCTAGTGGGACTTGCCGTTTCAGCCAAAGGAGTATAGAGGATCGCATGTTTCAAGATGATCAATTATACCTATTCAACCATCTTCCATTGGTCCTCTCAAATACACCAGCCTTGTTTCAGCGCCTACTACCAATATTATCAAGCCCCTAATGTAGACAACGACTGTTGGCTACGTTTAAGACGTCAAATGTGCGTCTGCACTCTAAATCTGATTCCTGGTAAACTTTTACGGTTACACATAAGTTCCTGCTTAAGGTCTGTTCCACCCGTTTTCTATAATATCAGGCTCGTTTCAGCTCGTGTTAGGTGAAACCCACTGTTGGGGCATCTTTTTTGTATCTAAGCGATAATGAGGTAAAATACGTTGATATTACTGGAACAGCCAGCATGTCGTTTCCACAAGCGGTTAAGTAGAGCACGTGTTCCATTTACTTCACGATACGTTCCAGATAAAGCTAGGCCACTGTTCACTAGAGGAAAAGGAGAGAAGCACCCTCAAGGGGAGACTTTTCGCACTATTCAACACATGACCAGTGCACGCATAATATCTGAGAGCTAATTTCCTGAAAGTTACCGCCGTAACGGTGCCGCAGCACGCTGCTCCTCGGCTAGCGGCTGGGGCCCTGCCTTCATTTTCTCTACGTTATTAACACTTCGATTCCAAGAAGTACTGAAGTGATGTGCCCTGATATGCCACCACCAGGACTCCCGTAAACTTGCTGTTCATCACTTTTCTGCGGGCAGATGTTCCAGGGTGTTCGCCCACAAGCCCCACTTCTAAAACAACTTTCAGCATGGCCCCGCCGGCTTTTCCGCTGACCGGTGGCCGTTTTGCGATTCCTCTGTCAGGCCGCAGCTTCCCCGCAGTTACCCCTGCAATCTCCCCCCCCCCCCCGTGCGCCTCTCCCTTCGTGGGGCATCCTCTGCCTCCTAGACTCGTACTCTTGTGCCATTTTTCGCTGCTCAACTTTACCTACGCTCCCTTAGACATTCACTTCTCTTCGTTGAGGTTGACGAGGTTGCGGCTCACTCTCGGAGGGCGGCCTGAGCCGTGTTGATGGCGTCTCCGCCTGTGGCTTGAGTTGCTGAAGAGGTATTAGAGGTTCTTCCTGTCCATGATAGGACTGGAGAACTCCCGAGGCAGAAAGTTCGATTTATATCTGCAAGCTCTCAAGGGGCCTGCCCATTGCTGCTGGATTGACCATTCTCCTTAGTTGCTCTGCGCAGGCTGCCGTGCGGAGTGCCGCCACTGGTCATCTCCACAATCCTATTCCTTTTGGTGCACAGCATCGCTGACGCCTCCCACCTTTCTTTCCTTGCATTATGCACTTTTTACATTTTATGGGACCTGCAATCTATTTTTTCTTCTAATACTTCTTTTCGGTTCTTTTTCTCCTCATATTCTTTTTTGAGAAATTACCGGTGGATAGGCGGTGACATGAGGCCTATTCGTTGTGCCGTTGTGAACACAAGTGTATGCCAGGATGAAACGAATGCGTTGGAGACTCCTAAGGTGTAACCAGAATATTGTGCGTACAGTTTGCTGAGTCCTTCCTGGTCTCTCGACCACTATCTTTTTAACAACAACAGGAGCTTACGGTGTGTCCTTGCTTGGGAACAGGGTCTCTAATTTACCCAGTAGCGCTTCATTGAGCTTACAGTGCTTCTTTCTCTTTCTTCAACAACTGGATGGTTGCGATAAGTGCGCATCTTTTATGCGAGTTTCACGTGATAGACGACATTTTTTATTTCTTCACGTTGAAGGCTGATCTTAACTGCAACTATGGAAATGGAGGAGGGTGTTATTCTCCTTAAGTGTAGACGGGCACTGTAAACGAGGCGTTAGCGCAGTTTTAGTATACTTCACTAAAATATTTTGATTTGCTCTTGAAATGACGTGATTTGCGCCTAAGATGCCCTTTTACGCTGCCTAGAGTTTGATTATTAGTAGTTGTAAGGTTTTTCTGATTTTACTGAGCAGTGAAACATAGCTTGATATGCCGACGAGCTTCTGAAATGAGAGGTGTCTTTATAACACAAAATTTTGTTCGAGGTTCAACTTGGATCGATACCTTCTCAATACATAGGCAATGCATTACGAACAACCATTTACATTGGAGAACCAGGTATACGAGCTGAATCTTGCCTCACATTAGAGATCAAAGTATACGAGATTCATCTACAATATCCTACTTGCGCTTGCCCAGAAATACATGGTACAACATGAAGCACAGCTTCTTCAAACTTTCTGCTGTAAGAACATGTTATGATACCAAAACAATGATGCATTAAATCCCCAACTTTGTGAACACCCACCCATATTTCCTTGAAACCATACCGCAGTTTAGACCGCCTGAGATTTTTAAGAAAGCCTTTCAAATCTTACACCCTGTCTTATTCAGTATCATGACTATCTTCTGTCTCCTTTCATACCGAAATGTATAGATGTTCAAACACTTGCTATTTGGGTTGTTGGTGTTTTTTAAACTTTCTCTTTGCATTATTATTGGTAGGACGATTTAATCTATCACTTTATTTGCCGAACAGTGTATAGGTGATGGAGCCCTCGTCAAGCAGACAGCATCTGCTTTTATCCCTGTTACCCAAGACCAATTCGTCTGAAAGAATGTTCCAAATAAACTTACTAAAGCAACACAAAATAAAAGAAAAAATGCTCTACGACCGCCGATTTCCGAAGATTGCTTTTTGCTAACCGACAATAGAAAAGCTGTGCCATATGTACGTTTCTAAGTTCTGGCCACTCTTCAGATACAACTTTTTGTACTCGGGTGTCGGCTAGACTTCCAAGGAGAAGCACTTGTACGCGTAGTAGAGTGTATTTTTAATTTTTACCAGTAGTTTTATCGCTGTATTGAAGCCTGTCTTTGCCGAGGAATTTCTGACCCTTTAACTGCCTAAAACTGATCTTGCTTTTCATTACAAAACAGATTGATTAATCGTTTTAAGAGCGTTAGCTCTTACTCATCATTTTTCGAGATTTTGTGGGGTCTGCTACCACCATTGTATCAGCGCCACCTGTGGCAGCAACTACTCATCACGTTTCGAGATTTCGTGAGGTCTCCTACCACCCTGAGATCAACGAGAAACAGTAGAAAACAGTGCATCTAGCATTAAGACTTGTAGCGCCATCTACAATTGAATTGTAGAAACAACCACCTGCCGCGTGCCAATGACGACGTCACGTTCCAATATAGTGGATAGAAGTGAAACTATGTGAGTATGACGGCAGGGGACGAAAGGGCGGCATAGTTTCGGTTTCTCACATTCCAAGATGGCGCCTATTAAAAATGATTGTGCCTTCTCATCTCTTTCGCTCCCCTCTCACCAAAATCTACTCTAGAACGGGTAGGAAAGCTGTCCCGTTACGGGACCGCTATACTTGTATACCTTCGTTCCGCTATATATACTCCGACAAGAACGGGCTGCCATCAGGGGACAGTTGTATGCCGAATTTGGTAGGCAAATAAAATACTATGGGTTGTGGTATAGAAAAAAAACGCAAATAAATAATTGGTTAACATTGTATACGTGCAATTACTGTTTGAAGCGTTACCATATCGCACCGCAAGCCAAATTCTAGGCCCCCCCTTGACCCCCAAACGAAGCAAATTCCGTTCAGGACGTATATTGAGGGGGTGAAAGTCGACAATGGGTAGACGTGCATCGTAATTGCTCTGATAGATGGCGCTAGGCGGCGATCGTTCCGCTAGCCGGCATGCGTGCACGCGTAGGCGAGCATGGTAGCAATCGCCCTGTTTCAATGGATATTACATTCCGTTTCTCTAGGCGCGCGGCGTGTTCTTCGCTTTCGTTATTTAGTAAACCAAACCGCTAATGCTCGTTCGTTTGTCTTCCAGACGGTGGTGGCCTTTCTTTTAGAAGCACTCGAATTTTATCCGAATATCATTAAGACGGTTTAATTGCTATCTTCTCTACGCATATTTCGACCGTGACCTTTACTTTCATGTGCAAACATTTTAACGCAATAGCATTAAAGGTGCCGTTCACCTGGAGAGACCGCTAGGGGGCCGGAAAGTGCGAACGCGCTTCGCATCGGCTCTGTATAAACACAGCTATTTCGTCCGAATTTCGACCCATGCAGTGCCCTTCTCTTCACTGCATCGTTCGCAAAAGTGAGCGCTATCATAGGTTCAAATTTGGTGGCCGTCGGTCCCCCCCCCCCCCTAGTGGGCCCACGGGCCGAAAACCGCCCTTTGCCAATCAGCTGCCGCACTGGGCCTCGCGACACTGTGCGCTAAGCCTAAGCCGCTTCTACCTCCCCAACATCGAGAGTATGGAGGTCCAAGTGATCGGAGAGACAATCAACCCAAAGGACTACGATCCCAGCGACTGGAACCATATCCTGAGCTTACCCGCCCGTCAGAAAGAAGCACCGAAAATCCAGGACCAGGCGAACGCCACCACCGACTCACGCCCTGCAAATTCGTACACCAAGCGTCCCAGCTGCTCGTGACGCGTCTCGCGGCGCTAAGGTCGCAACGCCAGCCGCGGTTGCCTGAGGATGCCTACAAGATAGTGTTTCGTTCAAACGGGGGACTTAAACAACCTTAAACCGCGCCAGCTTCGCCTGGTCCTCATAACTGTGGCCAAGGACCTCCAAGCCCCAGACGCCATCAACTTGCGTATCCACCCCCTCAACAATACCTGCACGATGTGTACCCCGCATCAAGCCGACGAGCTACGCCTGGTCGCCATGAAACAAATCTCAGTTCGAACCCAAGCCTACACCGTCACATTCTACATCGACCCCCCCCCCCCCCCCCGCAAGGTGCAGTAAGAGTATTCACTAACGCCTACTGGGAAGAAACCCCAGCACAGATTCTGGAAGACCTCATCACGGGCAACCCTGGCGTCCCCATCATTGATGCACGAGCATGGGACAGACCCGTTCGATTCTCATCACCTTCTGGGCGGGTCCGGTGCCCCGAACCATCTCCTACGGAATCTGACTCCACAGCTGCACTTTATATAGAGGACAGCTGGATGCTTGCACGAACTATAGAAAACCAGGGCATCGCGCGGATGTGTGTACCCTTAAGCGTACGCACAACTGTTCAAGACGCGGTATCCCGCACCCCCGAGAGGACACTCCGACATGCACCCCAGCTTGCTTACTCTGTGGAGGCGCCTACATGACGGGTACTAAAGGTTGCAAAGCGAGGGGACGCCACTCACCGCCCACTTCACCGCAACAGCACAGCTCCCGCACACCCGAGCGAGACACGGACCGCGCCAGCGTTCGTCGCTCCAGCAAGTCTCGCTCATCGTCTCGTTGCCGCCAGGACCAAGAGCTTCCATAACTTTCCTGGGCAGAATAACAGGCAACAGGCTCAAAGCTACCAGCAAACCCTCAACCCCCCGCCCACACAGGTGGACCCCCGTGACCGCGAACTCCAGGCCCTGCGAGAGGAGGTGAGTCGTCTTACCTCTCTCATCAAGACCCCCACCTCTACCTCTCTACCGCTTCCGCCAATAGTTTCTTCCACGCAACCCATATTGCTACCTCAAACACCCACCGAAAACATGGACCAATCGGACTCCCAATCCCCCACATCACCCCTCCCAAGATAATACGCACAACAGAGCAACCACCCGCCACCCAGACAGACCTTCAATCCCCAGAGGCCCGCATGGACTCTAAACTCACCGATATGAACGCGTGTCTAGAGGCAAAATTCAATCACTTCATCGACCACCTGTCCCAACGCTTCGAGCAACAAATTGAAGAGGCCTTTACGCGCATGGTGCACACCCTTGAGATGAGCCTTGCACAGTACGACACCCGCCTCCAAACAATAGAGCAGGCTTTTCCTTCACTGCACCTACGCAATCCCCCCATCAATCCCACCCACCTACCCCACAGAATCCCCTACCCAACCCACCTACCCTCACCCCACCCAAGCTACAGTATTTTATTTATTTATTTATACAGAATACCCCTAAAGGCCCTCGAGAGGGTATTACATAGGGGGGAGGCCACAGGCAAATGAACAGAATAAAACAAAACCACAAATTTAAAACAACAAAAGCAAAAATAAGACACTTCGCATGACTAAGCAAGCAAAAGAATCAAAACATGGCAGCGCGGCAAAGAACGAAGATCACTGCAGTATTAAAATTATACAAACAGAACACTAATGCAATGAATCATTAAATAACATACCCTGCAATAACCTACCCTGTAAAAGAAGCCATGAAAAAATAACAATGTATGCGAAGAGTTAAGCAGTAGTTATTCAAGATATAAGATTAAAATATTTATCAGGATCATTGGTGGTTGCGATATGTGAAGGCAGAGTGTTCCAGTCAGATATTGTGTGTGGTAACAATGAATGCGCATAGTTAAATGTTCTGCACGTGAAACGCCTAACTTTAAAGGGATGATCGCGGCGGTCAGAAATCGAAGGAGGCAAAGAAAAAAAGTCGTTATGAAGTGATGGATGATGAAAAAGTTTATGAAAAAGTGATAGTCGTGCAATATTGAGGCGGAGACATAAATCCTGGAGACCTGCGCGTTTCTTTAAGGCTGTGATGCCGGTGCTACGTGAATAATCGGAGTAAATAAAACGAACGGCGCGGTTCTGCAATGATTCAATGTTACTTATTAGGTAAGATTGGTAAGGGTCCCAAATAGCCGAGACATATTCGATCTTGGGTCGAATTAGAGTGGTATAGGCATGGGCACGGAGGTGAGGAGGAGCATGCTTTAGGTTATGTTTCTAAGAGACCTAATGACCGATTAGCAGATGCAAGCATAAGGATAATATGGTGGTTCTATGTTAAGTCTGAATAAAGGTGAAGTCATAAGTACTTATACGTGGTGACTAGCTCAAGTGAGCTATTATATAAGGAGTATGCTGTTTGAATTCGAGACATTCGGTTAGTAAAAGACATCAATTTAGTTTTTGAATGATTAAGTTGCATAAGCCAGGTTGAGCACAATGCTGTTACTGAACCCAGGTCAGATTGAAGGGATTGGCAATCGGTGTTAGAATAAATTTTGCGATAAATAACACAATCATCAGCAAAAAGTCTGATATGGGAAGAAATGGAATCCGGTAAATCGTTGATAAATATTAGGAAAAGTAAAGGGCCAAGCAAACTTCCTTGTGGGACGCCAGAGTGTACTTGACTGAAAGACGAATTGTGGTTATTGACAGCTGTAAATTGAGACCTGGAAAAGAGAAAAACTTTAACCCATGCAATGACAAGAGGGTGAATATTAAGCAGTTCTAGTTTCATTAATAACCGGTTGTGAGTTACTCTGTCGAAAGCTTTAGAAAAATCAAGAAATATGGAGTCTACTTGAATGCCAGCATCAATCGATGACTGTATGTCTTGAATGAATCCGGCAAGTGGCGTTTCGCATGAGTAGCCTTTACGGAACCCATGTCGATATTTAAAGATAATGTTATGTTCTTCAATATAGTTAATTACCTGCGAGTGAATTATGTGTTCAAGAAGTTTGCAAACAGTGCTAGTTAATGAGATGGGTCGGTAATATAGTGGTGAGGAACGATCACCAGACTTGAAAATTGGCACAACTTTAGCTAGGCGCAAGTCCAGCGGAATCACGCCTGATGATAGAGATTGTTAAAAAATAGCTGACAAGATGCGATGAATACCATCAGATGAATTTCTGAGTATTTTGTTATTGAAACCAAGGTGATCTGATGCTGATGTTGTTTCAAGCTTCCCTAGTAAGGATAAGATACCTGTCTCACTGATACATATTTCGGACATTAACGTATTAGAAGTGCTGACAGAAATAGGAGGTAGAGGGAGATTTTCACGGGTAAAAACGGATGTGAATGCGTTATTGAAAAGTTAGGCGCATTCGGCCACTGGAACACTGCTGCCTTCCGCGTTGGTAAGAGAAATGTCAGGATGATTAGCGGGGTTTATTATCTGCCAGAACTTCCGTGGATTGATTGTTAGCATTGCCGGTAGATCGTGTGTGAAGAAGTGCCTACGTACAGATATCAACTCAGACTGATATTCCTTATCACATAGTTTGTACCGTTTCCAAGATTCGGAGTGTCTGTTCTTGTCGACTTGTCTGTAAAGGCGCTTTTTCTTGTTATTAAGGCGACGTAGATGCCTATTAAACCAAGGCGCTGTGTTAGTGCATGGGATACTGATGACTGGTATGAATCTGTCAATGAGAGTAGCAAGTTTCACGCTGAACAGGTTCCAGTTCGTTTCCACGGAGCGTGATGAAAAATCGTGAAGAAAATGATCAGCAAAGACTGAAAATTGAGCGTTTATTTCACCGAAGTTTGCTCGGTTGTAGCACCTTATTTGTTTAGTGCGAGTTACCTTTTTATGGGGCACAAAATTCAGGTTACCCGTGATTATGAAATGGTCGGAAAGGCCTTCTAGGAGCGCAATGTTGCAGCAAAGGTAAGGATCACTTGTCAAGATAAGGTCGAGAATATTGGCTGTAGTGGCGGAACGACGAGTAGGTTCAAAAATAAGTTGTTGCAAAGAGAAATCGAGACAGGACTGGAGGAAAGCCTGAGCTTCAGGATCATTGGCAGGAGCTGTTAATGACGACCAGTTAATAGCCGGAAAGTTAGTCACCAACTAAAAGTAAGCTTGAATTCGGGAAACGACAAGTAAGATCGCTTAGTAAATTAGAAAACTGACTTGCGAATGAAGAATTCATGTCCGGAGGGCGTTAAATGGCGCCAATGATGGCGACCGTGAGACCACAGCTCAACTGGACCCATATCGATTCTAGATAGGACGTGACCTCGATAGGCACAGCAGTGAGCACTTTATTGACAGCCAGAAGGACACCGCCACCTCTACGGCCCGTGCGGTCACAACGAAATATGTTGAATTCGGAGTCACAGGCGAAAACCCGTATGGCATCCGTTACTTATGTGTTGAAAATGAGGATGGGGTGCCTTATGATTAAATAATGCTGACAGGCCTCCACTGTATATGGCGCTCGAGAATGGCAGGCTTTCACTGTGACAGAGACGCAAGATCTGCCCGAATCTACTTTCGAGAAAGTATGGACATGTTTCTGGCCATTCAGAAGGCCGCAGCGGCGCCTCCGGAGTGGCTCTCAAGACTAGAGCCACTCTGTACACTGCGTGAATTTTAAGTTGACGAAGCCAGACTCATGCTGGCTGACTTCGAGTCGGGTGTACATAGCGTTTGTCTTTTGTTGATTGTTTGTTATGTGCAATTTTCTGTGTCAAAGCCAGGCAATAAAGAAAAAAAAAGGAGTCACAGGCGAAAACGACATCACCAGGACCATGTCATTTAACCAAGTCTCGGTAAGCGCGATGACCGAGGAGCAGCATGAATCAATCAAAGAAGAAAGTGCTACGTTTTTAGAAAGAACACTCCTTATGTTAGTGTACAGAAAACTGACATCGTAATTGGAGCAACGCTGCGCGTTTGGCCGCACTGGTGGTTTGCCAGCCAGTTTACGGGAACTAAAAGGGATGCGTCCGGCAAGGGACACGCGCACTGCGCTACTGGTTTGATCATCCCAGAAATACGAGACACCATTGATAAGCAGTTTATCAAAAGACAAACGGACCTTGTCACCTTCTTTTTAATGATTTGGCATACTTCCACAGTTGGCTGCGTTTCTCACGAACCGTTTTCGAGTAATCTCGCGAAATGCTGAAATCGGTATTTTTGAGTTTATAGCCCTTACTCATAAGCGTTTCGACTTCTTTTTCGTTGAACAGCTTTGCAATAATGGGTCTCTTTTTTTTCTGAGAAAAACGGCCTATGCGGTGAGCTAGAAAAGAATTCGTTCACATGACGCTCAGAGTCTTCCCAAGTTTCAGACTCATCAGTGCCCTGAACACCATAAAAAAGAATGTTAGACCGGCGGGAACGATTTTCCAGGTCGTCAAGTTTTACTTGAATGTTGGATACATCTTGTGTGCAGCTCGTGGCAGATACTGCGGTAGGCACTGACTGATTTTTAAGTTCCAGTTCCTGCACACGGGTAGCTAAAGACTGTAAGTCACTTTGAAGAACTGGAATAGACTCGATTTTTAGTTCAAGTTCATGCACACGATCGTTTAAAGTCTTCATTTCATTTTGCAGGCCAATATGAATTGTAAGAATCTTGTTAACACTTTCGAGGATATTCTTGTGGTTCGTCTCAAGCCTTTGAACAGTTTCATATACCAGTTCGAGCTTTTCCTCTTGGGCCTTCGTCATAGGGCCTGGGTTTGTTTCAACGTCCCCACGCAGGACCAAAATGCGCCAAATGTACACTGCCGCCGAGCGGAAACGTTTCAGAATATGGGGTGGCCACGACACTGCTACAAGACAGACATTATCATCACGGAAACAAAAACACCCGTAATAACCAACCTGGAACAGCAGGAACGGTGAGTGGCGAGGCATTTCGTGGGCAGTGCCGTGGCCAAAAGGGGCGGTGAAATCCGAGTGCTTTATGTATGGCGGGGCGACCACCTAATTCCTTATAAATTCTGCAGTGGAACTGCCGCCGCTACCGGGGCAAGCGCGTACCCCTCCAACTCCCTCCCACACTTCCAACGCCCCACATCCTCCTACTTTAGGACACACATGCCCCTGCCACACTTCCCAGCTATACAACCGCTCACTCGGACGCAACGAATACACCCAGGGCTCCCACACTCATACATCGCTCTATTGAACGCCAAACGCATCATATCACCTCCGAGACACCCTGCGTGATCACAGAAATCATACCAGATGCACACTACACACCATCTATTTTTATTGAAAATATATACCACACACCGTCTCAATAGATGGCTTCATTGGAAACGCTACCGCGCGATCTCTATCGTATTGCAGGCAAGCATTCATTGATTATCGGAGGGGATCTCAACATTCAGCACACTGAATGGGGCTACCGCACCACCGCGGGACGAGAAAGGCAACTCTGGTCCTTTGTACAACAGCTCCGCTTCACAATACACAACTTGAACACTCCCACGAGAATTGGCAACAGTGTCAGCGCGAACACAAACCCGGACTTGACACTGAGCCGCAACCTTACGGGTATTACGTGGAACAACCCACATCACACATTAGGGAGCGATCATTGCATCCTCTCCGTTACAGTACCGTACAAACAACGACCCTTAACCTAACAAAGAAACTCACCAACTGGGATGCGGTTCGCGCCGCACGGGCGGCCCTTCATGACGCTCCCATTACAGACATCGGCCAGTGGGTGGAATCACTCATGAACGATGTCTCCGCAGACACTCGAACACTTGACACCCCACCAGATACGCCCACCCTCGACGGTCGCCTGGCCAACCTATGGGAGGCCCACCATATCATCCTAGAGCGCTGGAAACGGCAAAAGCTCAATCGGACCCCTAAAAAGCGGCTAGCCGCACTGCAAACACAAATTAATGAGCACTCTGAGGAGCCCTGCCGATCCAACTGGGACAGATTTGCGACAGTACGGCTGGCAATCTGTCCTCCAAACGCAATTGGCAACACCTCCGTCACTTAATTGATCCCACGCAATCGAAAACAGCCACACAACACCACGTCATACGACTTATATACAGGACCGACCTTTCTACCGACGCACTCATCGACATACTTTGAAACAAACAACAGCTCCCGGTACCTCAAACCCCCTGGCCCCCTTTGCCGGCACCCCGAATACCAATCTCGACGCGACGATTACGGAAGCAGAAGTCAGAGCGGCCCTCCTGACTCTCCGCTGTAACTCCACTCCTGCAGTTGACCGTATCTCCAATATTATGCTCCGCAATTTGGACGATCAGTCGATCGCCCAGCTCACGGGGTACTTCAACACATGTTGGCAGGAGGGCACCCTTCCGCAATACTGGCGTCACGCCAAAATCGTATTCATACCCAAGCCCCACAAACCCCTTACACCTGCAAACTTTCGTCCCATCTCACTAACATCATGCCTGGGCAAGCTTTTGGAGCAGGTCGCACTCGCCCGACTCACCCAACACATGACGGAGCAAGACCTCTATCCGCACAGTATGGTGGGCTTCCATTCCCACCTGTCGGAACTGGACGCCATGCTCCAGCTCACACTGGATATTTTTGGCTCCTCATACCCGGCCACACAAAAGCTGTCCTCGCCTTGGATCTCTCCAGGGCCTTTGATCGCCTAGACCATAAAGAGATCATGGTGGCGCTCTCCCCCATGAACATAGGTGAGCGTATGTACAACTGTATTGAAGCATTCCTTACTAACCGCACGACCGAAATTCACTTCCGTCCCCACACATGCCGCCCATACACCGTTAGCGGGGTTGGCAGCCCCCCGGGATCTGTCCTCTCCCGTTTCCTCTTCAATGTCACACTCACCCCTCTTGCACGCGAACTACAAACCATCCCTTACCTTCGGAATACACTTTGTGCTGATATCACTCTATGGGCCACCCATGGCAGTGATGGAGACAGAGACTACTCTGCAGTCGGCAGCTACCTTCACCCAAACACATGAGCTGATTATCGGACTCTCATGCTCCCCGGAGAAGTCAGAGCTCTTCATACTGCGCCCCACAACCCGAAACTTCCCACCAACAGCCCCCATAACCGTGAAACTGGAAAACAGGTACATCCCGGAGGTACACACTCTCCGGGTACTGAGCCTTCACATCCAGAACAAAGGGAAAATCACTCTCACCACCCAGAAACTCAAGCACGCGTAAGTGTCGATATCCCACCTAATCCGCCGAGTTTCTGGACACCACCGGGACATGAAGGAGCATGACCTATGTCGTCTAATTCATGCCTTCGCCCTCAGCCGCTTTCTCTTCATGCCTCCCTACCTGAAACTCCAGGGTACATTAATCTCCACCTTGGATGCCATGATTCGAACAGCATTTCAGACCGCACTCCACCTACCCCTAAATACCTCAACCGAACAACTCCTCCAGCTAGGCCTACACAACACGATAAGTGAGCTTATCGAGGCCCACCGAAAGACACAATACATACGTCTCGCGAGAAAAACCACCGGCAGACACATCGTACACACCCTCGGCATCAGGATACAAGCCACGGATCCCACACAGCTCCAGGTCCCCCACCACATTCACCGCGAACTACTTATTAAACCTCTCCCCAAAAACATGTACCCCACATACCATAAACCCCGCCGCAGAGCTCGCGCACAAGCGTTCCACAAACACTATAGCATGGAACCGAATGCCGTGTGCGTGGATGCCGCATGCACAGGCGAGGACGCGGTGGTAGCCATCACGAGCCCCTCCCTACAACCGATTGCCACCCTTCACATATCCCCCACTGCCACTTCGGAGGAGGCTGAAGAAGCCGCTATTGCCCTAGCCATCACACGCACGGAGGCCCGGTATATACTATCCGGCTCTAAACTGCCATACTAAATTTCGCCCGCGGGAGAGTTCATGTCTCTGCATTTAGCGTATTGAACTCCCTCGCCGCACACCCGCCCCGCCACATGGAGCTCATATGGGTGCCTGACCGCTCCGGGAATCCTGGAAACGTCGCTGCCAATGCTTTAGCCCGAATTTCTCTTAACAGGGCACTGGCCGCCTCCGATATGGGGTTCTCGCGGGAGCACATGCATTCCTTCAGTGAACTGACGCAGGCCTGCAAAGCCGAGCGTCGGCTGCACTCCCCACCCCATCCCTCCCTCGACGATTATCATCAGACACTTTGGAGGTGGCTCCAAACGCGCACCTTATCCTCCCCTTATATACGCTCGCGCTATCACCAAGTCCACACAAACCCCTCCTATACCCTCTGCCACCACCCCAAACCACTCTCGATCACATCCTTTTCCTCTGCCCGGCGGATCCTCCCCCGCGGGGCTTGGAGCACCTTACCACTTGGGAGGCTTGGGAGACCCTACTGCGCTCCCGGGATCCGGCCAAGCAAGCCATCGCCACAGGCCGGAGGCCGGGCTGCCAGCGTCATGAGCCTCCGGGACATGGACGTTTGAGTGCAGTGGGGCCGTGCGGGGGCCCAAGGAGCTGCGCGTCCTAAACTCCCCTGTGTGTAATAAAGTTTCCACCACCACCACCGTTCACCAGAAAATCCGGTGTCGGCGGTGTGAGCGAAAAATCACGGACGTGGCTCTGGCATGTTGTCCCCCGGGAGCAACCTAAGGGTTTGATGTTTCACACAGGTCATGCAACCTCAATGCGTCAGCACAGCCTGCCCTCCGGATACTGAGCAAACTGCCTACTACGGCAAGTGACAGTTAAATAATTATTGGTCGCTGGGGAAGAGCAACCTTGGCGCACGACGCCCACAGCTTGGGGCACCTATCATCGCAGGGCCCTCTTATAAATATGTTCTAGGTCTATACACTTTCTATAGAGATTTTAGAGACACTATAGCCACCCTTTAGACTTTTCTTTTTGTCTTTTGATCATCTATATACTGAAGTCTATAATAGTGTTAACTTTCTTTTGTCTATAGACAATCATAGAACCAAGTAAAAACAATTTCAATTTCCTGTTGTCGTTACGCAAACTACAGAGTGCCTTCCGACAAAACCTATAAGAATTTCGATTTATTTTTGTCCATTCGACGACTGTAAATAGTACACACCGCAGACTCAAGTTGATAAGAAGGCCAGTTGGCAGAATCACTGGTAATGTCGTACGAATAATATGGTATAGCTGTGTCGGGCGATCATCACACATTAACGGGAGACAGATTTTATTCCTGGAACGGCAGCGTTCACTGGCGTCTGTGCAATCTGGAATATAATCGATTTCAACCCTTGTAAAATCTGAGCATCTGTAGGGCCAGTGAGTTAAGACATACAAAAAAACAGTTGCTATCAAAAGCACTTAAAAAATTGCCGTAAATATGTTAGCCACTGTGATTAGAGCAGTCGTTCAGCTTGATTAAGCGTATTGACTTGTGTCTACACATCTTTTAATCGAGCGTGAAATGGGAGTAGCATCATTACAACCTTTATTGCACAAGCTGGGATGTTCTATAGCGCCACAGTTTGTGTCGAACCTCCATTCTTCAAGTTTCCACATGTTGAATAAAATGAGCATTCAGCACTTTATGTAGCGGGCAACTCTGCAGCAGGTGCCCAAAAACTATAGCTAACGTCATCTACCCCTTTGGGCAAACTATAGGTAATGACAAAAAACCTTGGGTGAGGACAGTGCAGCTCCCCCGTGCATATTGTGTATAAGAAGCCTTGAAAAGCTCGTTTTTGTTATACATTGACGTCTATTGCGAACGCAAATAAAGGATATTTAATCTGAACAGGCAAAGCGACGAAAGGCAGCTGTTCTTGAAGAGTTTCGGCAAACTGCACTACATGATAAGAACACGCGCACCATTAAACGAATCGATCGAGACAATTCTATTTCACCTTTAGATTGTAACTGTGCAATCCACTTAAGAGACATTTCCTCAGCGATTTAACATTGCTCCTTAAAATTTCCTGAATGTAAAGGACGAAAGATGGGTCAGCGATTTCAAGGATGTGCCCATCTCTTTAAAATATCGTTAGAAAAGTTTATAAGATCATTGTCTTGTGAGCGATTATAGCTACAATTTATATCTTTGCAGTTAGCATTCACGTGTAAGTAAAAGTGCTGCCACGCCGCAATCAAAAAGCCAGTATTTTTTCGTTACTCCCCTTATAGCTGCTCTTTGGTGCCGATGGCACACTAATGTCGACTATATCAGTTCTGTAAACAAAAAAGACACTAAAAAGACTTTGTGGTACGCAAATTTTTAATTATCATTTTAAACGTGTGCCACCTACTATGTAGTGGAAGACGCGGCGCGTATTAACGAAGTAGCGTTTAGACTTTGTTTTCGCGAAGACTAATTTTTAAAATGTGATTGGAACATTCAGCCTTTAAACAAATTGCCCACTGTGGTCTTGAATACTAGAACAAGCTACACACTGCGCCAGCGTGAGAAGTATACCTGTGAAAAATAAGACCAGTGAAGCGAATTTTTTTTCCCGTTTTATGCCGAGACATCGGAAAAACATTCGTGGTGCTAGGAAATGTGAGCGTAGATGTGCCTATGTCTTCGGCGCGTTCTCCCATGGATTACTTTTGCAATAAAATCAAAGATGATCATCGATGTAAGGTAAATCTAGACGATGATGTCTTATCGATTTGGTCTCCTAAATGGCCTCATGCAGAGATGTGTGTGTAGAACAAATGATTTGCTAAGCGATAGACTTCCTATACCTCGTTTCTAAGCGGCGTTAAAAGCAGCGAAAACCTGCGGGCTCTCGACTAATAATGGTACTTATGCCAGTGCCGCTATGTTGTTCCTAACGCGCGGAGAAGGTAGTAATGGCAAGCCGCTCCTCGCGAGCTGTGCACTAGCTTTCTCGTGCTGGAAGGTCGACGCGTGGCCAGAAATATCGCTTAGGCCGTGAGTGTCGGATTAAATGGAACTATGGGTTAGTTAGCGCTCTGAGCGCTCGAGTTATTTGGCGCCTCCAGAATCGCAGACTCGCATTCTGAAGTGGATTCCTTTTATTTTTTATCTTTATAATGTCTGCCTGTCCAGACCACGAATCGCTGTTCATAGACAGGTGCGCATGGCTTGTTGCGCGTAGGCGCTCGCTCGTCGCGCGTCGTGGACAGCGGCGTTTGACTTGCCATAAAGTGGAGCACGGGAGCTCTGACAAAATTGCAGTCAGGCAGCGCTGGCTACAGGAATGCTAATAGTTAGATGGATGAATAACAGCCGTTTCCGGCGTTAACGGCCAGCGTGTAAAAACGCCGCGAAGAACCTACGAGCTGCATCCCGTGTCCTCTTTCGTCGTACACCCATGGTCTCCTCCATCCTTTTTATCCGGGCCGCTGGCCTGCGCATTCATGATTTTGAAAGCTGAGTAAAGGTCGCTTCGAGAAGAGATGGCTTACTTATTGTTTCGAGAGGCTCGTTCATGAAGCATGCCCATGCGTGCGCCAATTTCTCCAAGAGCATTTGTGCGAGAAGAGTATGTATTTCTGATCTCGGAGTGCTCCGTTAAAAAAATGCCAATGTAACTCGGCGCTCACATGTGCAAACGAATGTAATGCAACTCGCGCTGTTATTATGCCTGTGCCGTCAATTGTTTACTTGAAATAGTCCTCATTTAGAGTGTGTTCGTTTCTTTCGTTGATGTTTCTAAAAGCAGCCTTAGATGAAGTTACCTGCATGCAGGAACCGCGTCTTTAATAAGCTGATTGACCTGCGCTTGAAGGAAAAACTAAATGAATTTGAGGCGGCATTCCATCATGACGGTAGTGCGTATGTTTCGTCAATCTCACGTCTGCTTCTGAAACGGCGCAGCTGCAGCCGCTATGTCACGTTTGAGTGCACGTGGCTTGGAAGCGCTGCAACCTGCTTGTTTCTAAATGTGCTCGCTGATATATGATCATGATATTCCCTCTTTGGGCTTCAAGTTATGGGCAAAAAACTGTGGCGAAATAGTTCGCAGGCTGCGTGGCAGGTTTTGCATGGCTTCAGCTCTTTTGAGCATCGTTGTAGGTACCAGGTTTCAAGCAGCATATTGCCGCGAGTATTTACAGTGTTTGTTTTTTTAAATCTGCCGCCACACCACTTTATCGCTTTGTTTGCGATGCAAGACGCGACTAGATTTATCTCGACTGATCGCAGCCAGGCAGAGCTGATTTTACGTTGTTCCGGAACGTTCTAGTAACTTTGCACACTTTATCTGAAAGTTCGCTATCAGCTTTAAATTGAGCACGGCCTACAGCGGCGGGCATTCTGTTCGACGACCGCTGAGCACGCTGGTCGCTTCGCCGCCGCCGAGTGATTCAGTCAATTTTGGGTGCAAGTCAGCCCAATAAACAGTTTTCTTCTAGAAGACCCTTCGGTTCGTCTTCCTCGCTGCTTCGACTGCCGTCACCACTGCGTGACAATACTTTTGATGGCGCTTGTTTAACAGCGGTTTACGAACAAATGGTGCAATGTTCTTTCGTTGGGATCTCTGCGTAAGGAGAATTCAATGGGCACTTTATGGGAGTGCCATTCTCAGCAGATTGTAGTGAGCCAATGCTATGTGGCACAATATTTCGCAGTCTTCTATTCTAACGTAAAAGTGACACAGTATAGAAATCAGTATTGACAGTACGTATTCAGTGCATAGGGACAGTGCTCCAGAGAATATGGTTCATCGTTACAATGTTTTATGAGAACAATTTCGAATTTGTGATGCACATTTACTGAAATCATGAAGCCTGCGCGATAGCTAAGTGGTTATTGTGTTACTATGTTGACTCGAAATGCGCAGGTTTGATCCCGGCCTCGCCGTTCGTGTTTTGCTAAAGGCGCAATCTAAGGTGCCGAGTTTTCAATCTGCCAGGAGGGGTGGCTGGGGCATAGTTAGCACCCTCGATCTTTTTAATTCGCTCTTCCCCTCTCCTCCGGGCACGCTCCTTGGCAAGATATATTTATTTATTTTACTCTCAGGATACAGAGTACAAAACAGAGGGAAACGGCAATTCACTGCATTATAGAACATAATGAAAGCTTAAACGGGCCAAGTACTTATCCTTGAGGAACCCCAGAACCGAGAGGTATAGTAGAGGAATCAAGCGTCATTAACCGTGACAAACTGAACACGAGAAAAAACGAAATCCAGGGATCCAGTTAAGAACTGCAGGAACAATGTTCAGCACGCTTACTTTATATAATAGCAGCGAGTTATTAAGTTTATCGAATTGTCTGGCGAACTCACGAAATACGCAGTCAGGTTGAAAAATCGGAGTCCAAATAGAAGCGCAAGTCGTATGTGAAGGAAAGTAGTTTAATGTAACAAGAGAAAAACTTTCGGAAGGCATGGACTGTTAGAGTGAAGATATTGTTGTCCTCCAAAAAATTAATACTATATGTAAATATATGTACATCTGTTTTGCATGTAGTTGATCTAAAAGCTATGGGTCAATGGTTAGAGGGATTATGTTTATGTCCAACTTCATGTACTGGTATGAACAAAGCAGTCGTCCAGTCTTCAGTAGTACACCATGATGACACGAGTGAGATAATATGCATTTCATAATGATAGAGCTATACTCTTTAGCACTCCGTATAAGTTGACCAATTTTACTATAATAATAATAATTGGTTTTGGGGAAAAGAAATGGCGCAGTATCTCTCATATATCTCTGGTTACCTGAACCGCGCCGTAAGGGAAGAGATAAAGAAGGGAGTGAAAGAAGAAATGAAGAGAGAGGTGCCATAGTACAGGGCTCCGGAATAATTTCGACCACTTTGGGATCTTTAACGTGCACTGACATCGCACAGCATACGGGCGCCTTAGCGTGTTTCCTCCACAAAAACGCAGCCGCCGCGGTAGGGTTCGACCCCGCGAACTCCAGGTCAGTAGCCGAGTGCCCTAACCACTGAGCCCAATCGGAGGGTCCCATTTATACCATCAATTCCGCAAGAACATGTTAGAAGATGTTGAAATTGAAGATCGGTATGATGCCTTGCAAGCCGCGCATGGTGGGATCCATCGCGAAATGATCGCATAGGTGGAGATCGGGACGTTTGATAACATAGGATGAAGACGACATAACGAAAGTATCATTTAGTACAGTAGTACAGAGGCGGTCGGGAGCAGGTTCGTTGTTCGTTGGTAGGTGGAATAACGATACTTTATGGGGGTTTCCGGGTTTCATTACGTTACAGAAGGGTTTTGTACGTCTTCAAAATGTTCAGGAGAGACACTTTAAAGAAGGTGGATTTTGTAGACTCCAGTGCTCGTTAATATCCTGAAGCGGCTGTCTTGTGTGCTGCGCAATTAGCAGGTTTTAATGAATACTCAGCGACTCGAAACAGTCAGTTCTTTTTGCTAGAAAGTCATTTTAAAATTTATCTGCTACACCACACAGCATGGCTATCCGAGCACACACACCGAAATTGAATAAGATGATGAATCAGTTAAGACTATTTATGTACATGAACCAGTTTTTTCTGCTGGGCGCTCGAGATAACCTCGTAAGAAAATATCTTAAAAGGAGCCCAGTTATGAAGTGTTGCAAAACGACCTATTTATTCTCGGTAATGATCTCTGAGCATTTCGAATATGGTGCATGAGAAAAATGAAACGTGAAATTCAAGATATCGCTCAGGCCGTGCATATGTATTACATGGTGTTTGGTTTGGAGACGCCAACATGCCAAGAATATTCAAGCCACTGAGAAGCATCAATCGACCGAGGCTTCAAAGGGCCGTCGAAGTGGTTGCAGCGCCACGAGTGCAGGTGGTGGCGTCTACAAGGGACCTTCCCCCCCCCCCCCCCCCCCGGCTGTTTACAGGGTGAAACAGCCCTCCGCTGCCTGAGAACGGCTCTGGTGAACCTGTCGTTTGTTCTCAACACCGGACCCACCCATGACATAACGACGTCTTTCTCCCGGAGGGGACGGCGGGGGGGGGGGGGGGGGGCGGCGAGCTGCGCGGGGCAGCAAATGAGCCGTGGCAAATGCGGTCGTTTGACTAAGCCAACGACGCCGGAATCCTCGTGCTTCGAAGACAACCTCGTCTTAGGCTAAGTGCTTTTCCTTATACATGGAACCTTCTGCAAACTGCAGTGGCAACCTTTAGTTCCCACGCTACCGCTGTGAAGTGCAGGTGACTGACCTTCGACGCTGCTTGGGAGCCGCTTCGGGCTATTCATAACTGCTGCCTGGACAGCGCGGACCATAACCTGCCTGAAGTGGCAAGAGTGTGTTGTTGGGGGCGACCTGGAAGGTGCACCCTAAAGACTGGACACGTGATCGACGTCACAGTGATTGGACGCATTTTTAATGAACTAAATACCCCAACTAAGGACCTCGGGAGAGCGGACCCTATTTAAGGAGCGATCTGGCATGTGATCAGCCAGCTCCCGATTACCTCTTTCGAACTATGTAAAAATGTAAATAATTCCTTTCAGTCTCTTCTCCACCTCGAAGACCCTCTCATCTCTTCGTCCCCCCCCCCCCCCCAAATGCAGTCTCCCGATCCGGAACCCGGGGACAGCGACCTCGGCTAGAGACGGCACAGGCGAACCAGGGGCCCGCACCTAACAACTGCTGGCAGCGGTGGGACCGAAGCGCAATCCCCCAACACCAGTGGCCTGCTACGGGACAGAAGCCCCACACCTAACAACTGGTGGAAGCGGTGAGATCGACGCGTAATCCCCCAACTCCGGTGGCCTGCTATGGGGTTGGACCCCACTCCTAACAACTGGTTGGCAGCGGTTCGATCGACCATTAGCGTGGTGTTGCTTCCGTGGGTGAGTGCTTGAACTTTGCTTGAGATTCGCCAGGCTTCAATTCTTTGGGTTAATACATTGAACTGCTGGGAATCGAGGGAAGTTGATCAGTGAGTCTGAGTGCGTGTAGCTCACGTCAACAGTTGTTCAGGAAAGTCAAGGCTCAGAGCAGCAAACATGGACCTAAGGAAGTTGCTAAGGTCAGATTTGCTGTCATTGTGTGAAGAGTTGGGTGTAGATGTAGGGGTTAAGATCAAAAAGACGGACATTTGCAAATTTCTCTTGGAAACCGCCGAGAAAAGAATAATTAGCGATGCGTGGGAACTCCTCAAAGCAAAGCGAAAGAAAAAGGAAGATGAGCGGAAAAAAATAGAGGAACAACGGCTAGCGGCAGAAAAAAAGGAGCGGGAGCTCAGAAGGTTATAGCTCGCGTATTAGTGAAAGAAACTGGAAGATGAGATCTCGAGAGCTAAGACTCCAGAGAGAGCGAGTAAGGCCGGATCGTTCCAGTTGGACAGACGGGACGACGTAAAACAGTATTGTGAAGCCGCGCACAACCGTCATGAACATTGCGGAGCTGCAATGTTGAAACGCAGTATTGAAAGCCCCGCGGAGAGAGAGGACGAAAGCTACATTGCAGACGAGCAGGGCGTTCCAGGGGTAAGCGCTCAGGACGATAAGCGGGCGGTGGAGGACTGCCTTCAGGAAAGCGAACTGCCCAACTCGGAGGCAGCGGAAGGTTCGTCTGTCAGCAGTGTGGAGCTGACACTGACCTGTAAAGGCAAAGTGGCCTGTTTGCAATTGGATAATAATCTCCGAGCAGAAAAACTAGATGAATCTAGTTGTGGTCAGGAGGCGCAAACACAAGTGTCTAGGCGTAAAAAAAGGTATAGTGCAAGGACCAAGAAAAAGCGGTTGAAATGTCAAGCCCTAAACTTAGCTGCACAGACAGGTGCTAATGTTAGCATACATGAAAATGCGGCAGAAGGAAAAGAAAAACCTTCCCGCATTGGACCTTGTAATCTTGCAGCTACAGTTACTGGTCAGAGGGCATGCGCAGGTGCTTCTAAAGGCGGCCGCAGCAATGGAAAGGGGAAGACACAGACCTCCCCCCCCCCCCCCCCCCGACCTAATAGTAAGGCGGTAAGGAATAAAGGAAATCTACCCGAAAGATCAGAAGGCACTAGATCGCGGGACACCCGGCGCATGCGAGCGCAGGGGTCGAGCAACAGAGACCGCGCACGCAGGCATGTTCAGCGCGTGCTCTGGAGAAGGATGCGTCCTGCACTTTCCGCACTGCATTCGAGGAAGCGCGCAGGGCGAACGGATAGCCGGGCTTGCTTGGGGCGAGAACAGAGAGCAGCTTCTCGCCCTGGTCACTGTCCGTCGCCCGGAATCAGTTAAAGGCACTGCATGGGCTACCAGGGCCTTTTGAGCGCGTCGAAGGGCCATGGAGATGACAGTAGCGATCAGGAATGTCTTTTTTCAGTTATCCTTTGTCACGAGTTGACAGCAGTACAATCAGTCAGAGCGCGACCCCGGCGGGCGCGGCTGAAAGACTAATCCTTTCGACGCGGGGGTGGTGAGCCATGTTTCACCCCGCGTAGCCATTCGAAGTAGCTGTTTTTTTTTAATTATTATTCCTCCTTTGGTTGTGTGCGTGTAAAATCGGGGAAGGAAATGCTACTTTGTTTTAGGTTAAAAATTTGGATTCGACCAAGTGTTACTATTTCCTTAAAACTTAAAGGTCATGGTGCCATTGAGTTAGAAAGGACGTGTCAATGTGGGATGGTACCAAGTGATAAGGGCACTCACAGGAGTGCAGCGAACACAGTTCTTGAACAGTCGATGAGCTCTTTGCGTAGGTAGAACCGCTGAGAGCTAGCAAGTTTGCTTTTTTTGGGTTTAAAAAATTTCGCACAGGTTTGTTTTTATATATTTGGTACATTCAGACATGTAAGACTTGGTCGAGATACCAAGTTCTTTTAGCTACATAACGGCAGTGTTGCTAAGGTTAGGCGAAGGAAAAGAAAGCACGGAAATTTGTGCCCCTTTGAATACTTGTGTTTAGCGGCGCTTGGTTAGCTAGCCGATTTTGAT
Organism: Amblyomma americanum; assembly: GCF_052857255.1. Lineage (NCBI taxonomy): Eukaryota > Metazoa > Arthropoda > Arachnida > Ixodida > Ixodidae > Amblyomma > Amblyomma americanum. The sequence continues at coordinate 111,203,305 of NC_135503.1, forward strand.
ATTCAAAGATTAAGCGAACGAAGTGAGGCTACAGACTTCTGCAGAGAACAGCTGTAGCAGCTTTCTGCACTAGTGATGATAACGAGGCGCATAACTGAATCATTGAGTTTAGAAGTCTCTCGCCAGCACGGGAAGGAGTAAGGATTGCGATGCGCAGTCCCGTCTTTCTGAGTTCAACTCGAACAGTTGATTATTAGACTCGAGCGTCAAGCTTCTTTGAAAAGAACCAGTGGATTAATTTGAGCGTGGGCCAAATATTAAGCAATCTATCGGTATCATGGTGGTATAATGGGATCAGAGCTTTGATTGATAAGGAATAGAGTTTCTAATCAAGCATTTGTAGGCTTTGAAACACCACCGCGTATTGTACAACTTGTCAGTCTGTCTTTGGGGACATCAGATGCGGCGCGGACGCTCTCTTGACCCTAATTTCGAGCAAAATTGAGGTGCTCGTTTGTTTGTTTATTCTTGTTTTGCTTCCAAATTTGCTACCCCTCTTCAAGTCGTGTACAGCGAAACGGGCCTTGGCAGCGAATTTGGCAGACATAGAAGCTGTTCTTAGTAGCCGAGATTATTGCTGTCAGCTACAATATTTTGTCCTTACGTTTATATTGGCAATGCAGTAGTATTGATAACAGCCTGGCGGCTCTTGGGTGAATTTCGTGCAGTGCCTAGGGAGTGGCGCCATGTTGACTGGCTGGTTTCGACTAATGCCTCCGATGTACGAGGTTTAGGACTCTGCTCTGTGCTTGCAGACAAGATGAAGAAGGGCCTCCCACGCTACAATTCAAGTCATCTCTCCTCGACCAGTGATGGTGACCACTGGCCGATCGAGATTGTCCTGGCCACGGAGGAGCTGTTACGTTTGGAGACGCCAGCATGCCAAGAATATTCAAGCCACTGAGAAGCATGAATCGACAGATGCTTCAAAGGGCCGTAGACATGGTTGCAGCGCCACGAGTGCAGGTGGTGACGTCTACAAGGGACATTCCTCCCCCCCTGCTGTTTACGGGATGAAACGGCCCTCCGCTGCTTGAGAACGGCTTTGGTGAACCTGTCGTTTGTTCTCAACGCCGGACCCACCCGGGACATAACTACGTCTTTCTCCCGGAGGGGACAGCGGGGGTGCCGGCGAGCTGCGCGAGGCCGCAAATGAGCCGTGGCAAATGCGGCCGTCTTTGACTAAGCCAACGACGCCAGAATCCTCGTGCTTCGAAAACAACCTCGTCTTTGACTAAGTGCTTTTCCTTATGTGTGGAACCTTCTGCAAACTGCAGTGGCAACCTTTAGTTCCCACGCTACCACTGTGAAGTGCAGGTGACTGACCTTCGACGCTGCTTGGGACCCGCTTCGGGCTATTCATCACTGCTGCCTGGACAGCGCGGACCATAACTTGCCAGAAGTAGCAAGAGTGTCTTGTTGGGGGCGTCCTGGAAGGCGGACCCTAAAGACTGGACACGTGATCGACGTCACAGTGATTGGACGCATTTTTAATGAACTAAATTCCCCAACTAAGAACCTGGGGACAGCGGACCCTATTTAAGCAGCGATCTGCCGTGTGACCAGCCAGCTCCGGATTCACTCTTTCGAACTATGTAAAAATGTAAATAAACCCTTTCCGTCTCTTCTCCGCCTCGAAGACCCTCTCATCTCTTAGTACCCCCACAGCAGCAGTCTCCCGATCCGGAACCGGGGACACCGACCTCGGCGAGAGACGGCACTGGCGAACCAGGAACCCGCACCTAACAACTGGTGGCAGCGGTGGGATCGAAGCGCAATTCCCAAACACCGGTGGCCTGCTATGAACTTGGAGCCCCACTCCTAACAACTGGTGGGAGCGGTGGGATCGACGCGTAATCCCCCAACGCCTGTGGCCTGCTATGGGGTTTGAGCCCCACTCCTAACAATGGATGGATGCAATGTTCAGATGATGTTAGTGCAAGATGTAAACAGGCGGAGAGGGTATAAACTAATGGCGCCGCCTTCTAAAGTACGAGTGCGTGAGCCATGCTACCATTCGACGAATCACATATACAGTCTTTTAAAAACCCCGTTTATTCCAGATACACAAAAAGCACTTTGCTAGGACACAACAATGAATGACAACATTACAATTTCAATATAAACCTGTTTTAAATTCTTCGTGTCTTAGAAACAATGGACCATACAAACATTCTCACAACAAGGTAACAATTGAAAACTTAAAGAAGGAATATGAAGCTTTGTTGCATCTTCCAAAAATTATAAAGACACAAACAGGAGTCAGCGAGCAGAAGTCGTAATGTCGAAGCGGCGACACAGGTAATTGAGGGCCGATTTTATGAAAGGCACTAATTTGACCTCATGGGAAGAAAGCTGCCGTATTTTACTATGATGAATTTCACTGTCCTCCACAATAAACAAAGGCTACAGTACAATCCATAAAGTATCTCTTCACACATTCGCACAGCTGACCTCTGAATAAACTCTTCTGCGATGTCACTGAGATACCTTTTGAGGTGACGGAGGAGTGATAACGATCTATCCCATGTTAATGACGGGACTAGAATAGTCAAAGCAATTTTGGCATGCATAGCCACCTCGGGCAAAAGTTCTCGCAGCTTGACACAGTTATCGCCAGAAGGCATCTCAATAACGTTCTGAAATATCGTGAAAACTGTATTGCGCTGACTTGCTATATCTCTAGGCATGCTACGGTGAAGGTTGTGCCGCCTAGGCGCAAGAGCTTGCCCGTAGTATTTCAACAGGCACTTGCTACGACCCTTTCCTAAAAAAAGTTGCTCAATCTCTGCCATCTGCTCCCACGCATGTGGTGGATACCTGACGTTTAGCGAGGAATGTACCGTGTCCACCACCTTGTAGAACTGCCGACGGTACATGTCTTAGAACCAAGAAAATACGTGAGGTACAGATCCGGCGTCATATCGTCGTGAAGCCTTCCTTTGCCTTGGAGCAGGAGCTTCTTGTTCTTTTACATGCAGTTCCATTTCGCGCGCTTTTGCTTGTGCCTCGTAGCAAACTCAGCAACATCCTTGCTTTCTAAGTTCGCTGAGACTCTCCCTGACAGCCTTGATCATTTTTACGCGTGATCAAATCTCAATGCTACCTTCCGCAACACCGTGCTTGCTGCTTCTAATCGCAAAAATACAAATGTCAGGAGCTGGAGCACGCAGCATGTGTCGAAGTTCAACAGATTACAAACCCGCTGGCTTCCGCTACGGCGTCGTTCTGTCCTTGTGATGCTAGGCCATGAAGAAACGAGATGAGATGGCAACAATTTTTTACAACCGAGCTCAGTGAGTTGGCCCAGAGCATCCACCTCATGGGACAAAACTTTCGGAAGTATACGCTTTCGTCTTCTTCCTGAAATGCCTCGAAAAAACTTAGCCGTTTTGGAAGTGCGTAACAAAGTTTATCATTTTTGATATCAGCCCAAAAAATCGCAACATATTTACTTTTTCTGAGACATGTCCAACAGCACAAAGTTCAGTGAGTGCGCAAGGCAGTGTACCTAGTGCTTGCAGCTCCTACTGCTGTATTATGGCTTGCAGCCCACCGTGCTGACCTCTCATGTTTGCAGCGCCATCATAGCATTGCCTACGACAACTGCCAAGGTTCAGCTGAAAATGATAGATACCCTTAACAGCATCAAAAAGACTAGTCGCTCTGGTGTCATCGGTGTTATAAAATCCAATGAACACCTCATGTGTTTCGAATTCTTTTCAGCAATACGAAAGCATATTCACACTTGCTTCTTGGCAGATATGTCCGCTGTTTCTACTATAATGAACGCATAGTGACCTGGTTCACAAACCTAACTTGTGAGTGACCGGAGGATATCAGGAGCCATTATTTCTAACATTTCGTTTAAAATGTCATGGGAAAGCCACCTGTTCTTTGTTCGAGAAGCCATGAATCTAGTTTTTCAATGTCATTGGCGCGAAGTTCCAGAAGCTGTCTTAAATTATTTTCGGCACTGTCATGACCACGCAAAGTCAGCCCTTGGCACACTAAGCATTACAGTGAAGATAATGTCGCTATCAGCGCTTTCCTTGCGTCTTTCATTTCCTTTGGCTTCCCCGCTTTGAAAGCTGCGGTTCCGCTCATGGCCGCGAAAAGTAGATTCGAGGCCACATGACTCCTAGATCATATAAGAGCTTTCTTCCGGTTATAAAAACAACTTCGTCACAAACGTCAATTGAGATTCCTTAAGCATGGAAGTTTTGGCAGAAAGATGTTCAGAGCACAAGCATTGCAACAAATGTCACAGAATACCTTTCCCACTGACGCGTCATAAGCGTGCCATTCGTCCGCCTTTTTTCACGCTGGTTGGTAACGTCTCACCCCTGTTGTGCGCATTAGGCGCTGCATCCTCACGAACAATTTGCGTGCGGGGGCAGTGGTTACAGTGGCAGGTGTCGAGCGTGGGCCGCTAAGGCAAACCTCGGTACGTTGAGATTAGCTCGTTGAATGCCCCGCGCCGGGCAAACTGGGTCTCCTTTCGTCACTCAATTTATGAGGTGTGTCCTTCTTGATGAGATATCTGTCCATTGTTGAGGGTTTTTCACGGCTTCCTGAAAATGCAACACCAGGAAGGCCAGGCGACCAAGGATTTTAGCGCTAAAAGCGAGAAAAAAAAACCACCCATGCTTATTTGTGCTAGGTATCTCAATCTTTACGTACTCAGAACAAATATTTCGTTAAACCAATCAATCAATCATCTAATCAGTCATCCAATCAAATTATACTTTATTTGCTCATTCAAGGAAAATTTGTGCAAAATATTTGGATCAACACCGTACATAGCAGCTGTCCGGTCTAATACAAAAGTACACATCTGGGCAGCCACAATCTGAACAAAAGGTTCAACAAAACACTAGCTAAAATCAAAACAGTGGAGTCTCCCGGCGTCCAGTAGAGTGCAAAAAAAAAGCATTTGCTTAAAGCATGGCGAAAATGCTAACCAGCATTTGAATAACAGATACATACCAACTGCAAACAAGAATGTAAATAGTGAAATCACATGCTTACCTGGTTGTGCAAGAAAAATAACTTCGAAGAGAGTTTAAAATTTCTCGCAACCTGAATTTTTTTTGGCTGTGAATTCCGTACCTTCGTCCTAATGCATTCAATTATCTCTCGCCATATTTATTGCTATTCTTATGGAGGTTAAAATTACTCTTAGCAGCATGTCTTATGCTGCCAAAAGGCAAAATAAATAGGCTCAATGGGAGAGGTCAGTTAATCATTAATATGCTATTTACTAGAATGCAAAATTTATAGCCATACAGACAAGGAAATTATAATACTCGAATGCCTTCAAACATAAGGTTGCTTGAACAGTTTTGTGAAGAAAAGTTTATTATACTTTATGCTCGTTTTTGTAAATGTTGCAGAGGTATGAGGTAACTTGGGTAAGCGATAGTGTTGGCCTGTCTTTTAGTGAGCAGAGCAGAAGTGACGTCATTCATCCGCGGAATATGCAGCAGGCGCTTGCCGATTCTCAGCAATTTCTAGAGGTCCAGCTTTCAGGACTAGTGCTACTTGCGCTACCTACCGGCTAGTAGTGGCGACTGGGTGTATAACTGAGAATCGGTGCAGAGAAGCATGAAACGTGAACAGAAGCATGCAGGAAAAATGCTTTGGGAATATGCATAATATTTGTAGGGGTTTATGCAAGACTTTAACCTTGTGATACGAGAGAGGCTGTGTTATGCATGGCATTGCATAGTTTGATGGTTTGAAATAGGGGGGACGCTCTAGCTACGCCTTTTCAGTAGCCGTGATAGCCCTTGTAACAACACTTTTTCAATCGCCATTTTTGTATTTTTTCTTCAAGTTTCTGGGAAAGAAAGGCGCATTATACACTTGTGTGGACACCGCGGAAGTGTGGGCGCCTACAATAAATGAGGTCAAAGTCACTTTTTCATATTTTTTAAGTTAGTTTTTGGGGAAAGGAAGGCACAGTTTGCTTTCTGGTGAACACCTTGGAATGGTGGAGACCGGCACTTAATCAGGTCAAGGTCCCAGCACCTTTTTGAACGTCGAGCGGCCGGACAGGTAGACCTTAGCTGATACATGATGGAGCGAAGCTTTCGCCTCAGTATACAGTTAGCCGACGAATGAGCCGAAGTTTCAGTTCTGTGCTATTTTTACACTATATCACCAGTTGATGATATTTATCAGCGATGCGCCACTCGTTCGTGCGCACACTCCCGGAGAACCTTAGAGTGAGTGCAACTCAAAGGAGTTGCCGTCGACTACCGTGCCAATCTCAGCTGCAACCCAGCAAACTGTAGTGAAAGAAGGGGTGGCCGTTTGATGCCTTGCTTTCACCGGTTCAAGCCAGAGAAGGGCTGACACATATGTATGCTGCGCCTTCATTTCCCCGAAACTTAACTTGAAGACAAAATGCGCAAAACGGCGATTGAAAAGATTATGTTACAGGGGCTATTGTGCCTAATGAAAAGGCGAAGCTTGAGCGTCCCCCCTAATGGAAACCGTCAAACCATGTACAACCATGCATAACAGAGCTTTCTCTCGTATCACTAGGTTCAAGTCATGCTTAAACGCCTACAATTTTTATACATATTCCAAAAGCATTTTTTCTACATCCTTTTGTTCGCGCTTTGTTTTTTTTGCACCACTTCCTATTCAGTTATGCACCCTGTTACCACCACTAGCCGGTAGGTGGCGCATGTAGCACTAGTCCTGTAAAGCTGGGCCTGTAGGAATCGCTGAAAATCGACAAGCTCCTGCTGCATATTCCTTGGATGAATGACGTTTCTTCTGCTCTGCTCACTGAAAAACGCACCAGTGCTATCGCTTGCCCAACTTACCTCATACCTCTGCAACATTTACAAACACGAGCATTAAGTATAATAAACTTTTCTTCGCTAAACTGTTCAAGCAACCATTTGTTTGGAGACATTCGGGTATTAAAATTTTCTGCTCTGCATGACTATAAAGTTTCCATTCTAGTAAATAGCATATTAATGACTAACTCTCCTCTCCCACTGAGCTTCTTTATTATGCCTGTTCGTAGTACAAGACATGCTGCTAACGGCAATTTTAACCTTCCAACGAATAACAATAAACACGGTGAGACTGATTGAATTCATTAGGACAAAGATCTGGAATTCACTGCCAATAGAAATCAAGGTAGCAGGAAATTTTAAACTCTCTTCAGAGCTTTTTTCTTGCACAACCAAAAAAGGTTGTGATTTCACTATTTGCATTCTTGTTTGCATTTGGTATGGATATTTTGTTCAAATGTTCGTTAATATTTTCGCAGTGCGGCTGTCCAAATGCTTTGCTTTGTACTCGACTGGACACCGAATGGCCCGACTGTTTTAATTTTAGGTAGCGTTTTGTTGACGCTTTTGTTTGTTCTTATTGCGGTTGCCCAAATGTGTTGTTTTGTATTGGAGCTGACACAAGCCATGTAGGCTCTTGGTCCAGATATTTTGTACAAATTTTTCTTGAATGAACAAATAAAATTTTAATTTGATTGTTGGTTGATTGATTGGTTTATTGATTTATTGAATGATTGAATGAACGAATTATGTGTTCGATGTTCTTAAAGACCGTGACCCTTAGGACCAATAAGCGTCGGTGTTCTTTTTCTCTCGGTTTCTTCACTCACTTCCTTTGTTGCCTTGCTTGCTCTTCCTTGAACTGCATTTTCAGGAAGCATTGAAAAACACTCAACAATGGACAAATATCTCATCAACAAGGACAAACCTCTTAAATAGACTGACAAAAATACCCTGGTCACCCGGCGGGAAGGATTCAACGAGCTCATTTCAATATACCGAGGATTGCCTTAGCTGCTCGGGCTCGACACCTGCCACTGTAATTGCTGCCTCCTCAGGCACGCAAGTTGTTGGTGAGAATGCAGCCCCTAATGCAAAAGCACAACAGGGACGAGACGTTACAAAACAATGTGGAAAAATGCGGACGAATGGCTTGTTTTTGACGCGTCATTCGACAAGGTATTCTGTGAGACTTGCCACACTGCTTGCGCTATGAACATCTATCTGCCAAAACTTCCATGGGTAAGGGCTCTCAATTGACGTTTGTGACGGAGTTGTTTTTCTAACTGGACGAAATATCTTGTAAGATTTAACAGTCATGAGACCTAGAGTCTGCACTGTCCGGCCATGGGCGGAACAGCAGCTTTCAAAGCGGGGAAGCAAAAGGAAATGAAAGACGCAAGCAAAGCGCCTGTGGCGACATTATCTTTTTTTTATTCGAGAAGTGTGCCATAAGGCATAAGCTGAAAAAGGAAGGGGGGAAGGAATGCACGGGATTGAAAGTTAAAAGAAGGAGTGAAGAATCGTTGCGCTGAGGTAGTCGGACAGGTTGCTAATGAAACGGTTGTTCATAGTCTACTTCACGCAGTCACATTCACGGTTCCACCGCAGGCCCACCTCCCTGAGGAGCCGTTTTCTGATAGCAGCCGTCGCTGGGCACGTCCATAACAAGTGCCGCACATCACAAATGTCCGGTGCAGCGCTACAGTGAGGGCACCTGTCAGGTGTTGGCAGATCTTTGGCACGCCAGGGATGACGGAAAGATGGTGTCAGAGCCACCCCTGCCCGAATCCGGCGCACGGATACCTCCTCCTGCCGAGTAAGACTACGGCGGAGAGGGTGCGAACACGGAGGAATTAGAGCGCGTGTTCGCTGGCGCAGAACTTCGGAATCGGAAACATGGGACAGGAACGGATCTGGGGGAAGAGGGGAAGGTGGCGGATCGTCTAATGTATGAAGAGGAGTCATAGCATCCGCTTGAATGTTATGTGGATCCTCGGCATGGCCGCGAATCCAGTGTATGCGCACAGGACATGGATACTTTGCGCAGAGCACATGAATTAATTGATTGTGAAATCTGGAACGTTCGTCGAACAGCCTTAAGCTGTTTAAGGGCGGCGCGGGAGTCGGTGTAAATATGACCAGTATTGAATATTGGAACGAGAGGAAGGGAAGCAGTGGCATTATAAATGGCTTGAAGTTCTAAATCCAGGGGAGTGCACGTATCCGCGGTATACGTCGCGCGAGAGTTGAGATGCAGATGAGATGGACTATAAACAGCGGTAACTCCCCTTTCTGAAGTTTGTGATGCATCCGTGTACAATATGCACCCTTCAGACAGGTACGCGGCTGATACCGACGGGGAAACAGTGGGGCGATTGTCAGTGAGCTGGCAATATGACCACGGTGGAAGTGTCTATAAACGATGAAGTTTGAGACACTGTTTTCGAGCTCTATTTGCCACCCGTTGGTCGATGATTTCACTGAGTGTATTAAGTTGTGCGAACTCCTGTAGCACAGGTATGGGTGTTAAACGAGGCAGATATGTTATGACGCGCATAGCCTCACGATTGATAGCTTCAAGGGAGTCCCACTGTCTGCGGGTGAGGTGTTGAAATTGTGCCTGATATACTATCCGTGGCTGAAGGATAGAGCGCACAAGCTGGCGGGCCGTATGAGTACGTGCGCCACCAGAGCGCATAGCTATGTGACGAATCAGACCCAGAGTAGCGTGAGCCGATTTACGGGTGGCTGTCAGCCACGGGGTGCCAGTCCCAGATGTATGGACGAGAAGACCAAGAATACGAACGGTTTCTACCTGATGAATCAGAGAATTATGTACCGTAAAATTTAAAGGGGGAGCTTTCCGTAAGCCGGCTTTATTTCCAATTTGAATGAAACATGATTTAGTAGGAGAGAGTGTTAGACCCAGAGGTGGGAGGCGAGATGTCAATACATCCAGCGCGTGTTGAAGGACCGACTGATGAATAGACGCATCTGGATGACAGCACCACAAGGTTATATCATCGGCATACGCAAGCACGCTGATAGAAGGAATGGACTCTAGGGCTCGAAAAAGAGGAATTAAAGCCACATTAAATAATGTGGTGGCGAGAACGGAGCCCTGCGGCACTCCTCTATTGGAAGTGAAGTTACCAAAGGGCTTTCCGTGGACACGCACGCTGAAGGTTCGATTTGCTAAAAAGGCGTGAATAGAGAGGAAGAACCGGTGAGGGAGACCAAGAGTTTGAAGGGAGGCAAGAATGGCAGAGTGAAGGACGTTATCATATGCCTTTGTTATGTCTGTAGCGATTACGGTTCGTACAAGGTGACTCTGCGGAGAGTCGTCAAGCACGTCAGCAGCCAAAGTAGCAAGGCCGTCTTTCATTCCAATTTGTGGGCGGAAACGAATTTCGGAATCTGGGTAACATTGATGGGATTCCAGCCACCACGACAAGCGTGCGGCTAGAATGTTTTCATAAAGCTTGCAGGTGGTAGGCGTAAGGAAAATTGGGCGAAGGGCTGAGAGAGATACTGGAGGCTGACCTGACTTGGGTATTGGAACCACAATAGAATGCTTCCAGTCTCCCGGCATGACGCCAGAATGCCACACTTCGTTAAAAGTATCAAGTAGGGTTTGCAAAGCCCTCCCTTCCAAGTTACGGAATAAGGAGTTAGGTATGCCGTCTTGCCCGGGAGTAGTAGTAGTTTTTAAACGTTCAATAGAGGCCAGCAGCTCTGCCATGGTGAGCTGAGAAGTAACCCCATCGGAGGGCTCTGTAACCGATAAGTCAGTTGGAGACGTAGCGGTGCAGTCATGGTTTGGAAAAAATTGACGGGCAGCTTGTTGTGCAATGGTGTCCTCATCCACATTTAGCGCGAGGCGAATGCTCTCTGTGTAATCTGCAACCTGAGAAGGGCGTTCCATGGCGTGAAACACTCTCCAAAGATGTCGATTGCCCTGCGTAGAGGACAGGCAAGCACACCATGCAGCCCAGCGTTGCCTGCCTAGGCGCTTTGCATAGCGCGGCGCCCGTGCGGTAGGGCGGTGGAGAGTAGGAAGAGCCGAAGGGTCATCGGGGTGACGAGTAGCGTAAAGATTCGCCTGGCGACGAAGAGCCCACAGATTCAAGAGATGTATGTCCGGGTTTGGGTCGTCTTCATTTACAGTAGTGGTAATAGTGTGAGTAGCGAGAACAGCAGAGAGAGTAGACAGTGCTGAAGAGGGTTTGAATGTAGATAAATGATTGTCTGCGCGTAGAGAGTCCCATGACGTTACTCGTACAGTGCGGCGTATTTTCCGTAGACGCGTAGGCGTGAGGGAGATAAATATAGGGCTGTAATCGTTACCCCAAGTATCAGAATCAACACCCAACGAGGGTTACCGGGGCCTAACCACCAAGTCAAATCAGGTGAATACGGGCCACCTCGTGGGCGGGTAGAAGTATTCGGGTGGTTTAAAAGTTGAAAGGAATGATCCGAAAAGCTCCCTTGGATGTGTGCACCCCTTGAGGAATCCGAAGGGTAACCCCACGCAGTGTGTGCGCCGTTGAAGTCACCACCAACTAGAATAGGGATACCCGAGTTGGTAGAACGTAGAAAACGAACCCATCCCAGATTTCGAGACGCGGAGCCACGACGACTATAAAAAGAAACTAGGACAAGGGGTGTGCGTGCAGGTTTTACGAGAAGGGCGACAACCTCTTGACGTGTGTTGCACCACCGTGAAAGGTCGAGCGCTGTATGCGGAACTGAACTGTGAATCATCATCATCATTATCATAATCCTTACTAAACCCACTGCAGGGCAAAGGCCTCTCCCATGTCTCTCAAATTAACCCTATCCTTTGCCAGCTGCATCCACCCTTTGCCTGCAAACTTCTTAATCTCATCCGCCCACCTAACCTTCTGCCGCCCCCTGCTACGCTTAATTTCTCTTGGAATCCACTCCGTTACCCTTAAGGACCAGCGGTTACCTTGCCTACTCCGTTACCCTTAAGGACCAGCGGTTATCTTGCCTTCGCATTACATGCCCTGCCCAAGCCCATTTCTTTCTCTTGATTTCGACTAGGATGTCATTAACCCGTGTTTGTTCCCTCACCCACTCTGCCCTCTTCCGATCTCTTAACGTTACACCTATCATTTTTCTTTCCATGGCTCGCTGCGTTGTCCTTAACTTAAGCTGAACTCTTTTCGTTAACCTCAACGTTTCTGCCCCGTAGGTGACTACCGGTAAGATTATGCTGTTGTACACTTTCCTCTTGAGGGAAATTGGCGAACTGCCACTCATGATCTGCGAGAATTTGCCATATGCGCTCCACCCCATTCTTATCCTTCTAGTTATCTCCCTCTCATGATCCGGATCAGCTGTCACTACCTGCCCTAAGTAGACGTATTCCGTCACAATTTCTAGGCTCTCGCTGCCAATTGTGAACTGTTGTTGCCTTGCTAGGCTGTTGAACATTGCCTTCGTTTTCTGCATGTTAATTTTTAGACCGATCGATCTGCTCTGCCTGTCTAGCTCATTGATCATGATTTGCAGTTCACCTCCTGAGTGACTCAGCAAGACAATTTCATCAGCAAATCGCAGATTATTTAGGTATTCTCCATTTATTCTTATTTCCAACTGTTGCCAATTCAGGCCTCGAAATACCTCCTGTAAACATGCGGTGAACAGCATTGGCGAGATCGTGTCTCCTTGCCTGACGCCCTTCCTTATTGAAATTTTATTGCTGACTTTATGGAGGACTATAGTAGCTGTGCAGTTGCTATATATTTCTTCCAGTATTTTGACATAAGGCTCTTCTACCCCCTGATTACGCAATGCCTTTATGACTGCTGAGGTTTCCACTGAGTCGAATGCTTTCTCGTAATCAATGAAAGCTGTATATAGAGGTTGGTTAATTTCTGCGCATTTCTCTATCACCTGATTGATAGTGTGAATACGATCTATTGTGGAATATCCTTTTCGAAAGCCTGCCTGATCATTTGGTTGATTAAAATCTAACGTTGCACTGACTCTATTAGCGATTACCTCAGTAAATACTTTGCAGGCAACTGATAGTAAGGTGATCGGCCTGTAATTTTTCAAGTCCTTGGCCTCTCCCTTCTCATGAATTAAGGTAATGTTTGCATTCTTCCAAGCTTCTGGTACAGTCGAGGTCATAAGGCATTGCGTATACAGGGAGGCTAGTTTTTGTAGCACGATGTCTCCTCCATCCTTCAACAGATCTGCTGTTACCTGATTCTCCCCAGCTGCTTTTCCCCTTTTCATTGCTTCTAAGGCTTTCTTTACTTCATCTTTCGTTACTGGCGGGATGACGCATTGGTGTGCGCTGCTGTCTTTCTCATTAACGCTCTGATTGCATTGGCTACTGTACATCTCTGTGTAGAACTCTTCGGCTACGTTAACTATCTTATCCATATTGCTAATGACATTGCCCTGCTTGTCTCTTAATGCATACATCTGGTTTTTACCTATGCCTAGTTTCCTCTTCACTGCTTTTAGGCTACCTCCGTTCTTTATAGCATGCTCGATTTTCTCCATAATAAACTTCCTTATATCGGCTACCTTGCGCTTATTTATTAACTTTGATAGCTCCGTTAGTTCTATTCTATCGGTAGGGTTAGATGCCCTCATGTTTTGGCGCTTCTTAATCAGATCTTTCGCCACCTGAGATAGCTTCCCGGTATCTTTTCGAACTGTCCTACTGCCCACTTCTACTGCGCACTCCGTAATTATTGATGTCAGATTATCGTGCATTGAATGAACATCAAGATCATCTTCCTCAGTTAAAGCCGAATGTCTCTTTTGCAGCGCTATCCTAAACTCCTGTGCTTTCCCTCTTACGGCTAACTCGTTAATGGTCTTCTTCTTCACTAGCTTCTTCCGTTCCCTCTTCAAGTCTAAGCTAATTCTAGACCTTACCATTCTGTGGTCGCTACAACGCACCTTTCCGAGGACGGCCACATCCTGAATGATGCAAGGTTTCACGCATAGTATGAAGTCGATTTCATTTTTAATCTCAACATTGGGGCTCTTCCAGGTCCACTTCCTGTTTTCTCGTTTGCGGAAGAAGGTATTCATGATCCGTAAATTATTTCTATCCGCGAATTCCACTAATAACTCTCCTCTGCTATTTCTAGAGCCTATCCCATAGTCACCTACCGCGTGGTCGTCAGCCTGCTTCTTGCCCACCTTCGCATTGAAGTCGCCCATCATAACAGTGTACTGCGATTTTACTTTATTCATTGCCGATTCTACGTCCTCATAGAAACTTTCAACGGTCTGATCATCATGGCTGGTTGTGGGTGCGTAGGCCTGCACCACTGTGAATATAAATTGCATATTTACCTGGGCTGGGGGAGGACGCGGTGCAACGGCGGTCAGGGATAGAGGATGAATGATATGCGCAGAAACCTGAAAGGCGTGGGAGTGCATTATGCTCTTGCAGTAGGAACGCCCATGCCCTCGGCTTTCTGTCGCGAAGGCGGATGTACACTTCAGAGGCCTTATTAGCGAATCCTCGACAGTTCCACTGCACCACCACCGATGATGATGCGCTATCCATGACGAGGCCGAAGAGCTTCCACGATGATTGATGTCACCTGCTTCATCAGCGCTAATATCTTATCCACTGTCGGGGTAGTCACGGCTAAAACGCGGTCGGCACCTGATTGTGGCCCAGTGGTTACCCTAGTTGATTCCTCTGATGATTGCTCCCGAGTTATTAGAATTATTCGAGAGGATTGAGAGCGACGCTGTTCCCGGCGCTGGGTGAGTTCGTCTAGTCGGCGGTGAGCCTCCGCGATTGCATTGTCTAAAGCTGTGTCTTCATCTGTGGTATCCACATGCGAAGGATGCACTGGACGTTTTGGCGTACCATTTGATCCAGGAAAGTGAGCCGCTTGTGCATATGTACGCTGGTGAGGAGACGTATGGTGAGCAGCGGGCTCAGATAAAGGAAGTTCAGGAAAGTCGTTGTCACATGCGAGAGCTGCAAAGCGATTACTTGTAGGAACATCCATTTTTGGAGGCGACTTGGGAAATTTCTTCGCTTGCTTTTTCTTTGGACAAGCGGGAGAGCGAATGTCATGGTCCGGCGATTTGCACAGGGCACAAAGAACTGTTGGTTCATTCATGTCGGCGACAGCTGCTGGATTAGGGCAGGTATTTTGCATATGTCCTTCTTTGTGGCAGTGATAACAAAAAATACGACGAGGTCGGAAGGGCTGTGGTTTGACGATCGCACTGCAGTAGGTAAGGTACTTCGGGAGAGTCCACGGGCCTTGCAGGATGAGCAGGTATGAGTCCCGGCGACCCATAGGCTGTGCTTGCAGTACACCGTGTGTTGAGCAGCGAATATTTGCGCGCACCTCCTCGGGAGGGCTCGTGCTGTCGACATGATAAACAATGCAGCGGAGTGTGTCAGGACCAGATGCAAAATATATTTGCACCGGGAGATGCTTGCTGTCATCCAGGGGGATCCGCGTAACTGCGCAAAGTTTCTGGGCGTCCATCAAGGATGATAAGTTTACCGTGATGGTGTTCGATGGGCGATGAACGACAAACCCGAAGTAGTTCGAAAAGCTAAGAGCGTGGTCAATTGTGGCTTGAACATTCCGGGCAGGGATGGCAGTCATATCAAAGTGCTATGTGGGCTTGATGGTAGCGCGGAACGAGTTCGCAGCAGGCGGAAGAGAACCTTGACTCACGGGAGGCATCTGTGGAGGAGGCTCAGACGCTGGTGACGGCCCTTGGTGGGAATACTGAACTGGCGCGACGGGCACAGTTCCTTGAGGGAGTGCCACGGGCACGGAGGCGGTGTAGCAGTCCATGTCACAGGCGAAAGTCGTAGCATCGGAAGACGGCGCAGGCTGGAGGCCCAGAGGCGCTGACGATTGCATGGACGTGGAGGCTGCGTCAGGGGGCAACACAGCGGGCATCCGCGTAGCTGTCCTCGACAACGCAGAATCCATGCTGACGCGTAGCGCGGCTTCGCTCGGCAGCGCCGAGCTAAGCCTAGATTGCCCCTGAGGGTTCCGGTTGGGTTTTCTCACTTGAGAATGCGCCCACCTTGCCGGGAATTGCTCCGCAGGGGCGACGTCAGCATTCGGTCTCACGGAGGGCACTGTCCGACCCACGCCACACGCGAGAAGACAGCGAAAAGCGAAAACACAAACCTATAAGCAAACACGTAGCCACCCACTAGGTCTTCGTCTTCTCTGGCGACATTATCTTCATAGTCATGATCATGCACAAAGTAATATAAGACAGCTTCTGCAACTTCGCGCCAATGACATTCTCGAAATAGTCAAGGCTTTCTCGAACAAAGTGCAGGTAGCTTTCCCATGCCATTTAAAACAGGAATATTAGAAATAATGGCTCCTCATGTCCTCCGGTCACTTACAAATGAGGTTAGTGAAGCAGGGCACTATGTGTTGATCATAGAGGAAACAGCGGATATATCTGGCAAGAAGTAAGTGTGAATATGCTTTCGTATTGCTGAAAAGAATTCGAAACACATGAGGTGTTCTGTGGATTTTATAACACTGATGACACCAGAGCAACAAGTCTTTTTGAAGCTGTTAAGGGTCTCCTGTATTATTTTCATCTGAGCATTGCCAGTTGTCGCGGGCAATTATATGATGACGCTGCAAGCATGAGAGGGCATCAGGGTGGGCTGCAAGCCCTAGGACAGCAGCATGAGCCACGAGCCCTCTAGGTACACTGCCTTGCGCACACATTGAACTATGTACTGCAGGACATGTCACAGACAAAGCAAACATATCGCGCTTTCCTGGACATGGTGTCAAAAATGAAACATTCTGCACGTGCTCCTTAAAACGCATAATTTATTCGAGGCATTTGAGAAAAAAAGATGAAAGAGTAAACTTACGAAAGTTTTGTCTCATGAGGTGGGCGATCAGGGCCACTTCACTGAGGTCGGTTGATCAGAATTGTAGCCATCTGTTGTGATCGGAGGCCCGACAGCGGGAACAGACGAGCCCGGCAGGCGCCATCGAACTATGCTTGACCCAAAGGTGCTGTCGTCCTGAGAAGAGGATTAGGAACGGCTCCTGGCGACGGTGAGCTGTGACGAAAGGCCTCTCATCCCTTCGTGCGGAGTATGGAATGCGACATTGTTCCCGAACTGCGCCCTCACGTGGACCGGCAGAAAGACGCGAACAAAGGCGCCGAACCCGCCTCACTCGCTTGCACGTGCGGCCGGACAAAGCGGGGGCGGACACGGCTGATTCATCTTACCCTCTGGAATGCCCGGGGCCGTCAGGATGCCTCTTTCCGACGGAGGGCATCACCACCTGCTAAGCCAACTACCTTGTGCACATGATCAACCCGTCGGGAAACACATTCCAGGACGCCTCTTTCCCACGGAGGGGGTCACCGCCTGCTAAGCCTACGACCTTGCGAACCTGCTCAACCGGTCGGAAACAATTCCAGGACCTCAAGGCGCCAGGATTCCTTATCGCCTGTGCACGTGTTTGTGGGGGCGGAGCGGTCACGGGGTTAGGGACGAGACTATGAAGAGTGTGTCTTCCCATTGGACGCTTGATCAGCCACCGGTTTCCCTAGCTAGGTGCCTAGGGAATATCCACTGTATTTAAGCCGCGATTTGGCTGGTTTCACGACTCTCCATCTCTGACTTTTGGGTCTCCCTGCTTCTGTTGTAAATATGTAGCACTTCATCTCTGACTTTTGGTTTCCCTGCTTCTCTTGTAAATATGTAAAAAAACCTTCAAGTTTTCCAACCCACCTGAAGGCTTCCCTCCGTCGTCTGCACAGTTCATCGTCATGTGGTGAAGACCTCGGTCCCGATACCCAAGCATATCAACTGGTGGCAGCGGAGGGATGGTCTGCGCCTGGTCCTGACTCTGGTATGGTAAGTGCGCGGTCTTTCTCTTGGAGCATTGCCAGGATTTCCAACTTTGTTAGATTGTTAGCCTAGGTAATCGAAGGTTGGTATAAGAGGCAGCCGGGGCTCCTCTGGCCACGTGAGTAGAGACTTGCCGTTGCATAAATAGTCATTGACTGGAAGAAGCTGCGCAAACCAGACCTAGTTCTCGTAAGCGGGGAATTGGGCATTGATTGTGGGTCGATCCGTGGAAAACCTGAATTGATTAGGGCAATTGAGGATTCCGGTGCGGACGAGGAGGAGATAGTAGAACGTTGGGAGCTAATTAAGGAGGAGTTGGAGAAGGAAAGGGAACAAAAGAAGCGAGAGGATGAAGAAAAAAGTAAGCGCGAAGAGCACGAAAGGAAGCGTGAAGAGCAGGAAAGAGAGCATGAAAGAGAGATCGAGAAAAAACGGCTCGATCTACAGATAGCTCAAGCTGAACAGGCAGAACGCACTAGGCTAGAGGTGCCGAACACAGTGGCAAGCCAGGCAGCATCAAAAATAAAAATAAAGGACCTCTTGCAACCGTACAAACTTGGAGAGGACATAGAGCTCTTTCTCGTGAGCATTGAGCGGGAATGTGAAAGTTGCGAGTTCCCGACCGAGTCTTGGCCGCAGAAACTTCTGACCATTCTTCCATGTGAGGCGGCCCAAGTACTCGCTCATCTGGAAAAAGAAGAGGCGGCAGACTATACTAAAGTAAAGGCAGCACTCCTAAAAAAGTATCGCCTGTCCGCAGAGGCCTTTCGGCGCCGCTTCCGGGAAGCCAGAAAACAGCCTAATCAGTCATTTCCGGATTTTGCGTATAACCTTAAGGCAGACCTGAAGGAATGGCTAAAGGGAGAACAGGCTTACGGAACTCACGATAAAGTAATAGAGGTGATCTGCCTGGAGCAGTTTTTTGGCTCTTTGAGTTCCGGAAGAAATGAACATGTGGGTGCAGGACAGGCCGGGAAATAAAACCCTAGAAAGTGCAGCAGAGCTGGCCGAAGAGTTACATGCCAAGCGCGTAGCAGAGGGTGCGCGTGCCCCCGTAAGCCCCAAAGTAGAAAAAAAATTTCCACGGATCCAGACAGGAGGGGCAGCAAGCCACAACTGGGAGCGGAACGAGGGCCACAAAGCAGAATCAAGCAACCCCATAAAGAGGACGACCGAAAAAGAGAGGGATAAGGCTTTTGAAGTCAGAAAGAAACCAGTGTGTTTCCGTTGTCATGAGCCCGGTCACTACGCCCGCGCTTGCAGGAAGCAGGAAATCGTTCTCTCCTTGGTGGAGGTTGGCGATGAAAACATTCGCCTGCTAGAGCCATACCTGAAAGACATGCAGGTTAATGGAAAACCATGCCAGGTTCTGAGGGACTCCGCGGCCATCATGGACGTAATCCACCCCACGTACGTGAACGCAGCTGATTTTACTGGGGAATGTGCATGAATTAGGCAGGTGGCCGAAGAGAATAGCGCATGCTTGCCGATCGCACGAGTTAGAATAGAGGGCCCGTTTGGCGTTCTGGAAACAGAGGCAGCGGTATCACGGAATCGGCCGGAAAATGTTTCGTACCTCTTTTCAAATCGGTCGGAGAATATGCTCCAGGAAGAGGGTCGTAGTTTCGGCGATCGAACCGTCCAGGCGCTCACTCGTGCGAAGGCTCGCGAGATTGCAGTTGAAGTAAATCGTAGGAAGAACGAAGGCTCTCCCACGACGGGTCAGGCAGGGGAAAACCCAGGAGGCGATGCTTCTGTGACGAGCGGAGAGGCTCGCGGCAGGAACAGATGCGACGCCGAGGGCAAGGAACCAGTCTCTGAGCCGCAGGGCGACTCAGTGGGGGTCGGGTCAAATGTCGTGCAGCCACGCTTGGAACCCTTTTTGGATCTGGCCAAAGTCGATAGAGACATGATTGCAGCCGAGCAGGTTACGGACGTTACACTTCGCGATTTATCCAGCCGGCCAAACGAAGAAAGTGTAGCAACGAAAAACATTAAGATCCGTAACCGTTCCGGAGTGTTGTATCGATATTACAAGGACTCAAAGGGGGTCCAGTTTGATCAGCTCGTGGCCGCAGAAATACCGCGCAGGCATCCTTAAATTGAGCCATGGTGGGGATTGGTCTTGCCACCTTGAAGTGAAGAAAACTAAAGCTAGGCTTCTACAGGAGTTGTATTGGCCTGGCTGCTTCAGGGATGTCGAGCAGTTTGTAAAATGCTGCGACACCTGTCCGTGTGTCGGAAAGCCAGGGGATTTGAGGAAGGCTCCGATGAAGCTAGTGCCCGTGATTAGCGAACCCTTCCGTCGTTTGGTGGTGGACGTAGTCGGTCCTCTACCAGTGACTCAGTCGGGCTACCGCTATATACTAACTATGATCTGTCCGGCGACCAAGTTCCCCGAGGCAGTTCCGCTCAAGGATGTGAACTCGGTGGGCATTGTTGACGGGTTGTTGTCGACATTTTCCCGCGTTGGCTTTCCGGCTGAGTTACAAAGCGATCAGGGAAGCGTCTTCACGAGCGCACTGACTGCTACCTTCCTGGAAAAATGTGGAATACGCATAGTTGATAGCTGGGTCAGACACACTCAGAGTAACAGCGTCGAAGCGTGGCATTCGGTTTTGAAGCGCGTGCTAAGAGCTATGTGCTATGAGCATCGTAAGAACTGGGAAGCTTGCCTGCCAGCAACGATGTTCGCTCTCCGCTCGGTGCCGCATGAGGCCACGGGCTTCAGTCCGGCGGAGCTGGTGTACGGGGGATCGCTGAGATCCCCCCTTCGGATGTTAAGAGAGGCCTGGGAGGGAACCGGCGACGACCCTACCGTGGTGGAGTATGTGCTGAGCTTGCTTGATCGGCTTCACTCGTGTCAGGAGATGATAGTGAATAACATAAAGCCCGCTCAGCAAATAGCAAAGCGGTACTATGACCGAAATGCGCGCCAGCGTACGTTTGCTGTAGGTGACAAAGTGTTGATTTTAGCTACTTCATGAGCAAACAAACTTGCTGTTCAGTGGGAAGGGCCTGCCTAAGTAGTTGAAAAGCTATACGACGTTAACTATGTGGTTAGGATGGCAGGCCGGAGAAAGGAAACGAGGGTTTATCACTCCAATCTCATGAAACCTTACAGGGAACGCGAAGCCATTGTTCACCTTGCACTAAATGTACCAGAAGAAGTGGAAACAGAATTTGTGTTTCCAGGGGGCGAGACCGAATCACAACCCTTCAAAAACCTGCTCGAGAGGATTCGGGCGGAGGAGAGCGTGAGTACAGGGAAACGGGGGGACCTGCAGCGACTGCTGGGCGAGTTGCAGGCTGTTTTTTCGGACCAGCCAGGGAGAACGGATCTCATAGAACACGACATTGAACTGACATCGGACGAAGCGATTCGCTCTAGGCCGTACCGAGTCTCTCCGCGGCAGAAGGAATTTTTAGCTTCTGAAATAGAACGGATGCTAGAGATGGGGATTATAGTTCCGTCAGACAGTGAATATACCTCTCCCCTCATGCTGGTGCAGGTGCCTGGCAAGGACCCGAGACCTTGCATTGATTACCGCCGGCTAAATGCTATGACACGCGATCAGCTGTACCCAATTCCTAATTTGGAGGAAAGAGTCGAGACGGTTGGCCGGGCCACCTATGTGTCAACCCTTGACTTAACGCGGGGATACTGGCAAGTGCCCCTGACAGAAAGAGCGAGCCGTTACGCGGCGTTTATCTCACCCATGGGTACCTTCCGACCGCTCGTGATGAGCTTTGGGCTAAAAAACGCCCCCTTTTGCTTTTCCCGCTTAATGGATCGTGTTCTCAGGGGGACGGAAGACTTTGCGCTTCCTTACCTCGACGACATAGCGGTTCTCTCGTACAGCTGGGAGGAACATTTGCGTCATTTGCGGGAAGTATTGACCCGGGTGCAGAACTCCGGCCTCCCGATCAGGGCTTAAAAGTGCCAGATCGAAAAAGCTGAGGCAGAATACTTAGGGCATGCTATCGTAGGGGGAGCCCGAAGGCCGCTGGACGCAAAGGTGAAAGCCATTCAGGAGTACCGCCGAGCTGTGACTAAGACCGGTATACGAGCATTCCTAGGTCTAACCGGATATTATCAAAGCTATATCCCCAGCTACTCGGAAATCGCTAGTCCGCTGACGGACAGTCTAAGAAACGCAGATCCAGTTCGGGTGATTTGGGACGATGCTAAGGAGAGGTCGTTTAGGGCCTTAAAGGCGGCATTAATGGGGCAACCTGTGCTAAGAGCCCCCGCGTATGACCGCCCCTTCATCCTTCAGTGCGATGCTAGCGACAGGGGCATGGGAGCAGTGTTAAGCCAGCACGACGATCTCGGATCAGAGCATCCGGTTTTGTTTGTGAGCCGAAAATTGACCACAAGGGAGCAGGCTTACAGCACGTCTGAGAAAGATTGTGCTTGTTTGGTCTGGGCCACCCAGAGACTGAGGTGCTACCTGGCAGGTTCGAGATTCACCATAGAAACTGATCACTGCCCCTTAACCTGGCTTAGAAATATGTCGCCAAAGAATGGGAGACTTTTGCGCTGGAGTCTAGCGCTTCAAGAGCACAACTTTGAGATCCGCTACCTGAAAGGGCGGGAAAACGGGAATGCCGACGGTCTCAGTCGTAGCTTTCCTGCATATTCTGGCGTAAAATGCCCTAATGCTCGAAAAAAGCTACCGTATCAGTTTTGGTTTTTGTTTTGTTTTGTTTTTTCTTGCTTTTCCGCACCTACCTCATTGCCGAAAAAAAGTTTCTTACCAAATTTCAGACGCATGTCTTTTGCGAAACAAGGAAAGACAAAGCGGAACTAGTTTTGGTTCAGCAGACTTCCGGGCGTGAGCTGTTGGCGAGGGTTAAGTCATCCAAAATTTGCAGCCATATGGCTCTGTATAAAAGACCTGGCAATGTTCTGAGGCTGCCCGCGTGCTGCCTAGCCGGAGGTAGGGGCTGAGCTCAGATCGGATCGCTAATGCTCCGTTGAGGACCCTTGCCAGCTGTGCAGGTGAAGTGGACTGACTACTACGAGGCCGACTGGGACTCGGACGCCCATTCGTGGTGCACCGACCAGCTGCAACCACTTCGTGGCGTCTTCTTGGCGGCGGACGGATTGTTGTGATCGGAGGCCCGATAGCGGGAACAGACGAGCCCGGCAGGCGCCATCGAACTATGCTTGACCCAAAGGTGCTGTCGTCCTGAGAAGAGGATTAGGAACGGCTCCTGGCGACGGTGAGCTGTGACGAAAGGCCTCTCATCCCTTCGTCCGGAGTATGGAATGCGGCATTGTTCCCGAACTGCGCCCTCACGTGGACCGGCAGAAAGACGCGAACAAAGGCGCCGAACCCGCCTCGCTCGCTTGCACGTGCGGCCAGGCAAAGCGGGGGCGGACACGGCTGATTCATCTTACCCTCTGGAATGCCCAGGGCCGTCAGGACGCCTCTTTCCCACGGAGGGCATCACCACCTGCTAAGCCAACTACCTTGTGCACATGATCAACCCGTCGGGAAACACATTCCAGGACGCCTCTTTCCCACGGAGGGGGTCACCGCCTGCTAAGCCTACGACCTTGCGAACCTGCTCAACCGGTCGGAAACAATTCCAGGACCTCAAGGCGCCAGGATTCCTTATCGCCTGTGCACGTGTTTGTGGGGGCGGAGCGGTCACGGGGTTAGGGAAGAGACTATGAAGAGTGTGTCTTCCCATTGGACGCTTGATCAGCCACCGGTTTCCCTAGCTAGGTGCCTAGGGAATATCCACTGTATTTAAGCCGCGATTTGGCTGGTTTCACGGCTCTCCATCTCGGACTTTTGGGCCTCCCTGCTTCTGTTGTAAATATGTAGCACTTCATCTCTAACTTTTGGTTTCCCTGCTTCTCTTGTAAATATGTAAATAAACCTTCAAGTTTTCCAACCCTCCTGAAGGCTTCCCTCCGTCGTCTGCAGAGTTCATCGTCATGCGGTGAAGACCTCGGTCCCGATACCCAAGCATATCACCATCTCATCTCGTTTCTTCTTGGCCTAGCATCACAAGAACGAAATGACACCGTAGACAAAGCCAGCAGATTTTTCGAAGTGCTGTTAAACCTCGATGCACGCCTCATGCTCAAGATCCTGACACTCGTATTTTAGCAATTAGAAGCAGCAAGCAAGGTGTGGCAGAAGGCAGCGTTGAGATTTGATTAAGCGTAAAAAATAGTCAAGGCTGTAAGGGAGAGTCTCGGTTAGCTTAGGAATCAAGGATTTTGCCGAGTGTGGTATGAGACACAGGCAGAAGCACGTGAACTGAAACTTCATGTGAAAGAAAAAGGTGCTCCTGCGCCAAGGGAAAGGAAGGCTCGACGACGATGGCCGTCGGATCTCTACCTCACGTATTTCTTTCGTTCTATGGCATGTAGCTTCAGCAGTTCTACGAGGTGGTGGGCACGGTACATTCCCCGCTACACGACAGGTGTCCTCCAGATGTGTTGCAGCACCTGTCAAGAATTGAGCAATTTTTGACAGGAAAAGATCAAAGCACGTACCTGTTAAAATACTACTGGCAAGGTCTCGAGCCTATTGGGCTCAACCTTCACCGTAGCATGCTCAAAGATATAGCAATTCTGTGCAATACGCCCTTGTCGACATTTCAGAACGTTGTTGAGATGCCTTCTGGCAATAACTCTGAGAACCTGGGAGAACTTTTGCCCGAGTTGGCTATGCGTGTCGAAGTTGACTATTCTTGTCCCGTGATCATATATGAGAGATCGTTATCGCGACTCTGTCACATCAAAACATATCCCAGGTAATCAATGGGTCCAGCTCAATTAAACCACATACAACTACACCATGGACACAATGAGCTTGCCCGCAAAAGGAATCTCAGAGACATTGTGGACGAATTTATGCAGAGGTCAACTGTGCGAATGTGCGACGAAATGGATTCTGGATAGTCCGGTAACCTTTGTATAACTATTGTGAAGGACAGCGAAGTTCATCATAGCAAAATACGGCAGTTTTCTGTATATGAGCTCAAATTAGTCCTTTTTCACAAAATCGGCCCTCAATTACCTGTGCCGCCGCTTCGACATTACGACTCCTGCTCTGTGACTCCTGTTTCTGTCTTCGTTATATTTTCTCGAAGACGCATGAAGAGTTCGTGTTCTCTTTTTAAATTTTAAATATTTAGATTGTTGTGAGAAAGTTGGGATACTTCATTGTTTCTAGGACTCGAATTCAAAATTAGTTTCTATTGAAATGATAATGTTTTCGTCCGATGCTGTGTCGATCCATAGTGCATTTTGTGTATCGGGAATAAACCTATGTGTGTGAGTCATTTTTTGTGCGGGTGTCAATCAGTGCGCTTGCGATGTCGTGGAGCCCGTGTACCGCCCGAACACCTATAATGTGGTACGTGCTGTTGTCAACGAAAGCGATGGCAAAGAAGATGGAGGCCTCGACCGCGACACGTTTTGCAGCGATTACGGTATCATTTCGAGCCTTCAGTGCGGCGGCGCCGCCAACCTGTGGCGGCGCCGCCACGCTGTCACGTGGTTGGTCACGTGGTGCGGAGCAGCTGCCGTCAGCGCGGCGCCGTGGCTGATCACGCGGTTTGTCGCGTGGTTGGTCACGTAAACAAGTTCCACTCAGCCAGCTGCAGCTATCGCGTCACTCCAGGTTTAACCAGAGCTCAACCACCGTCAATTTTTCTTCATTTCTCCTCTTAGCTCCTTCTTTATCCCTTCCCTTCCGGCGCGGTTCAGGTGTCCGCTTTGTGAGAGAGATACTGCGCCATTTCCTTTCCCAAAAACCGATTTTAAATTTCTTCATAACGGCCTTTGGATGGATGGAAAAACTTTATTTTCGTCAGAACGCACGTGTGCTCGATTCTGTGCTATATGACCATTAACCCATGGCTGACGGCGACCTGGGTGGTCCACTCCACGACCCTGGTCTGGACGACCGGGTCTGAGCTGGCCAACACGGCCTCCTACTGCTCGAGCGAAGGATCACGCATAATATCCGCTGGTGGCGGCGCTATGTTACAGCTCCATAATATGTGGTCATAGGTTGCCAGTTCATGACACCATTTGCATTCGGGCTGAACGTCCGGGTAGATATTGCTTAACACGTATGGATTATAGAAATATCTCGTCTGCAATCGCGTCTTTCTGTCTCTTCTCTGTCACTACAAACTTCTTCTCTCACGGTGTGGTTGAGGTGTCCACCAATATGTGAGACAGTTACTGTGCCGATCCTTTCCCCTAAAATCACAATCAAATAGGAGACGCACAACGGCCAATTCAGGGAGCCGAGTCACTGCAGCCCGTTCATGACTTCATCGGGCGGCGGGTGGGCTGTTTCGAGAGACCTGCCAAGACCCCGAGCAATTTGTCCAACGGGCACGGCGTCGCGCCGAACGGGCTATGGCGCTCCGTGGACTCCCTAGCAGAGCTGCAACACGCTGTCTCGTTACACTCTTAAAGGCGATGCTTAAGCGTCGTCCAGCTCTTTGTGTTTGAGGTGATCAGTATTTTCGTGTCTTTGACACCTACGTGACAGCGCCCAATACTGCTTACAGACACTGAAATTTGAATTCGAATTTAAATTTTATAAACTAGGAAGCTGCACCAAGGCCGACTAACACCGAAGGTAGAGGCGCCTGGAGGGCGCACGTGGTCACGTAGCACCGCCTCCCGCACACTGCGAAGTGGCTGACAAGGCCGAGGTCAAGAATAACCGCCATATTTGCAGTTCTCAGTGCTGCCGTGATTTCAAACAGTTGCTTTTAGAGGTGCCAGCTCTCTCGATTGCCACAAAATTGATTGACCAGTATGCTAGTGGCGCTGACAAAGAAGTTTCAACCTTTTTGCCCTTTTGCAGCGACAACGCGCCAAAAGAGCGTCAGCGCGCATCGGAGAAACTGAAGCATTACGATTTGTTGGGCTGTGAAAGAGACGACGCTCAATGTGCTGTGGGCGGCTACACCACAAAATATATATGTGACATCACTAATCGCTATCGCTTGCGTTACCTCCCTGCGTATAGCTTTGACACCGCACCCGCAGACGACATTAATGTCTCGCAAGCATTCTGACAGCCGCTATGCTTCTAGACCGTCGCTGCTGTCGGCGGAAAGACGAGATCGGTTGGCCCGTTCAGGACTGCAATGACGACAGCTTGGGAAGATAGAGCAAGATCGCTGTCGACCCCTCGCACTCTTGTTTTATCTGAGTCTTACATTATTTTTCCAACTTTCTGCCGCTGGTTTTCATGCATGTGATTGCCCTGTGTTATTAGCATAGCTTTCTGCTCTTGCTACAGATAGGTAGAAGGAGTGACACTTGTACTGGTAATAAAACTTGTGCCAATGTTTGGTTTGAAGACGAAAATTATTGTTGAGGGAGAGGTCCGAAAGGGGGCGCGAGTGAGCGCATGGCTAGGTGGCTTGAACCACCGTCCGATTAAAATCGTTCAGCCTTATCCATCCATAGATCCATCAATACATCCATCCATCCGTCCGTCCGTCTGTCCGTCCCTCTATCAATCCATCCATCCATCCTTCCGTCCGTCCACCCGTCCGTCCGTCCTTTCGTCCATCCATCCATCCATCCATCCATCCATCCATCCATCCATCCATCCATCCATCCATCCATCCATCCATCCATCCATCCATTTCGTATCTGCGCCTCCACTTTCTGGTTCCTGTGGCCAGCTATATCCTTCCTAGGATCGACCAAGTTCTTCAACGAATGCAGGAAGGTATATGGATCCTAACTGTTACTAACTTTTGGATGTTCCCGATGATCTTAATGAAATACCCCGCGAAAATGCCTCCGGCAGCCACACCGCTCACCTAAGCCTCGCCTCCTCGAGGCGAGCATCGTCTGCGCGCCGCGTTCCTCACTCCCCTGCAGCCATTGCGGAGCCCGTGGATGTTGAGAACATTGATCCGTTAGACTCTCACCCTGGTGAGTCACAAAGTATGCTCCATGCTTACTGAAATCTGACTCCGGGTTCCAATTCGCCCCCAAAATAGCCCTCAACGGCCTCGGTTCAAGCTAAGCCAAACGCCAGAAATGCCGGCGCGATACTGGATGCTGCATCTGGAATAACAATAATAATAATTGGTTTTTGGGGAAAGGAAATGGCGCAGTATCTGTCTCATATATCGTTGGACACCTGAACCGCGCCGTAAGGGAAGGGATTCAATCCGCGTTCAAGGAGACGCCGCAGCTGCTACGCATGACGCGCGCAGTCGTACAAAAAGTTAACATTTCTCTGCATTGCCGGCTGGCACGATCCGAGTCGTCTTTCGCCCACGAGGCGGCCTCTCCCTGAAGAAGCTCCCGGCTCCAAGCATCCTGCAGCCACTTCACTCCACACTCAGCTGCTCAGTGATGGGCGAGTTACACATCAGAGTTCATCCCACCACCAACAACTTCACAGTGGCGATGGTAGCGAAGATAGCAGCTCTCGCTTTGGTGAAAATACAGGAAATCACTTTTGAAGGGAAGCAATACCCTTTATCCGCGTACATCGCGGCACCTCTAGCGGTAGTCAAGGGTGTGATTTCCCGAGCATACTGGAATGAAACACCAGAGCAAATCCTAAATGACTAGCAATATCGGGGCTCGGAGGCTAACATCTGAGCGGCCCGACGCATGGAAAAAACAGCATCCATTCTAATAACCTTCGCCTCAGGTCCCGTGCCTTACACTATTAAATACTTATGTGTGGGGCATCCCTGCGCTAAGCACAAGGGCAGCCCAGATGTTTGCACGAACTGCAGGGAACCTCGTCACCAGTACGACGTATGTCTTCTCACAAAAGGTGGACTCTGCCCGCGGTGTGGTGAAAAGCACGGCTCTGAAGATGCCCCTTATACGCCGATATGGGTTTTCTGTGGTGTGAAAAACCTTACCGGTACAGGCGCGTGCAAAGCCCAAAGCCAGGACTCCCCAGCCTCGACGAAAGACCATGCCGAAATTCATGAAAGCAGTGTCCACGCCAAATGACTTTCCACCGATAGTGCCTCATCAAGACCACCAGCGAGCCTGTACCACCGACACAAGTACCCCCAAACCCACCAGCCGGAGGAAGAGATAGCTCTCCTGTGGGAAGAGGTGAGGCATCTCAGGGCAGCTATTAATTCTATCCATTCCACTGTTCCTGCACCCTCTCCTTAACCAGCATCACAGACCTCTTCACCAACAGACGAACCGTCCACAACACCTCCACAAAAGAAACGCAGGCCAGACGACATTCCAGATATCGATTCTCAATTCAGAAACTTCGTCCGACTGGAAGCCAATATTATGGCTCAAACTCAAAATTACATTGAAACCGCCATCCCTAAGCTTACCGAAACAATTATCAGTCAGGTGACCACAGACATTCTACAACAAATTCCACAAACAATTCCTGGATTGCCTTCAAATACCCCAGCCAGAAAACCCCATAGCAACTCCTACCCTTCGCCCGTCTACCCCTCAGCATGGCCCTGTTGATGGGCAATATTCTTCAATTAGGCATCCTGCAATGGAACATGCAGGAGCAAACAAGACCCCTCCAGCAGTTCCTCTATGTTTCCCCCACACCTCCTGATATACTAGCACGCCAGGATGCTGGCACAAATTTATCACTGCCAGGATGCAATCTGGCACCCTCTGACATCACTACAAACACCCAGGGTTACTACGTGTGTTCAACTTGTTGTACCGTACGCTTGTCATGTACTAACCTCTCAGGTTGCCCACACATTTCCACAAATAAATCCCTCCCCTTACAGATCTCATTACCTCTTCATCATCAACTGTTACATCCTTCCGAGGCAACCGGTCTCAGATTTAAAATTGCTTTATTGAAGCCGCCTCCGCCCCTGAAAGCAAGGACCTCCTCATTATTTTGGGGGACTTTAACTTCGCACATATCCTCGTGAGACCCAGTGTACAATTTATTGCACACTCGGTCTCAGCGTGGAAGCCCTGCTGCAGCTGCGGTACGCGCTAAGTCCTCCTGTGCAATGTATTGCACAGACATGTGCTGCCATCTGGCCAAGATTGAGAGAAGTCAATCGCGCGGGAGCGCTTGCTGGGCAGGTTCGAAAATGGCGTCCATACCGACGACGTCGTTTTATTCAATGCGACCAAGTAAGTTGCCCCTATTTACTTAACCCTTTGCTAAATGTTCTGAACTTTGCAATGAACAGGTTCAGGAATGTACAGGCATCATTTTGAGCATAATTTATCGTGAGGCAAGCGCTTATTTTGTTCGTGGCCACTTTGAACTTTTTTGTGTACATTGTATTGCACACTGGGACTGAACTACAGCACATGGGGTTGTTTTCATTCTGTTCACCGTAAGTGCTTTCCTGCGTGGGAAGACGTTATGATGATGTTCAGTTTTACTCAAAAAGTTATTTCCAATTGATATGTAAGCAACGTTTGTAATTTAGGCTTTCTTTGGCCCCTGCCAGGGTTGAATCTGAGCAGGGCAGAGGCGATTTTGGAGGCCATCGCCTCCCAGGACGGGTCGGATCTCGACTTGTCGGATGACGAGTTGAACGAAAAGTCAACACAAGCGCCACAACCAGATGTTTCCTGTTCAGGTAAGTTTCTTAATATAAGTTTTTACAATGTAAGTGCAAAATGCGGAACTTGACGCCGTTTTTTTTTTTTTAAGACGACTCGGACGAGGAAGATTCCGGCAGTGGGCCATTAACAAGTGTGGGGAAATTCCCTCCTTGGAGGCATGCTCCGTTTGTGTCATCTCTACCCGATGTTCCGGATACTCCGGATACTGAGACCGATTCTCGAACGAATTGGACAGCTCTGGACTATTTCAAGCAATATTTTTCTGAAGAATTTTACCGCAATATGCACGAAAAGAGTGAGGTGGGCTACCATCAAAGAAAGGGGACTCTGCTCAATAGCAGCACTGCCGAAATGAAGCATTTCATAGGTGCAACGTTCATGATGAGTTGCTTAGGATACCCACAGATTCGTCTTTACTGGGCAAGGCAAACACGAGTTGCTGCAATCGCTGATGTTGTGACTCGCGATCGCTTCTTCTTGTTGCGAAAAAACATAAAAGTTGTGAATGACTTGGACATCAGTGATGAGGAAAAGAAAGCCGACCGGCTGTGGAGACTGCGACCGTTCATCGAAATGATAAGGACGGCTTGCCTCCAGCTTCCAAGAAGCCCGTCAGCAAGCATAGACGAGCAAATAATACCGTTTACAGGCAGAACTACACTAAAGCAATACGTCCCTGGTAAACCTCATCCAACAGGGCTGAAGAATTTTGTGCTCTCCAGCCCATGTGGAATGGTTCTAGACTTCGAAATATATCAGGGAAAGTCTGCGCTCGCAGCTGACCGATCAGAGCTTGGTGTGGGTGCTTGTGCTGTGCTTAGATTGTCACAGTCCATGCCAACAGGCAGTTCTTTATTTTTTGATCGCTACTTCACTTCTGCACCCCTGCTTCGTCACCTCTCGAGCCAAGGCCTGCGTGGAACTGGCACCATAATGAAGAATCGCGTGCCAAAGGATTCTAAGCTCCCTGATGACAAAGCTTTGGTGAAGAAAGGCCGCGGATCCTTTTGCCAAACTGTCAATGTGGCTGATGGCATTTGCCCCGTTAAGTGGGTCGACAACAAGACCATTACGTTCGCTTCTTCACACATTGGTGAGGAGCCAGTAGGAGAATGCAAAAGATGGTGCAAGAAGGAGAGGGTCTATAAAGATGTACCTCGGCCAGCTATCGTAGAAGAGTACAATAAGAATATGGGAGGCGTTGACCTCTGCGATAGAATGGTGAGTCTCTACCCAAGCAAGGCAAGGACAACGCGCTGGACTCTTCGTTCTCTTTGTTTTCTTGCGGACGTGGCTGTCGTTAATGCATGGTTGCAGTATAAAGAAGACTCTCAACTCCAAGGAGTTGCCAGCAAGAACACACTAAGTCTACTGGACTTCAAACTGATAATTGCTAATGATTTGCTGAGAGCAGAATTGGATGTGGGCAGCGACGACGATGAGCCGCCAGCGAAGCGCCCTGCCAGTAAGACAACACCATTGCCTCCCGTCTCCTTCCGGACAGCCGGAGCAACACACATGCCCGAACTTTCATTGCAGAAGTCCGCATCAAGATGCCGTAACCCCTCCTGTTCTGAACGCACAAAGTTTCGTTGCACTCGCTGTGACGTTTTTCTTTGTATAACTTCTTCAAGAAACTGCTTTAAACAGTTTCATGCCTAGAGATATCATTGAAGGGCACAATAAAAGCCTTCTTGCCCATTATCCATAATCTCTCATGATATTGTTTTTTTCATCCGCTGAGTCCCAATGTGCAATATATTGCACATGCTTTGCTAAGCAAACAAAAAATACTTCATCAACAAAACTTTTTTTATCGTGATAAGATAGCCTCATTGGTCTAATAAATGCGTTTTCTTGATCTGCATACAAAAATTCGTAACTCAGGTTTCACGAGGATATAGACGGGGATATACGCGCACGAACAAGAGAGGAGCGGAATTGTACAGCACCCTTCAGATGCACGGCCCGTCTACATATATCGATCTGAGCACACCTACAATAATCGGCAATAGTGTCCCCGCCGACACTAACCGAAAACTTCTTTTCCAACATCGGTCTACAAGAACTCAAATCTGGCCCTGACAGTGATCATTATGTTATACCTATATAGGTTGATTTCACTAAAAAACCTAAAAGCTGCAATGCCTGGATAACTAGCTGGGATAATCTTCGAAAGCACAGATAGGCGAAAACATTCGAACCCCCTTTTAACCTCCACACATGAATGCCAGAGCAGGAACAGGATGTCCAGGCAACCCCCAAGACCCCTGTTCCAGACAGCCCCTAAGCGCACCTACTACAAGTACAGAAAAGTGTCCTCACTCTCTGGAAAACCCTGAAACAGAATCAGAAACTTAAACTAAAACTGTCGCAACTACAAAAACAAATAGATGAGCACAGTGTGTCACGGATCTCTCCGGAGAACACTCGGACTGAAAGAATGGGCTAGACGACGGGTGTACCCACAAGAGAACACTCGGACAGAAAGAATGGACTAGAAGACGGGTGCACCCACACAAACGCACCATAATACACCCTACTTAGCACATACACTAGAACACAAAATTAACAAAACTAACACAAAACACAGACTATAAATACACACGACCCGGGCACACTGCTACTGGCCTCTACTAGTAGTGTTCTACGATTAGCGGTCGGCGTTCGTGCTCACGGTTGGTTCGGTGTGGCTGCGGCATTGTATGGATCCAGTAGGCGGCGTCGAGGCGGCGTTCGCCGTGCTTGGGCTGGCGTCGCTGGCGGCGTTCGACACGCTCGGGCTGGCGTCGCTGGCTGCGTCATGCAAGCTCCCGGTCCAAGCGCCCCTGGAGGTGATGCCTGTGTTGTTGGCATGGGGCACCACCCGGAAGGGTGGCAACAGCGCTGGAGACGCCCCTGGCCGTAGCAGGTGGCAGCGTCCTCCGTTGACACCCCGGAACGGGCTCAGGCATGGCAGGAAGTCCATGATGCGGAGTCGTAGAACGCGAGCTCACCGGAGCAGTAGCCAGCGTCGCTCTCTTCCAGCCGATGTGTCCCTGACCTGCCGGAGCCTCCGCTTCTCTGCTGTTCCCCCCAGTGCCTCGCTCTCATTCTCCCTTTTATAGGCTCGGTGTTAGTCCACGTAAGCCTTGTCGTCGTCTTCTCTTCTCCACCAATCATCTCTCTCTACCTCACCTAATGCTTCTCCAGCAATCATCTCTCTGCACCTCACCGAATGCTTCTTCTTCCTCTTCTTGATTCTTCGGTTTATTCGGGTCGTCTTCTTCACACCCTTTTCCTTTAAAATTTAATTTAGGCTATTTAATATATGTGACAAGGGCACCTCTCTCAAGAGGTTTTCTAAGAAAAGCTGCTGGGGTCTTTAACATGCACTGACATCGCACAGCACACGGGCGCCTTAGCGTTTTTCCTCTATAAAAACGCAGCCGCCGCAGTAGGGTTCGAACCCGGCCACACCGGCTGCGTTTTTATGGAGGAAAAACGCTAAAGCGCCCGTGTGCCGGGTTCGAACCCTGCCGCGGCGGCTGCGTTTTTATGGAGGAAAAATGCTAAGGCGCCCTTGTGCTGTGCGATTTCAGTGCACGTTAAAGATCCCCAGGTGGTCAAAATTATTCCGGAGCCCTCCACTACGGCACCTCTCTTTTCCTTTCTTCTTTCACTCCATCCTTTATCCCTTCCCTTATGGCGCGGTTCAGGTTTCCAACGATATATGAGACAGATACTGCGCCATTTCCTTTCCCGCCCAAAAAACCAATTATTATGAAAAACTGCCCACGTCATCCTCATCTTCAAGCCATCCAGCCACCCGACTAACTTCTGTAGCGATTCTGGACCCAGCACACACAACCCCGCAGATGTCCATCACACACCAAAAGCACACCACTAACACAGCACACCAAACTGCATTCTCGGAACACGAACACACCAATGCCGTTGTCCGTACAGAGTCCTTAATAACCATGTTATGTCCACAACGCACTGCCTCGTATAATAACATAATACCAACAACAGCAACAACAACAAGATAAATACCAAAGATATAGTAGCACAACAACAAGATACATCCCAGATATACCTAGATCTGTTCAGTTTGCTCTACTGATGAAGTCCGCTCCAACGTTATCTTCTGTCTTAATTGAAATTGGGGTTCACTAGTACCTTATCCCACCCCCACAGTGTCAATAGTCCCTCTTTGAAACGGAAGGTCTACAGCTGGCATCTTGCCCAGAGGTACGGGACCAACTCTTCCCTTCGGAACTGTGCGCTGGCACACATCACATGAGCGAACAAAGCGCTTAACGTCACTCTGAACACCCGGCCAAAAGAACTCCTCGGTGATCCTAGACACCGTTTTTTGAACACCCTGGTGTCCGGTCATAATGGCGTCGTGTCCTAAGCGCAACACGGTCTCTTGCATATCTCCCGGTAACACCAGCTGTTGGATGCGCCTTCCTGAACTAAATATGCATTCCCTGTGCAGAAGGCCATTTACCAATCGATATTCGAAGGACGTGCGACTCATCTTTCTTTTCACTTTTTCCCCGACTATTTCGAAGTGGGTCTCCAGGCTCGGGTCTTCTTTTCGCCTAATTGCAATTTCGCCCGGTGTTACGTTCAGGCACGTCGTAACGGGAGTGGAGAGCGGACGCTGCGTTGCTCGGGCTGCCGCTTGAGCTCTTGTCTCTACTGCCGAGGAGAAACTGACTGCACCCGTCTGAGCTGTCGCAGGCCTTTCCTCCTTTGAATGTTCTTCAGCGTCGAGCATCCTCCACTCGGGATCGGGGTCTTCGACACTTCTTGCACCTGTAATGTTTCCCAGGATGAGATCGTAGATGGGTTGGTCTACGCATTTTGCCACTGTCTGTCCAGTATAATATGGCGTGGACACTAGAATCCTTGCCTCAGGAAGGTACCTCACTGTGCTATCTAGAAGAGTGACGTTCGACGCTTCGACTGTAAGATCCTCGTCCTTCACCAGGCTTCTTCGAACCAAAACTGTGTTGGCTCCGCTGTCTCTAAGCACCAATAGAGCACGGTCCCCTATTTGCCCAACCACCACCGGCATTGCTGCTTTTGACTTGGGTGTTCCACTCACTACCTCATTTTCCAGCGGCGTTTGCTCTCCTTTCAGCTGTGGAACTTCGGATGGCGTTACAAGTTCTACCCTAGAGTCGACAACGCATGCAGCTCGGTCCTGCGTTCTGTATAGGCATTCATCCAGAGTTTAACCCATTCTCTTACAACCTTGACACAACCTGTGTTTTCTGGGTAGCACTACTAGTCCGACAGTCAGCTGCACGGTGTCCCACCTTGTCGCAGAAAAAACACCTTACTGGCGCCTTAGATGCACTGCAATATGCTCTTGGTTTTGCCGCATTTATCTCTAGGGTCTTTTGGGTTTCCTCTTTTGCCTTACTCAAATTCCTTGTCCCTTGAGCCTCGAGGAATTGGTCAGCAGTGTCGGCGAACTCTTCCAACGAACACCACTTTCTTTCAGGAATAGCGCCAGATTTGAGCTGCAACAGGCTAAAAATTGCTCTGTGACCAGCGTGTCACGCACATCTTCAAAACTCTTTTCTGTGTTTGACATATCAAGCCACCTATCAAAATAGTTGGATAACCTGCAGGAAAACTGCTTAGCGGTTTCCGAATCCTCAGGTTTCGCGGTGCGAAATCTTTCACGAAAACCATCTGCCGCAAGCCTGAATCTTTGGAGGAGTGCCTTTTTGACTTCCTCTTAGTTCATGAAATAAACCGCAGGCATCCTTCGAAAGACATTCAGCGCCTCTCCGACTAAACACATGCTTAATGCCATGGCACATTCACTGCGCTCGCAGCCTTGCCCCAAAGCAATCCGCTCGAATAGTTGCAGATATGCATCCAAATCATCTCTCTTGTCATCAAAAGGAGCCATCAGCTTCCTTGGACAAACTCTGGCCAGTCTAGGAGACTCTGTACCCGCTAAGGAACGCTGATCATTGTCCGTGATCTCCTCATATCCTCCGGCGACATGCGCCTGTTTCCTCAAAATAAACTCCTTCTCCCGTTCTATCATGCTTTTCTCCTGTTCTTCTGCCTCGCGGTAGGTAGGTAGGAAAGACATTTAATGCTCTAGAAAGGTGCTAGTAGCAGACGAGAAAGAAGAGGTCCATCTTCCTTCTTCTCACAGGGTCGGTGCCCCTATTCCAGGGCTCCGCTGAGCTTCGCTGCTCGTTGGGCGTGCTGGATCAGACCTTGTTGGCAACCCAGATCGCCGCTGGAGAGCCGGCTCTCCCACTGTTCCGCACTCGGGTCTTTGCGAAAGCTGTCGTTTTTACTGCATTCCCACGTGATGTGGTACAACGATGGTTTGCTGCCACACCACGGGCAAGTGTCCCGATATTGCGTCGGGTAAATCTTGCTAAGGATATGCAGGTTTGGGAATGTTCCTGTCTGCAATCTTCGCCAATACACTGCCTCTAGTTGATTTAGATCAGGATGAGGCGGCGGATAGCGGATCCGTACCCCCTTATAGTAGTTGAGAATGTCTGAGTACGTAGGACTGACTCGGTCGGGTAGATCGTCCGATTGGGAGGAAGCTCGGCTCGTATACCCTCGAGCTACCTCGTCGGCGCGTTCGTTCCCCGCTATGTCGGTGTGTCCTGGTACCCAGTAAATGCTATGTATGACTTTTGGTCTGCGCGTGCTTGCGCCATTTCCTCTCTCTGCCTTTTTGCCTCTTCTTTCTCCTCGTCATAGAGACGCATCGCCTCTTCCTTGCTTAACCCTAGCTTGAGCGCCAGCTCTAAGGTTTTTGCCAAGTCCATACTTTCTGCCGTCGAGAGATCGGAAAAATCCGAGACAAAGCAAAAAAGAAAAAGGAAATATATTCTGGCACAGGCTCGCCACTTATCTTTGTCACGGATCTCTCCGGAGAACACTCGGACTGAAAGAATGGACTAGGCGACGGGTGTACCAAAAAACGCACATTTAATGCACCCTACGTGGCGCACACACTAGAACACAAAACTAACACAAAACACAGACTACAAATACACACGACCCAGGCACACTGCTACTAGCGTCTACTAGTAGTGTTCTACTATTACCGGTCGGCGTTCGTGCTCACGGTTGGTTCGGTGTGGCTGCGGCGTTGTATGGATCCAGTAGGCGGCGTCGAGGCGACGTTCGCCGTGCTTGGGCTGGCGTCGTTGACGGCGTTCGACGCCCTCGGGCTGCCGTCGCTGGCTGCGTCGTACAAGCTCCCGGTCCAAGCGCCCGTGGAGGTTATGCCGGTGTTGTTGGCGTGGGGGCACCACCCGGATGGGTGGCAACAGCGCTGGAGACACCCATGGCCGTAGCAGGTGTAGTGTCCTCCGTTGATGCCCCGGAACGGGCTCAGGCACGCCAGGAAGTCCACGATGCGGAGTCGTAGAACGCGAGCTCACCGAAGCAGTAGCCGGCGTCGCTCTCTTCCAGCCGATGTGTCCCTGACCTGCCGGGGCCTCCGCTTCTCTGCTGTTCCCCCCAGTGCCTCGCTTTCACTCGCCCTTTTATAGCCTCGGTGTTAGTCTATGTAAGCCTTGTCGTCGTCTTCTCTTCTCCACCAATCACCCGATTCTTGGCCGATCCCCCAGTGTGGGTATGTGCCATCTTTTGATAGGCTAATAACAACAACAACAACATCTCTCTCCACCTCACCGAATCCTTCTTCCTCTTCTTTATTCTTCGGTTAATTCACGTCGTCTTCTTCACCCCTTTTTCCTTTAAAATTTAATTTAGGCTCTTTGATATATGTGACACAGTGCCACACTCAGTAAATCAACTGGCACCAATTGTGCGAAAGATTACGAAGTAATTTCTCCTCCTTCAGGACTGGCATCTTCTACGACATATGATATACCCACTCTACTAAAAAGCAAACCAGCCTTACTCTCAAATGACTTATCCATCAAAATCTATATAATCACCAAGCACTATTACGCCATATTCAATCAAATTATGCCCCTGTGGACGAAGCAGTATCATATCCCGACTTCATAAGCCCCGATCAACCCTCCCTTAATGGCCCCATTATGGAGGTTGAAGTCAGAGCAGCCCTCATTAAGGTACGAACCTCAACCCCTGGTGAGGACCTAATCACTAATGCCTTGCAGAGGAATCCAGATAACCACTGAATTTGCCTTCTCACCTTGTAAGTCAATCAGTGCTGGGAAGCAGGGGAGCTACCTGCTGAATGGCAGGACAGGAAAATAATTTACATCATTAAACCCAATAAGCCTATTAATGCCCAAAATCTCTGTCACATATCGCTGACTCCGTGCCTTGGCAAACAGTTTGAGCATGTCATCCTCACCCATCTCACGAAACATATGCAATCCCATGGACTTTATCCCATAGCGTGGTAAGATTTCGAGTCCAGCTCAGCACACGGCGTTCTGCTGCAGATTTCACACGCTATCCTAAATGGCATGTCACATCACACCAGAGCGGTCCAGGCAGTAGATCTCACCAAAGCATTTGACAAAGTTACGCACAGTTCCATCCTGCAGGGCATAAAAGAGCTACAGCTAGGGCCTGATACCTTTAACCCTTTATTGACGAGTGTTGCCCTCAGGCAACACGCCAGAAAATATTTTTTTTCTGGTACAGTTTCGGTTTTGGGCCCTTTTGTTTTACTCCAAGCTCCGCCCATATTCTACTATATGGGCATGTGGCGCCATCTGACGGATAATAAAGAAATTGAAAAAGAGAAAAAAATGTTTGGCGCGGAAAACTCTGCAGAGCATTCGCTTACACTACTTCAGCCTCTATAGCGTCAATTTGCTGGTAAGCACTCGATTTTTCTCCGTGGCCTTTCGCACTTGTTTACAAGAATGCCTCAGTTTGCTCTTTTTAGAATTATGTCTATGGCTCTGCTAATTTGTGCCCGTAAGGGCGCGTCTCGTGTTTGTTGCTCATAGGCAACACCAGGGTCTATGCTGTGTTTTTCGTCCCGTTAGGTTTACAGCGTGCCTTTTTTGTGTTTGCTAAACTGCCTACGCGGATAACGTACCTGCTCCTTCAGCCAGGGCATGTAAGCATTAATTTTGTTGCCACAGCCGGAATTACGCAAACATTCGAGCCACAAATGAAGTAGCGTCTGTTGCCGAAGGTAGAGGTGCGATGGGGGTGAGGGGGGACTCGAAGACAAAGGCGCGTTTGGCTCGGCGCTCGCGCGTGTAGCCGCCGACTCCTGTCACGACAGACGTTACCATGCGTTCCCTATTTCCCTGGCTATATATATGGGACGCCTGGTAGCGTGTAGCTCTCCGTTTAGGTTGCGCGGTAGGAGTTTCTTTGTGCGCTTGCAGCACCATCTTTGCTTACGCATCTATCAAAACCGTAATTCTTCAGTTTGCGTTATTAGGACTGCCTTATTCACATGTGTACTTAATTTACTTAATTTTAATTACGTTTGTTTTTCAGCATGTTTCTATAGGATTTGCTTTCTGTTCATTCTTCAGTGCTCTTTAGGCTGACTGTCAAGATGAAGGCATCTCTAGAACTCCAAGCACAGACAATAATGAAGAAATTCCCAACCCTACGAAAAATGGTACTGCAAGGAGTGTTGTCCAAGGCTCCACTGGTAATACCATGCCAAAGTGGAAGGACGTACCACGCTGTCCATCCCCGGTTGTGTCTCCAATCAGTTATTTTAGAGAATTTTTTGATGTGGATTATTTGTCTCTGATCTGTGACCAGTCTTTGGTGTATATCGCTCAGAGTAATCCCAACAAAGTTACTTCAATGCACATCAACAATTTTGAGCAGTTTATCGGTACAGTGCTCACTATGTCAATTATGAAGCTGCCTCAAACGCGCATGTACTGGTCGCAAAGGTTCCGCATCAGTCAAGTTGCTGACACCATGACGAGAGAGAGATGGGAAGAAATCAAACAGCCACTGTATTTCACTGACAACCAGGAGGCTACAGGTTGTACAAAGTGCGGCCCCTATTGGACTACGTGGTCTCCAAATGCCGTGAAATACCAAAATCTCAAAAACTATGAGTTCATGAGCAGCTGGTGCCTTTCAGAGGCCGCAGCTTATTGAAGATGTACTTGCCAAACAAGCCGAAGAAACGAGGTTGTAAACTATTCCTTCTCCGCGATAAGTGCGGCATAATGTACAGCTTTGAAGTGTACACATGCAAAATTTTTTTGCAGTCGGGTTTTCCAGACATCCGTGCCAGCGGCAACATTGTTCTGAAAGTTGCGAGTGTCGTGCCTCGCGGTCCAGACTACGTCCTGTATTATGACAATTTGTTTTGGAGTGTGGATTTACAGGCGGTCCTAAAAAGGCTGGTATCAGTATAGGCTGGTATCATAGGCACAGTACGCGAAGCTCGCCTGTAAGGATGCAAATTCCATCCGACAAACAGCAAAAAGAAAAGGCGTGGCTCTTACGTGGAGATAGAGACGACATTTGAAGGCGTGAGTCTGAGGGCTGTGAACTGGTTTGTCAACCGTCCCGTCACGCTGCTGTCCACATTGGCATCGGCATCACCAGATAATACTGTGAAGCGCTTTGACACGTAGACTCGTCCTTCTATTGTAGGTGTCTGCAATGAAGCGTGGGCGCTGTGGATCTAATGGAAATGCTTGTGGCACTGTACCGCATCAACTTGACATCGAAAATATGGTACAGGCGGCTATTCTTTCATTTATTGGATGTCGTAATGATCAACGTCTGGCTCCTGTACCGCCAAGATGCCACCGCAACTAAGGTGCCACGCAACCCGCAAATGACCCTACACTCCTTCAAAGCCGAGATAGCGTGCGTTTTGAAACAGCAGGGAAAGATTGCGACACCCTCCAGAAGGTGACCGTAGGGCCCGTCAAAAATTGAAAATGAACTACAAGCGAAGAAGCGCCGTGGGCCAGCCGCTCTTGTACCCTGCAAGAAGATTAGGCTGGACACTGTTGATCACCTCCCGATGTTTTCTCCCAAAAAGGTCGATGCAATACCCCAACTGCACAGGCATTACATGTGTAATGTGCAGTATCTGTAACGTGCATCTTTGTTTCACTCCAGAAAAAGAGTGCATATACAAGTTCCACACTACCCCGTAAGAATTGTGCAATGAAGCCTACATAAGGACTGCCTACTGTTGCCCACCGGCAACATAGCTATATTTCAGCTGGTATGTACAGCAAGTTTTTGTGTTTAGAAAATATGCATTGTCATGCTCTAAAAAGTGTACATATGTAAGAAATTAACGATTTTTTCAAGCATTTTATTGCACTGTCCTTAAACGGTTAACTATATCCGGGTCTTCCTCAGCTGCCGCACCGCCTCTCTGCATACAGATTATATACAGATCCCCCCCTTCACACTTGCTAACATTGGCACTCCGCAACGTGCATTGTTATCACCTTCCTTTTCAACCTCACCCTCATTCCCCTGGCAAAGGCTCTGAGCCACATCCCGCACTTGGGACACACACTTTTCGCGGATGATATAATGTTTTGGACCACATACAGCTCGGATGGCGACATAGAATCGACCCTTCAGGAAGCAGCTACAGCTGTAGCTACTCACGCGGCAAGCATTAGCCTCGAATTCTCTCCCACAAAGTCAACACTGCTCATAATTCGGCTGCGGCGCGTCCCTACCACGCCCATCACAATTTATCTGCGTATCACTCCCATACCGAAATCACCTATCCTTCGCATTCTTGGCTTGCATTTACAGGACACGGGGAAAAGAACTTCACTCTAAAAGCACTAAAACATTTCATGTACTCCATCATCCATCTACTTAGAGAGTTTCACACCCACGAGCCATCTAGACGAAGCAGGCAATCTTAAGGTGCTGCATGCCTTTGTGCTTAGTCGCATTCTCAACGCCTCTGCTTACCTGAACATCTCCTGTGCAGATAAAAACAAGGAAGTGCTGGTGGTTTAGCTCTGGTTAACCCTCGTCGAATAGAAAAAGCTGCAACTGCCTGGTTACGTTTTTGGTCGAGGGACTGACGGTTTCCATAGTTAGCCATACTGACACACACACAATAGTAGGCGTTTTTGAAGCGAATAACTTCATTCACTACGCGAGCTTTTCGATCCGTCAGCGGGGCGGGAAGTTTAACCTTGAAACTAGCCTGAGGTCACGGTGGCCGTAAGTTTCACCTTGAATGCAGGTAGAGGTCTAACCAAGAACATAACTGGTGGTAGTCAGGTTGGTTACATGCCGTCAGCTACAGCAGCGACACCAGCGGCTTTTACACCATCTCGAATTTGACCTTTCACATTTGGCCTGAAGACCTTGACCCTTGACATTTGACTTTTGACCTTGACCGCCGGTCAAACGGGAGAGCGTCTGCCAGCATTGCATGCACAGGTCATGAAAGTGGATTCTGCATAAAACGCCGGTGCACTTGATGCGTTCAGCGGAACACTAGGTGCGGCACCTGCCGTGGAGACCGACACGCGAACCGCGCCATAAGGGATGGAAAGTGAAATGAACATTGATTTTAAGGAAAGGAAATTACGCCTGTCTCACATATCTCGGTAGACAACCGAACCACGCCGTAAGCGAAGAAAATTGAAAATTGATTTCCACAAAAGGAAATTACGCCCGTCTCACATCGCGCCATTTCATTTCAACAAAAATAAATTTCTTTATGAATTGGCTTTCTTAATTTATCTGCATGGTTTGCGCGTCGTTTGGAAAAAGATTTGGTTGCATATGTCCGCATACAATGAGCAATGATCCAGTTGTGAATATCACCGAAGCTATATTAGATATATACTGTCTTGTATGAGCGCCTTTAATGTCTGTTCCAAGAAAGCAAGATGTTTAACAAATAAAAAATGCCAACTACTGTGTGTGTCAGTGGGGCTATCCATGAAAACCGCCAGTCGCTCAACCACTAACGTATCCAGGGAGATGCAGCGTTTCGCTTTCGGCGACGGTTAATCAGAACTAAAACACCAGCAATTTCCT
This sequence comes from Amblyomma americanum, assembly GCF_052857255.1. Lineage (NCBI taxonomy): Eukaryota > Metazoa > Arthropoda > Arachnida > Ixodida > Ixodidae > Amblyomma > Amblyomma americanum. The sequence goes on from NC_135503.1 coordinate 111,246,554, forward strand.
CATTTGTTAAACATCTTGCTTTCTTCGAAACGGCAGCAAAGGCACTCACGCAAGATAGTATACATTTAATATATCTTCAGTGATAATTACAACTGAATTATTGCTCGTTGTATGCGGAGATATGGAAACAAATCCGGTTGCAAACGAGGCGCGAACCCTACAGATAATCTCAGAAAGCGAAATTGAGAAAGAAATTGTTTTTTGAGGGAAAGGAAGTGGCGCAATGTGAGACAGGCGTTATTTCCTTTTCGTCAAACCAACTTTCATTTTCCTTCGCTTGAGGCGCGGTTCGGTTGTCCACCGAGATGTGCGAGACAAGCGTAATTTCCTTTCCTTAGAACCAACTTTCATTTCACTTTCATTTCCTCACGGCGCGAGTCGGGTGTCCACCAAGATACCTGAGACAGCGTCTTTTTCGTTTCCTTAAACCATACTTCATTTTATTTCGCTTTGCTTACAGGCGCGGTTCAGGTTTCCAACGAGATATGTGAAACAGGGGTCATTTCCTTGTCTGACCTCTAGCTACATTCAAAGTCAAATTTTCGGCGCCGCTGACGGCTCGAAAAGCTGCGCAGTGAAGGTTTTTGCTTCAAAATGAATGTTCTAATCCGCATAGCTACCAAAGCAGCACTCAACGTAGCAAAGATCACTCGCAGAGAGAGGCTCAACATTAGGAATGCAGACCACTATACAGGGCCTTGCAGAGGCACATTGACATTCACAGTACCTTTGTCTGGCTGGCACGGAAACAGGCCGGCATATATTGGACTCTGGGAGTTCGTATACCCGCACACGCTATAGACTTAATCTCTCCCTCGCGGCATGCACGCCGCCTTTGTCATCAAATCCTTTCCAAATAATCTCCAACCAGAATACTATCCATCCCGCCGAGTCGCGCGAGCCAAAGTTCTCCATAAGGAATATGGCACTTCAGCGGATGTGCGCTGGGTCGACGCCGCGCGTGGTCCAGACCCTTCAGTAGCTGTGGCTTACGATCCAGTAGCTCCCTCACTCACCCGCTGCATAGACCCCTCCTGTAACCCGGAAGAAGCAGAGGAAGCTGCTATAGCATTAGCCATCGCCCATACCAATGCGGCTTATGTAATTAGCAATTCAAAAACAGCCATCCTCAATTTCGCCCGCGGACGCATCCATCCCCCCGCGTGGCAGATATTCAGAATGTGCACCCTAAATTCCGATAGGCGTATCGAGCACGTGTGGGTGCCGGCTCACTTTGGCAATCCCAGAAATGAGGCCACCGATAACATAGGACGAGGACTTATTTCCCGGGCAACTGGCGACCCCAGCCGGGATTTCTCGAGGGAGAGGGCACACACGTTCTCAGAACTCACACAACAACCACGCCTCGCCCGTCGACTCTACCTCCTCGCCATCCCCGCCTATCCCACTCCCAACAAATTCCCTGGAGACGACTCCAGACCCGAAATCTTCTCACACCTCAGCTCCTATGCCAGGCAGCACATGACAGCGGGCCAATATTAGAAAGCCACTGGCAAAGCGTGGCCTTAAGTAGGCCCAGAGTTGCCAATGATCATCTCATATTGGCTGTGCCATCATCAAATCATGGCTGTCATGGGCCATGTTAGCCAGAGTTCTCGCACTCTTTTCCACAATTGGCTAAGCCATTTTCAAAACCTGGCTATCATGGGTCATGTTAGCCAGAGTTCTCCCACTCTTTGCCAGAATTGCCTAAGCCATTTTCGAAATCTGACTATCGTGGGCCATGTTAGCCATAGTTCTCCCAGTATTTGACAGATTTGGCTAAGCCATTTTCGAAACCTGGCTATATTCGCCTTGGCTTGCCACCCCTTATCCAGTGTTAAAAATATATGGCAGATGCTGGTGAACATTGTACCATTTATTATACTGGGTAGAAGATTGAATATATTATCTTGTACAATCTCGGAAGTTTATGATTTTAGAACGCGCTAAAACTCGTTTGAGCTCATTGGCTGGGCTTGTGCGAGTTCAAGAATTTCATAGTTATTCATCTTTTTCTTACCGAATATTTTTGCAGTATGTGCGTGAAGTTGGATAAACAACAAATATTTTCCGAGTGCGCAGTCGTAGATAGATAGTTATAAAAAAAACTAAATGAAACCGAAGCTGCCATCAGATCGCGCCAGCCAGAGGGAGCTCTCGTACAGGAGAAACTAAATTGTAGGAGTATTTGTCAACGCCGTCGCGTATTTTTCGGCGCCGTCGAGGCGCGGCGCGGCGACGTCTGCCGCGGGTTCCGTCGCTGTTCAGTTGAGTTCTAAGGTGCTTCGCAACAATTTCCAAACGCATTCGGAAGCATTCCACACGCATTCGCTCGCTGTATAGGCACCGTACAGGAGTAACTCCGGCGCGATGCGCGCGCCCCTCGCGGCAGAATGGGCGGACCGGGTGGGATTCGTTTGCCGGCGCGCGCCGCTCAGATGCGGCAAAACTGCCCGGGAGCGCGTCGTAGTCTTCCTTCGCTCGTTGTTTTGGGGATATTCTGTGGTCACAGATGAATTGCTGCGCAAGAGTCTGCAATAGCACACACTTGAACTCACCAGGACCAATGTTTTCCATGTCCGCAAACAAGTTCTGCGAAGAAAAGCGACAGGAACAGTGGATGGCTCCCGTCCGGACGAGCAGTGAGCCGGCAATGATCATGTCAGTATTCACCGCATGACGTTGTTTCCAAAAGAGACAAAAAGAAGGCACTCTACAAACCCCTGCATTCGTAATTTTTCTCACTGTAGTATTATCAAGTGCGCGTGATAAGTTATCAAGCACGCAGGCTGATGTATAGCTTGAGCCAAGACTGTATCACACGTGCCGCGTATCATGCCAGTCATGTGTCATGTGACCTTTCCGCTCTTTATAAGCCAGCAACACCCGGCAATAAACGTTCTTTGTTCTGCCACTACCCACCGGCTACGTTCCGTTACTTCAGTGGCGACGAGGATGGGATAGCTGCATGATGACAGCCAGGCCACCCGAGTTCGACGATACGACAGGTAGCTGGAGCAGTTACCGTGTTCGTTTGGAGGCCTTTTTTGAGGGCCACGGCATCACAGATCCGGAAAAAAGCGTGCGCTTCTGGTGTCGGCCCTGAGCGACAACGTGGTTTGCGTGCTTCAAGGCCAGTGCCAGTCGGAATCGGTGAACAGCTTGAGCTACGAAGTCGTCATACAGCACCTGGACAACCACTTCGATCCAAAATCCAATGAGATTGCAGCAAGCTACGCATTCTTTATGCGGAACCAAGCGGAAGGCGAAAAGGTACGGGACTACATCACCGACTTGAGACGTCTCGCAAAGGACTGCAGTTTCGAAAAGTTTTTGGACCGCATGCTGCGGGATAGGATTGTCAGCGGAATCCGTGATGAACAAGCTCGACGACACATGTTGTCGCAGCAGAAGTTAAGCCTGGCGGAGGTAGAAGCGTTTTCTCAAGCAGCGGAAGCCGCAGAAACGAATGTCCGGGCAATGCAAGAGAGGAGCTTCAACGTCAACGGTGCTGCCAACTTCGTACAGAAGCACAGAAGGAATCCGCAGAAGTCCGGACGCGGGCATGGATCCATGACAGAGTTCACGCAGTGCGGAATGTGTGGCTCGAACCATGGTTCGGAAGTGTGCAGACACAAGAAAGCGACGTGTCAGAAGTGCGGCATGAAGGGTCACCTGGCAAGGATGTGCTCCAGCGGTCGCACTAACCGCTCAGGCACCTTTGCGGTGAAGGAGCTAGACGGCAGTGACGGAAGTAGCGAGGATATTCTCTACGCTTTGGAGGCTCACAACAACAGTAGGAACTTGTCCGCACGGCCATTTGAAAGGGATTTCATCTGGGAAGGCCGGAACCTGCGCATGCTGGTAGATACAGGGTCCACTATCAGCGTCATTCCAAGAAGGGTATTCGATAATAACCGCGAATGGTGGCCGCCACTGGAGAAGACTTCACTGCGCCTGACGTGCTTCCTGGGGCCGCTGCCGGTTCTTGGCCGAGTAGCCATGAAAGTCGAATGCAGTAACACGCAAGTGGACAGCTCGCTGGTTGTAGTGGATTGCATCGGGCCTCTTTTGTGCGGCCAGAACACCATACAGGCCTTCCGTAAGGCTGGCCTGGCACTACTGGAAGAATGCGCGTCGCAGAACATACATGTAGTACACGGTGACGCCACGACGGCGAAATTTTTGACGGAATTTCCAGAAGTTTTCGAGCAGAGTTTGGGTTGCTGTAAGGGACCACCCGTGAAACTACACAAAAAAGATGCCGCTATACCACGCTTCCTCAAGGCTCGACCGGTGCCATACGCGCTTCGGGAAAAGGTGTCTGCAGAAATCGACCGCCAAGTACAGGAAGGAGTGCTTTCACCAGTGAGAGTTTCCGAGTGGGCTACGCCCGTCGTGCCCGTAGTGAAGCGAAACGGGGATATTAGGCTGTGTGGAGACTTCAAGTTAACCGTAAATCTGGCGACACATCTGGAACAGTATCCGTTGCCAAAAATTGAGGACATCTTCGCATCTCTGTACGGTGGAGAGGTGTTCACTACTTTGGATTTACGACACGCGTATAATCAACTTCCACTGGACGACGAAGCACGAAAAATGGCAGTGTTGAACACACACAAAGGGTTGTTTGCATACAACCGCCTCGCTTTCGGCATCGCATCCGCTCCAGCTTTGTTCCAGCGCCGCCTCGAATCCGTTCTGCAAGGTCTTCCTCGCGTCAAGGTGTACTTGGACGACATCATTATTGCTGAAAAGGAGAACGACGATTCAACTCTCCGGCAAGCCTTCGAGCGACTGCGCGACAACGGACTCAAGTTGAACCTGGACAAATGCAGGTTCCGCGAGAAGCAAGTTACGTTCTTGGGCCACAAGATCGACGCAACTGGCTTGCACCCCCCTCAGAATATGGAAGCCATCACCGCCGCACCAAGACCAGAGACGGTGAGCCAGCTAAAATCCTTTTTGGGTTTGCTCACATATTACGCAAAGTTTTTGCCGAATCTTGCAACCACGTTGGCTCCACTCTATAGGCTGTTGGCGAAAGGAGCACGGTGGCAATGGGCAGCCGAGCACGAAAAATCCTTTCAGGCAGCCAAGCGCGCTATGGGGGAAGCAGAACTTCTCGTCCACTACGACCCCGAAAAGCCGTTGCGGCTTGAATGCGACGCTTCACCAGTGGGGGTCGGCGCGGTGCTGTCACACCGAATCGGGAACTAGGACCACCCCATATCGTTCCGTTCGAGAGCTCTGACGCCGGCTGAGCGGAATTATTCGCAACTGGAAAAAGAAGCGTTGGCCTTGGTGTTCGGCGTTACCAAGTTTCGAGATTACTTGTTGGCAAATCATTTCCCTCGCGTGACGGATCACAAGCCACTGACCGGGCTGTTTCACCGGGAACGGCCAATTCCGCACATGGCCGCGGGAAGAATCCAGCGCTGGGCCCTGTTGCTGTCGGCTTACCATTACGATCTCGAGTACCGCCCAGGACACCTAAATGCTAACGCAGACGCGCTCAGTCGCCTACCCTTGCCGGCCTTGGGTGAACGAGAAGGGCAAGAATCAATGGAATACGTGCTTTATATACGGGGCCTTAATTCCACGGCCCTTTCCGCCCGGCAACTAGCAGACCTAAGCCGCTCGGACGATAAGCTTCAGCGGATCAGGGGGTGGATCTCACGCGGCTGGCCACGGCACTTATCGGCAGCACAGCAACACCTGATGCCGTACTTTTCTCGCCGTAACGAGCTCGCCGCCAGCCACGACCTGGTATACTGGGGCCATCGAGTAGTGTTGCCGGAGGCGGCGCAGCGATGCATGCTAAAGGAACTGCACAACAGTCACTACGGTATCACAGCCATGAAGCGCACAGCTCGAGCGCTATTTTGGTATCCTGGACTAGATAGGGACATCGAATTGTTAGTTCGAAGCTGCCCTCAATGTGTTCAATGCTGGCCCATGCCAGCTGCTGAGGTTCCGTCTCCATGGCCAGCGAGCAACAAACCATGGTACAGGTTGCATATGGATTTTGCAGGCCCCATCGATGGCTACCAAATTTTCGTTTTGGTTGACGCCGAGACAAAGTGGATGGAGGCCATACCTTTAAAGACCGCCACAGCAGAGACCACCATTCAAGTACTTGAGGGTATTTTCGCACGGTTTGGACTGCCATACTGCTTGGTATCGGATAACGGACCACAGTTCACAAGGGCCACCATGTCTAGTTTCTTGCAGGAAAGCCATGTGAAACACGTCCGAACGGCCCCATACCATCCTCAGTCAAATGGGTTGGCGGAGCGGGCCGTGCGGACGGTAAAAGAAGGGCTTCGAAAGAATTAAGCAGGGACATTGCAAGGACGACTAATCAAGTTTTTATTCCGTTATAGAACGACACCTTTGGAGCGAGGGAAATCGCCAGCGGAACTGCTGTTTGGTTTCAGTCCCAGAACCAGGCTGACGGCTTCACTCACGGACATCAAGGTCACAGAAAATGATTCCGGTGAACCTGTGCCAGCAGTGACAAAATCACCAACACGTTATCAACCAGGAAAGCCTTTATGGTCACGCCAGTTTCGGTCTGCTCGGAAATGGATGCCTGCGACTGTGGTGTCCACGACGGGAGCGCGCATGGTTACTCTAGAAACACCGGAGGGATCGCAGCGCCGCCACGTGGACCAACTCAGGCCTCGGCTCGACGTGGGGTCGTCACCTAGCAAGCCGAGCCCAGTCCGGACCCCTGACGAAGCTCAAAGTAGCTCTGAGGAGGCAGAATATCATCAAGGTACGGAGACACGGGAAGTCCGCTCTCAAGCTGAAGACCAACCACCACGTCGCTCGACACGCCCACGGAAGCCACCGGATCGTCTCACTTACTCCAGCTTAGGGGGAAGGGATGTAGTATTATCAAGTGCGCGTGATAAGTTATCAAGCACGCAGGCTGATGTATAGCTTGAGAGAAGACTGTATCACACGTGCCGCGTATCATGCCAGTCATGTGTCATGTGACCTTTCCGCTCTTTATAAGCCAGCAACACCCGGCAATAAACGTTCTTTGTTCTGCCACTACCCACCGGCTACGTTCCGTTACTTCACTCACCATCTGAAAAGAATCGAGCTATTCCGCAATGTTGCCCTCGTATTTTCTGTTCCCATTTAGCCTACCCGACAGAAGGAAACGGCCTGCGCTAGAAACCACAGAACGCGTCTGGTGGCGCGCAAGACCAGACCCGTAAACGGTAAACGGTTATTATATAACGCTATAACGCGGTTATTCTATAAACGGTAACGTAAACGGTTATTCTATAACGCTGAATTAACCTGCGGTTTAGTCTATATTCTCCAAACGGGTAACTGTGTGCGCTATAGCATGCGTAAGCACCGACACCATGTAGAAAAAGTAATGAACTGGCACATTGGCGTTCGCTGCAGTGACCGTGAAATACGGAAACCGCATCGCCAGATTCATAGTGTGTATATTTTCTTTGCTTGATATTAAAATCGCCAATTCAAGTGATTTTTTTCAATATGTGAAAAGAAGTCGCCGGCGCCGGTGTCAGGCACAAATCTTTGCTGTCATTTCTGAACAAATAAAATATACAACATAACCCTTTGAAATTACTGCGCAAGACTACGTCATTGCTCCGTCTGCCGAGAAATGCCGCTTCTTCTGCGTACCTGGCAAGTTGGCCGATGTAAGGTTTCGATCAGCTTCCCGTATTTCATTGCGTTGTTTTCTGATGTCTCTCTGGCTTAGAATTGTATTTCAATACGTTATTTTTTATTTCTTTTGCATAGAATAGGTTCACTTGCTTTAGTTTTTTTTTTCTGCGTCCTTACACTTCTTGCTCCTTTTTTTTTTCTCCGCACCTACACCCTTTCTTCCAGCTCCACCGCCATTTACCTTCTCGAGTGGTTTGCGAATCTCCCCATCCCACTTCTCATTTCTTTTCTACCCGTCGTTCACTCTCCTCTTCCTGCCTCATTGCAGTGCTCTCCTCTAATTGTAAAGAAAGTCTTTGTCAGTACATTTGTTCTCTTTTGATGATTGTAACTTTTTTTCCGCAGAACTGTCCCACAAACACTCGGCTTCGACGCAGGCTAAAATGCGTCCATTTTCCAATAATAATTCAGCCTTTAAGTAAAACGATAATACATTTTATAGGTGCGATGATTTCCTCTGTGAACATACAGACGCGAAAACAAAATGTTTTAAGTCAGGTGTGTCTTTAAGGCAAGTAAAAAAAAATTAAAATTCGTATGTTCCAATCGGAACATTTGTAAGTAAAGGGTCTGCCTAGTATTCGGGCTCAGCGACCTCATGTGCGAAAATACCAGGGCGATGTGGAAGGTATGATGAAATGGCGTCTTGTTGATGTTCGCTGCGGAGACCGCCGCTACATGCCGTCCTTTACAGACTGTTCTGCCATCAGTAGAAGAGAAATGCGCCCGACCGGAGTTGTAATTGAAACCTTTGCAAATATTTCTGCCTGTATACTACATGAGTTACCTCAATTATTCGCACAGACAGGGAGATGTCTCTATCAGTGAACCTAGCCGGCCGACGTACGCGAATTTTCAGACCTTTCGTCAGCTTCTCATATTTTGTTTCCACTTCTCCGTTTAAGCTCTCCGTCCGTTCATTCCTTTTCTTCTTCTTCCTCACTTTTTCTTTCCTCCTCCAGCGCTACTTCCTTGGCAGCGTTCTTTTTCTTTCGCTTTCAGAGCTTTCGATGAAGTACGTCCCCTCCTCTCACAACAATCTCCCACCGGGCGTCCCGTTCGGTCGACGTGCTCGTGGCTGGCTTTGTGTCGCGTTGTACGCCACGTGGGGGCTGCCACAAATTTTATTCTGTATTTTTCTATTTCTTCATTTTTCGTGTTTCCTTATCTCCTCCTCTTGGTTTTGTTGTGCTTTTCGCCTTACTCTTGTGCACTCTTCTCCTTGTGTCGTCTGCTCTGTTTATCGTGTTTTGCTACTTGGAAACAGATACCCAGCATAAAGCCAGGGCTCGGCCTTGTCTCTCTGTCTGGTGTATTCATGTTCCCGCACTGTTTATCCATCGCTGTGTCACTCCAACTAGCCCAAATTGCCACCACCTTGCTGCAACAATCCCGAAAATCTTCCGACATCCGCCCCAAACTAGGCGCTCGCCCGACTCGGGCGGCCGCGACTCTCCCAACGGATTTACTCCGGCGGCCACCGGCGGCGCTGCCTGTTCGCCGAGAGTGCTGCCCCCTGGGTTCTTGCACGGTGCCCATAGCAATGGTGGTGCTGCAATCGACATTTGTTCTGTCCATTCGCTGCCACTAACCACTAAAATTCCTTTTAGAATGTCTCGTATATTTAGTAATTAACGAATGCGCATTTGCATGGCCCAGTTTTAATTATTCGTGTAACTATATATGACTTAGGCAAGCCGCCAATAAAAAATGTACTTTTTTTGAGAAGTGCACAGAAAAGCTCACGCTGTGGCCTTTGCCCTGTTTCTGGGCATAATAACCCGCCTATAGTTATGGAAATTATGTATTTGAAAGCGTCTTTGCACTCTCTGCTTGCACGAGTATTTTAAAGGTAGCAAAAGATGCCTTCCTTGTAAAAAAATCAAATGACTTTCATTTCATAATTTTTTTAATTAAAAATGCGCTTTTTTGCTTCACTCTAGAGAATTCACTGCCACACTGAGCAGTGGGTGTCTGCTTAACGGAGATCCTAAATCAAACGTAATGACTTAGTGCAAGAGCATTCCCTAAGCCGACTTTGTGCGCAAATATGTTAATGTCCAGAAACGAAGCAGTGACCTCGTAATTTACAAATATAAATTGCGCCGCTTCATTAACGCGCGCGATCAGGCGATAAGAGGTTCCTACGCATCCGTACGTCGTTTCCTGTGATAGCGCCTTGCCCTGTGCTTTAAGATTTGCTTTTTCCTTCATTTTTTGCGAATAGTAATGTTTTAAAATGTTGTTTTTCGTACATTTTATTCCTCTGTTGCGTAATTTGCTTTGAGGGCTATAGCTCTTGCTGACATCTTTACTTATTTGCTCGAAAATTAATTTTTTTTTGTTTTCGGACATTACGTTTATTGATGCATAGCATCGGAAATAGTTTCGAGCCACAATTCAACACGGGTTTGTTTGTTTTAGCTTTTTGCATGAAATTTCCCCACCAACAGAAAGTTGGAGGATTATTCGACGACCAGCGAATAAATCTACTCACAAATGGTGCTAGACACATATTAACCTAGCTTGTTTGCCACATGTCCCGTATGCGAATTTGCTTGCATAATATTTTATTTATTGTTTTATGATGCTTCTCCTGCGGCTTTGCAAAAATACTAGGACGCTTCCGCGTTTTCCTAACCCTTGCCATCAAAACTGCTTATGACTCATTCTCCGAGAACTCCAAACCTCTTTCACATGTTTCTGCCCACGTCCCCTCTCTTCTTTGAAGTTTTGTATCTCCCGAACTTATCTCCCTGACGTGCCCTTTTCAAGGCATCGTGCTAACCCCTACTCCACGAAGCGCTTTTTTTCTTTTACTCACTTTCTCCTAGCTGGTTCTCCCGTACGCAGCTGCACGCTGCGCCGTTCGTGCCCCCCCCCCCCCCAAGATTTTTCCTCTATTTTTAAGCTGGAAACTTTTTTAATAATAATAATAATTGGTTTTTGGGGAAAGGAAATGGCGCAGTATCTGTCTCATATATCTTTGGACACCTGAACCGCGCGTAAGGGAAGGGATAAGGGAGGGAGTGAAAGAAGAAAGGAAGAATAGGTGCCGTAGTGGAGGGCTCCGGAATAATTTCGACCACCTGGGGATCTTTAACGTGCGCTGACATCGCACAGCACACGGGCGCCTTAGCGTTTTTTCTCCATAAAAACGCAGCCGCCGCGGTCGGGTTCGAACCCGGGAACTCCGGATCAGTAGTCGAGCGCCCTAACCACTGAGCCACCGCGGCGGGTTGGAAACTTTTTGCGACCACAAAAACAGTGTAAAAAAATAGCTCTCCCCCCTGCAGCCACCACCCCCTCCTTCCCTCATCGCCGTCGTCTCCCCTGCCATTTGTCACAGCGCTATGCATCGCCACGAACCCTTCTTGGCTAGATCAGTCTTGTCTGGCATGGCGGCGCCCAACCGCACAACCGGCGCGACGAAAGAGCATGCACACTCCAGCTGGCTCAGTTCGTAGTCTGGCAAGCGAAATCCGACATCTGATACTATATGAGAACTCGAAAACTAAACATTTTGACAGATTTGCCTGTCTGGTTGGGATTGAAGACTTATAATGAACTGCACATCTCCAACCAAAAATTTTAACTTTAACCCAACGTTTAGAAGCCGACTCGGCTCCTTCATCAGGGGTGACTCAGGGCAGTAGCTAGCGTCTTTTAAGGATGGAGGGGAGGGGGGTGGGTCAAAGGAACGACAGCTGTGACGCGAAAACGCGGGGGAGGGGGAGGAGATTTAGGCTGTTGGTCACTCTGGAGCACTGCAGAGGAGTGGTGAATGGCGAATTTTTTTCGTTGAGTTGAAAAGCGAAGTCTCTGGGCATATAATGGGGGCCGGTTTCCTTTTGTGCGTTTGATATTGTTCGGGGTGGTTGGGATATGCCAGGATTCCAGAAGGAGCCTTTCGTGGTAATTTGTTTCGGTTCCGATGATGCGGGTTTCATCGAAGTTGTATCTATGTTCGGAGTCCTCGTAATGTTCAGGTACTGGATTGCGCTCTCTAGAAAATTTGCGGACGTCGTTTTTATGTTGCCGAATTCTTTCCTTAAAATTTTTGGTTTCGCTGATGTAGCTTGCGTCGCAGTCGGAGCAGGGAATTTTGTAGACAATGCCTTGGGCTCCTTCTCTCGGCGGCCGGTCTTAGGGAACAGGTAGGCAAAGCGCAACAGTGTTTTGGGGCTTGTGCGCAACCTGGAGACCCTATTTTCTCAGGATTCGGGCGATGGTCTCGCTGACACCTCCGACATAAGGTAAAGTGACGCATTTTGGTGGTCGTGTTGATCTATGTGCGTTGATTTCGTGAGGAATGTTGTGTTTTTGATGTCGAATGGTTTTTTGAATAAAGTCTTTTGGGCACCCGTTCATGATGAGTTCTTTGAATATCGTGCGTTGTTCTTTTCTTCTGTCAAGTTCTGTGCTGCAGTGTGTCTCAACTCTTCTGAACAGCGTCTTCACGACTGATGCTTTGTGGACTGTCGGGTGGTTTCAAGAGAAGTAGAGATACCGGCCTGAGTGGGTTGGTTTGCGGTATACGGAGAATTGAAATGTATTGTGGTTTCTTGGCATGAGGACGTACAAAAACGGCAGAGAGTTTTCTTGTTCCACCTCTAGCGTGAACTGAAGGTCAGGTTCTACGGAGTTGAAATGACGAAGCAAATTTTGAGTCTCAAATCTTTTGATGACGGCGAAGCAGTCGCGACATACCTGAGGAAAGTCTTTAGTTTCGAGTGGAATGAGTTGAGGACTGGCTGTCCGATGTGTTCCATGGTTAAATTGGCCATGACGACAGAGATGGATGCTCCCATTGGTGTTCCTTTCACTTGTCTGTAAAATTCACCCGTTTTACGAGAAGTATGTGTTCGATAGGCACAACTCCATGAGGCGGCACACATCATTTACACTCAGCGGGGTTCGTGCGCTGAGTGTGTCGTCGCGTTGTACGGCTTCTCGGGTAGCGGTCACCGCAAGCTTCACGTGGATCTTTGTGAAAAGGGACACCACGTCGAAGGAGACAAGGCATTCGTCGGCCTCAAGGGTGGCTTGGCACACCAGTTCGATGAAGTGACTGGAATGACGGATATGGGTCGCTGTTTTCCTGCGATTGGGGATATGAGTTTGTAAAGGTATTCTTCGTATACCGCAAACCAACCCACTGAGTCCGGTATCTCCACTTCTCTTCTAAACACCCGACCGTCCATAAAGCATCAGTAATTAAGACGCTGTTCAGAAGAGTGGAGACACACTACAGCACAGAACTTGACAGAAAAAAAGAACAACGCATGGTATTCAAAGAACTCATCATGTACGGCTACCCCAAAGACATTATTCAAAAACCATTCGACGTCAAAAACACAACATTCGTTAAGAAATCAACGCACAAAGACCAACGCCACCACCAGAATACGTTATGAAAGGGGGATTAATAGCTCAGGCACCACCAGAACCAGGAAGGCAGAACCAGGCGCAGAACGAGGCCTTCTAGGCGTCCGCGGTTATTCTAGAGCCCGGCAGCAGCACGCGCTCAGCGATAGCAGTGCCGCTACCTCGTTGTCACATCTTCGTCTTTACAATGGCCCCCCGGGGATGAAAGGAGCCATCCTGGCGACTCAAGGCGTAGTGCAGATCAAGGGGTCATGGTAAGGCTTGAAGCGACTGACATGCACCGCTTCACGGCCACGACGGTGAAGATCAGAGGAGGGTGTCAGTGGTTCGACGACATAGTTCACAGGGGAAGGTTGAGAATGAACACGGTAAGGACCTTGATATTTGGCTTGGAATTTGGACGACAGGCCAGGAGAGCCAGCAGGGACCCAGAGCCAGACAAGTGAGCCGGGGGAAAGGGGTACGTGAGTGTGACTACCGGAATCCCGACGCTCTTTTTGTCGATTCTGGTCAGTGGACGTGAGAGAACGGGCGAGCTGGCGGCATTCCTCGGCATACTTGGCAATTTCAGAAGCAGCTGCGCAGTCAGATGCATCAAGATGGTAGGGAAGAATGGTGTCAAGCATGCTTGTAGGTTCGCGGCCGTAAAGAAGAAAGAACGGAGAATAGCCTGTGGTGGACTGGACGGCGGTATTATATGCGTAGACGTCGAACGGAAGAACGAGGTCCCAGTTGGAATGGTCGGGACTGATATACATGGTGAGCATGTCACCGAGTGTCCGGTTCAACCGTTCGGTGAGGCCGTTGGTCTGAGGATTGTACGCTGTGCAGGTTCTGTGAACGATGCGGCACTCTTGCAGAAGCGCCTAGACAACTTCGGATAAAAACACACTGCCGCGGTCGCTCAGAAGCTCACGAGGGGCGCCGTGGCGGAGAATGAGCTGTCGGAGAATGAAGAAAGCCACGTCTCGCGCTGTAGCCGCCGGAAGAGCCGCCGTTTCAGCATAGCGCGTGAGATGGTCTATGGCGACTATAACCCAACGGTGACCTGAAGGGGTAGAGGGCAGGGGCCCGTAAAGGTCGATGCCGACGCGATCAAAGGGACGGGCAGGGCAAGGTATTGACTGCGATGGGCCAGAAAGGCGTTGTGACGGAGACTTGCGGCGTTGGCACGCAATGCATGAGTGAATGTACTTGCGTAAAAAGCTGTACATTCCACGCCAGTAGTACCGGTGCCGAAGTCGAGTATAGGTTTTCAAAACACCAGCATGAGCAGTCGGGGGGTCGGCATGGACAGAGGCGCAGACTTCAGCTCGTAGTTGGCGAGGGATGACGAGGAGCCATTTTCGACCGTCGGGCATGTAATTGCGACGATAGAGGAGACTGTCATGCAGAGTGAAGTGGCGGGCTTGTCGCCGAAGTGAGCGAGAGGCAGCTGCCGTAGGGGGCCCAGACAGAAGTGCACGAGAGATGTAATCCAGGGGACCTTGCGCTGTTCCACAAGCATGTTTACCGGGCGCAACGAGGACAGCTCGGAGTCAATGCTCGAAATGGACGCAGTGTCGGAAGGCAGCGGAGACCGGGAGAGGGCGTCAGCGTCAGAGTGCTTACGGCCAGAGCGATAGACGACTCGAATGTAGTACTCCTGGAAGCGCAGAGCCCAGCGGCCAAGGTGACCCGATGGATCCTTCAACGATGACAGCCAGCACAAAGCGTGATGATCGGTGACTACGTCGAAGGGGTGGCCGTAAAGGCATCTATTTTTCTGTGACGGAGTAATTGATCTCGGCCGTGGACAGCGTGCGGCCCGAATAGGCGACAACGTATTCTGGAAATCCAGGTATTCGCTGGGCGAGCACAGCACCAATGCCCATGCCGCTAGCATCCGTGTGTACTTCTGTCGGGACGTTTGGGTCGTAATGGCGAAGGATGGAAGGTGAAGTCAGGAGGCGACGTAGGGTAACAAAAGCTTCATCGCACTCAGAGGACCATGACGACAAGGAGTTCTGGGCTTGAAGCCGCGTCAAAGGCGAAATGATTGTAGCGAAATTTCGGATGAAGCGCCGAAAGTAAGAACAGAGGCCAATGAAACTCCGCAGTTCTTTGAGAGTAGAGGGCTTTGGAAAGTCGGCAACAGCGCGAAGCTTTGCCGGATCCGGAAGGATACCCGCTTTGGATACGACATGGCCGAGTACGGTCAGTTGGCGAAAGCCGAAGTGGCATTTCTTCAAATTTAGTTGCAGGCGGGCGGCGGTGAGGCAGGTCAACACTTGGCGCAGACGAGTCAGATGTGTGGAGAAGTCGGCCGAGAAAACAACGATGTCGTCGAGGTAGCAAAGACACGTCTTCCAGCGCAAGCCGCGCAAGACGTTATCCATCATGCGTTCGAATGTTGCGGGGGCATTGCAAAGACCAAATGGCATGACGTTAAATTCGTATAGTTCGTCGGGCGTGACGAAAGCAGTTTTTTCACGATCGCATTTGGACATGAGGATTTGCCAGTATCCAGAACGCAGATCCAGGGACGAAAATAATTCCGCACCTTGCAGACAATCGAGGGCGTCATCGATGCGTGATAGAGGATAAACGTCTTTCCTAGTTATTGCGCTTAGGCGGCGATAATCCACACAGAATCTTATGGAGCCATCTTTCGAACCAGCATGACCGGGGATGACCAAGGGCTGTGCGACGGCTGTATAATCCCACGCCCGAGCATGTCGTCCACTTGCTCGTTGAGGTCTCGACGCTCTGTTGCTGACACGCGATATGGGCGCTGTCGCAGAAGTGGATGGGAGCCGGTATCGACGGTATGATGGACATGTGAAGAACGCCCGAGGGGAGACTGGCACGCGTCAAACGATGAACGAAATTGGTATAACAGGCGGAACAGCTGATCACGGTAGGCAGAAGTGAGATTTTGATCGATGGCGCTATACAGAATGTCAGAGGGCGGTGGGGGTGATAGGGGAACAGGAGTAAGAGAGTCCAGCGATGGCGGGAGGGCAGTTTCTCGGTCGTCGTCAAGTTGCAGAAGTTCAGCCGGTTCGACGCACCCAAGGCATTCACCATGAATCAGGGTCACTGGAGATGAGAGAGGGTTGCTGACGAGCATGGCTGTCGTTCAGGAGGTCACCGTGAGGACAGCGAAGGGTAGCGGTATGTTCTTGCGGCGAAGAAATAACTCCGATGGGGTAAAGAGTACAGTTACAGCAGGTTGGTTGCGTGGTGAGGCGCACGAGAGGGATACAAGGACAGAGGAATTTGCCGGGAGCTCGACATCGTGAGACAGGTGTACTTTGGCCGGATATTCAGGAGACGGTGCGGCCGGGTAGGCGTTGTGCAGGGCAGAGAAAGTAATTTCGGCGCGGGCACAATCGACGACGGTGGAGTGCTCAGAAAGAAAGTCCCATCCTAGAATTACGTCATGGGAGCAAGAGGAGAGGATTAGGAATTGAATGATGTACAAGACGTCTTGAATAACGACTCGCGCGGTGCAGGTTGCGAGCGGCTCGACCTGTTCGGCGGTAGCAGTGCGAAGAGAAACTCCCGAAAATGGCGTCATGACTTTCTTCAGTTTTCGACAAAATTTCGCGTCCATAATTGAGATAGCAGCTCCGGTCTCCACGAGAGCACAGGTTGCAACACCTTCGACAAAAACATCAATAACGTTTGTTGGCGAGAGCAGAGGCCTTGTAGAGTTCCCAGGGGACGCAGCTCTTGCCTCGGGAACTGCGCTCATTAGTTTACCGCAGCGAAGGGCTGGCCTGACGGCGCATAGGAGATAGGGAACGGCGCCGCGGAGAAGAGGAATGATGAGAGGTGGCAGCCTGGCGGTTGGTGGAGAAGGCAGGAGGCAATGGGTCCGCTTGCACGCGGGGGGGGGGGGGGGGGGGGCTGTATGTAAGACCCATACGCAGATGGTGGCAGGACGTCAGCAGGCGAAGAAGGACGTCTGTGGCAGTAGCGGGCTACATGGCCGGCGAAGCCGCAGGCAAAGCAAATAGGCCTATTGTCGCGAGTACGCCACAAACGACCGTAGTGCGAGGCTGCCGGCGTGAAGCGAGGCGACGGTTGTGCCACCTGAGCCCGATACGAGAAATCAGGCGGGGGCGTCGAAGGTGGCGGCGCTTGAGTGGCGTCTTGAAAAGGGCTCAAGGAATGGGATTGTGGTCTGGCAAGAACGGCGGCGTACGTAAGAGGGGCAGCCACAGGTTGCTGGGGCAGGGGTGGGAGGGCCTCCGCGACTTGGGCTCGGATCGTCTGCTGAAGGGTGGGAGGCAGCGCTGGCGGGAGGTTCCGAACTCCAGAGATGAGCGCTAGTTGGCGTGCGATCTCCTCTAGAATGAACTTCTGAATGTCATACCTGAGCTGCTGCCCTCCTGCGGTCTCGACATCAGCGGACAGGACGTCGGCAGGCTGTACGGTGCGACGAGTGAGGACGCGTTGCTTGCGGAGCTCCTCGTAGCTCTGGCACAAGCTGATGACGGAGGCCACGGTGGCCGGCTGCTTGGCTAGAAGCATTTGGAACGCATCTTCATCGATACCCTTCATGATATTTTGGATCTTATCAGCCTCGGTCATATCGCTGTTCACGCGCTTGCAAAGATCCACCACGTCCTCAATATAACTAGTAAATGTCTCGTCAGGCTGCTGAGCCCGTTCGCGTAAGCGCTGTTCGGCGCGAAGTTTGCGCCCGCCAGGACGGCCAAATACCTCAGTGAAGCTCGTCTTGAACGTGGACCATGTGGCGATATCGGCTTCGTGGTTACGGAACCAGAGGTTGGCGATATCAGCCAGGTAAAAGATTACGTTGTTTAGTTTCATGGCGTCGTCCCAGCGGTTGTCCGTGCTGACCCGCTCGTAGGAAGCCAGCCAGTCCTCGACGTCAGAGTCGCCGAGCCCACAGAAGACAGCCGGGTCCCGTTGTCGAGGTGTGCCGGAGCAGACAAGCGGAGCAGCCTGTGGCTGGGGAGCCAGGCGGGCGTTTTTCGGCATTGCTGACGTTACAGTGCCGCTGCGGCGCTCCAGGGCGGAATCAGGAGCAACCTCCACCACTTGAAAGGAGGTTTAGTAGCTTAGGCACCACCATAACCAGGAAGGCAGAACCAGGCGCAGAACGAGGCCTTCTAGGCGTCCGCGGTTATTCTAGAGCCCGGCAACAGCACGCGCTCAGCGATAGCACTGCCGCTACCTCGTTGTCACATCTTCGTCTTTACAGTTACTTTACCTTATGTCGGAGTGGTCAGCGAAACCATCGCCCGAGTCCTGAAAAAATCGGGTCTCCAGGTTGCGCACAAGCCCACAAACATTGTTGCGCGTTACCTACCTGTTTCCAAAGACCGAGCGCAGAGAGAAAGGGCCCAAGGCATTGTCTTCAAAATTTTATGCGCCGACTGCGACGCAAGCTACATCGGCGAAACCAAAATTTCAAAGAAAGAATTCGGCAACATAAAAACGACGTCCGCGAATTCGCAAGAGAGCGCAATCCAGTAGCCGAACATTCCTTGCACACCGACCATAGAATCAACTTCGAACAAAACCCGCATCCTCGGAACCGAAACAAATTACCACAAAAGGCTCCTTATGGAATCCTGGCTAATCCAAACCACCCCGAACAATATCAACCGCACAAAAAGAAACCTGCCCTCAGTATATGCCCAGTGACTTTGCTGGGCATATACTGGGGCAACTCAACGAAAAAAAGTCGCGTCACCACCTCCCTGCAGTGCGCCAGAGTGACTAACAGCCTAAACCCCCTCTCCTTCCTCAGCGCCTTTCGCGTCACAGCGGTCGTTCCTTTGACCCACCCCACTCCCCTCCATACTTAAAAGACGCTAGCTACTGCCCTCAGTCACCCCTGATGAAGGAGCCGAGTCGACTTCTAAACGCGGGGTTAAAGTTAAAATTTTTGGTTGGAGATGTGCAGTTCATTATATATGAGAACTCCGACGCGGTTCGCAACCCTGGCCTGCAATATCTTATTTGTAAGTACTACAAATATTTTATCTTGAGATACGTTCAGATATAATTGTGATTTGGCGAGTAAAGTGTTGCTTTGACTACATGCGGCTTTACTTTTTCCGGCAGGAACAGAGAACGAGACAAAGCACGAGGACGACTTCTAAGTACCTAGTCTCATTTCCAAATGTCTGGCTTGACGTCGTCGCAGGGCAGATCTGCCCGAATGGCAAGAACTTTATTTTTTGTCTTTGATGCAATGAATTCAGCAAACATTCGCTAGTTTGTCGAACAGCAGGTTTTAATTCATGTGACCTGACATCCGATGCATTCAGGAATGCGTTTGTCATGTACAGCTTATGCAGGATAGGAATCGGAACTGTTTTCTGTTCCACTACAGACCAGTCGGTAAGGATATGTGTACTACTTCCGCGCTGTTTCTTCTTGCTGACGCTCGTGCAGGTGCAATAGAAAATCCGCAATTACGACACCTGTTTGCCGTGCCGCATCGTAGCTTACTAATGTTTGGATGTGAACACTGTGGCGCCGTCTAGTGGCAGTAAGTTAAAGCGCGCCACCTCCGGGCCGGAGAAACTTTTTATTTTCCTCAATTGCTGATGAATATACCAAGAGAATTACCAGTCTTTTTTTCGAGGAAAAAAATCATGAAAATATAAAGATATGTTAAATCGGGCACAAAGCTGAAGAGCTGCAGTGTAGTCGTTGCTATTTGGCTATGTACACGACATATAGTCACGCTTAACTGCTCAAAAATCGGCAAATATTCTCATAAACATGGCCTAGTTGTTACTCAAACCTCAACATATGAGTGAGATTTTGCAAATTAAAAGCGAATGCCTTCATGTATAGCGAGAAATGGCGCCGAAGAACGCGGCGGCGGTGCTGTATTGGGTCCGCAACGGCCGTGCAGGGCACCGCCATGTTTGTTTACGAGCGAACACTAACTCTCCGCAACGCTTAAAGAGATTCCGTAAAGTGCTTGCGGACCGGTAAGTGGCGGCGCATGCGCAGACGTCGCTTGCCGAGCCCGGTAAACGGTAACGTAAACACGGTAACGATATGCTATAACTCTCTTATAACTCTCTATTCTTGAATTTCGGTTTACGGTGGACCGCCGGTCCCTTTCGTGACGAGGCCTAGCGAGTAAGCAGGATTCGTGTGTGCGATTTCGGCGATTGCGGAAAGCGAATTCGCAAGTTTTAGCGCCTGCAAATAGCTGTCGAGTGTACTTTTGGCTACAGTGTCTTTAAAGCGACGACTGCCTACATCGCAGGACGCGAGTACAATAAGGGGGAAGTGCCGATATATGTGACCCCGGTCTGCATAGCATGTGCAGAAGGCAGCCGGCAGTAGCCGTCGGCTTCGACTGTGGATAACAAATCTGGTTGTTTTCATTAATTCAAGTCATGTCCGAACGTATTTTTACCTAAACCGATCTAAAATTAAATTTTGGTGACATAAGAGAAAGCAGATACTATTAGCGGAAGGCGTTAGTATCCTACGCGAAGCGTTTCCCAAGCAGGCGATATAGCATCATCGGCGCTTTTTGCAGTGTTATCATCGTGTGTAAATGAGTAAAGGTGCAAATTATGAGCTAGAGTACCTAATATTTAAGATAAGGATAACCCACCTGGCGTTTTATGCCACGCAAACGAGCAGTACTGTTTGCGCAAAGCCATGTAAACAACCTCAACGCGGGGCTGCAGTTGTTTGGTTTGGTTTATGGGGGTTTAACGTCCCAAAGCGACTCAGTCTATTAGAGACGCCGTAGTGAAGGACTCCGGAAATTTCGACCACCTGGGGTTCTTTAACGTGCACTGGGGGCTGCAGTTGTCCTAATCGTCGCACTCCTGGAACACAATGTGCACGCACAGCAAAATGCTGTACTATTATTTCGAAGCACTCATTTAGACGGCGGCGACTATTCATCGGTGCGGATAGTGAGAGCATTCGAGTCACGTAGGGTACTGCAATCGGCTTGGTTCCTGTAAACAGGTCCTATTAGTCTAAGGAAATGTATGTTCGATTTGCAAACGCGTACATGCAGCGCGGAAGTCGTCGCACTCGGCACTTTTCACTGCTTCTTTCGTGCTTCAAGGTTAGTGCAGTGCACCTTTTGATAATTTGAGTTTAATTATCGAGCTATGAATAGGGGACAAGAACTTGGTAGCTAGCTACAAAACTCCGCGGCTTTCGCGGCGCACATCGGCGAAGGCATGCACGGCACGTGCCGCTTTTCACGTACGGGTGCACTTGACTGCTCAAAAGAGACCACACTCATAACATACGAACAGCATGCTTCTAAGCGTAAATAATAAAGCAGGGGTCCATCGATTTCTGTATCCTAAGCAATCGGAAAGTGGGCGCCACGAATAAGTCCGCTTTCCCAAGGATCACTCAGCTTGCGTACTAATTTGAAGGCTTCCCAAAAGATAACACGTAAAATGCATTTTATTTCGCTAGGCTAAAAGAAAAAACTTTTCGAGCGACAGCTGTCTACGGTGGGCTTGCAAGCACCTCAACAGCTCGCAGCAGGCGACGCGTGGAGTGTATGCGCTCATGACGTCAGCGATCAGAGGTTGCGAGACCAGCAAGCAGTTCGCAGAAGGAACGAAAAAATTTGTTTTAAAAATATTTACCGCACAGAATCAACTGAAAATTGGGGGAAATTGTAATTTAACCTGTTGAGAATTAAAGGAAATAAGGAGGGTATGCGTGAAAATAGGCTGTCATGGCACCTTTAAGGGGTCCAAACTCACTTGCCAATAAAGTTTTTCATCCATTAATCCATTGATGAGGACTACACTGCTGATTGAAAGGCTACCAACGGCAGCCCACCCAGGTAGCATATGGTATGGGCTTTATCGATCCCAGCCAAGACGATCGAATTTCGATGGAGACCAAATTCTAGAGGCCCGTATACTGTGCGATGTCAGTGCACGTTAATGATGGTTGCATTATTTTAATTGTCCCCGGAGAGGGAGGAGGAGGGGAGGGCAGGTTCCTTACATTTCAGTGGACAGGAAGCACGTACCACGGTGTCCAAGTTGTGAATACATCACTAGGTCATATGAAATCTCTCGACCAATCACCGTGGCCCACGGTAGCAGGTGTGCCGCTTGCTTTTATTTATTTATTTGATTACAACACCGTCAATACCGAAGCATTGCCAAGGAGAGGGGGGGGGGAACATTTGCTGCAAAGATTTGTGAGAAATCTTGGTTCAAGGGTAGCAATTTGTATGCAGAAGACTTTAGGAAAAAACAGTATCAATTACCAGACTCCGAAAACATTACAGTAAACAGTAAAAAAGCATTAAAAGCCCGACATAGTATTAGCAACAAACATGCAAGAATGAAAAATGTAGATTACAAAACTCACAGCCCAAATTGCTTCTTTTACGAGTACGAAAACACGAGGGAACACAGCCATGGAAAAAGAGGAATAAAATATAAAGCCAACTACTTAAGCATATCATTTTTATTACGTAATAGGACAGCAAACAAGTTCAGAACGTCATGACTTCTTTTGAGCAATATAAATGAAAACTTGTTAAACAATTAGGCCACGTCATCAACAAACATAAAAGCGGACAAAGCTTTGCTGAAAAGAGCATAATCATTGACACATGCGATGTCAGCCGGGAGGTGGTTTCAGTCACCGCATGTACGGAGAAAGATGAGTAAGAGAATATCAATATGTTACAACAAATATATCCCACCTTGTGTTTCTGGTCAACTCGTGGCGAGTGATAAGCGGGTTCAAAAATGAGCTGCTTTCTTAAAGTGGAATGATAGTATACTTTGAAAAAAAGACAAACAGGGTAATGAAAGAATGTTCCTCATAATTGTTACGCTTGATGTGCAATGGCAGATAAATTGAATGAGCCGCATTGTTCTAAACAAGTTCAAGGGTCTGACATAAGTTAGCTTGGTTAGCGACTCATATGGAAGGGGCTTATTCCAGTTTCAATCGTACAAGTGTCTTATAAACGACTATTTTTAATGAATCTGAGGCGTTGCTGAAATTTCTACGTAGATACCCGAGCATACGGTTAGCGTTACAAATTATTGAATCAATGTGCGGTTGCCGCGATGATGAGGTTATGAGCAGACCTAAGTACCGAAATGAGGATACGGCTTCCAGTTCAGTGTTATTCAGGTGGCACTTTAGAGGATGAGTGGAGCTACGTGATACACGCATTAAGGTGCATTTTTTAGTGTTAAGATCCGTTTTCTACATTTTACACCGATTTGCAATGCTTTCTATGTCCGACTAAAATTTCTATATCAGCTTCGTTGCAAACTTCCCGATAAACAGCGCAGTCGTCAGTGTAGGAATCCATTGAAGATGTCACATAATTAGGAAGGTCATTAACAAGTATGAGGAAAAGCAATTGACCTGAAACAGAACCCTGAGGGACACTAGATGTTACCTTAGTTAGGTTTGAATGGTAGCCGTCAAGTAATACGTATGGACAGCGGATAGTAAGAAAGCACTCAATACAAAAAAGAAAATTATGGTGCAAATTCAAAAGAGAGAGCTGAGACATTAGTAGCTTATGGTTAAAGTTATCAAATGCTTTGAAGAAGTCAAGGAAAATGATATCGATATTGGAGTGGTTGTCAAGAAAAGCATGCAAACGATGTGTAAGGACCAGCAACTGCGTTTCGCAGGAAAATGAACGTCTGAAGCCATCTTGCGCATGTGTTATAAATGAGTTCTCTTCCGAGAAGTTAAAGATATGCGAATACAACATGGGCTCCAATATTTTGCAAAGAATGCTTTTTAATGATTTGAGTACGTAATTTAGAGGTGAGTGTCTGTTACCTGATTTGTACGACACAACCACCTTCTCGGCCTCCCATTGCAAGGATAGTTTATTGCATTCAAGAGACAGCTGAAAAATTTCGGTCAAAACATACGACCACATCTTTGTTTGCTTCAAAAATTCTGAATTTATGATATCAGGCCCCGAAGATGAAGACATTTTCAAAGAATCAATCCTTTTTGAGATGCCGCAGGATCAATGATTACTGGGGACATCGGAGAACACTAGAAATCTGGAAATTCATCTGGAACATATTCTACAGACACGGACTAACAAGCAATCGTGAATACAGTATTCAAAACACAGGGGGATTCGACAGGTGGAATTGGCTCTCAAGAAACATCCTGAAGACAAATTGCTACGTTATCTTTCATATTTACAGTGGACCAACAGCTCTTTGGGTTGTTTATTAACATGTCTGGCAACGTGCTGTTAAAGAAGTGATCCTTGGCATCCAGGATTCCATCAGCGCACTCTCTTGAAACTGAGGTGTAGGCATCCCATCGATCATGCGTGTTTCGAGCTTTAGCTGAAGAAACAGCCGCTTGTTAGAAATGCACGCGAGTGTTCTACTAAACCACGGGACTCTAGCGTTGTTCGTGATCCATCTTAATGGAATGAATCTGCTGCAGACCTCAGTAACCTGCGCAGCAAACGAATCCCAGTTTTGCTGTACACAACGCAGTTAAAAATCTTTTACGTACGTATTCCAGTATCAACAAAGGTGCTCATTAATAGCGTAAATGTTAGCTCCACTCTAGTCCCGAGTCCGCTTAGATTTTACTGGTGAACGTGGAAAAGGAATATTTAGGTGCAAGTGAAGCAAATCGTGGTCATTAATGCCGGTAAGATGGGTGATAGAAGAAGTGAATCCGGGCGGTCATCAGTATTAGATCTAGCGTATTGGCGGACTGCGACGTACATCTGGCTGGCTGTTTGATAAGCTGAGCGAATTGAAAACAAGAGCAAAGGTCAAGAATTCTCTGACTTTGGCCCGAGAATGGAGAAATGATTGAGTACTGACCTTTCGAGGAAATATTAGCAAAGTAAAGTCCCCTAACAGGAATATAGGTAAGGCAGGATAGCGAAACACGATGATACTGACCCCATCGTGCAGTTAATCGATGAACGTTTCTCCGGTGTTTGGAGGGCGATAACTGACGCCTAGTATTATTCTGCTATTACAGAGAGTAATACCGACCCATACGATTTCCAAGCTAGAACCCGAAAGCAAAAATCTGAAGGTTCAGAGCCTAGCAAACTCGACTAAGACAAATATGTCCACATAGAAAAGAGGGGCAGAAAAAGAAATAGCAGCGATATCCACGAGAGACGAACATGCGGCGGCGCGAACAGATCAGCGTCAAAGGTTATTGCGCGAGTCCACAACGCTATCGCTGAAGTTTCTTTTCTTTATTGCATTAGTGTCAAAAAGCAAAATATATGTATGCTTATGCCACAAAACACCAGGCTGTGTAATACGAGCCCACCATATTCCCGCACGTTCCCACCTTCCCAGAGGAACGCCGAATAATGTTTTGAGCGCACGCAGCTTGTCTGCGCTCCGTGGAATTGTCATCCTGGGCGCGCAAGATCCATTCGTAGATCCACATATTTGTCTGGATCAGACGTATAACGTCCAGAGTTACTTTAGGATACATTTTTATCCCAGGGAGTGGATTTTGTGGCATTATGCGGGACATTGAAGCCAACGCAAAAATGTGGGATCGCTAAGACTCGCAAGCACTTCGGCACCGGGTCCGGCATCCGTCACCGCGTTTGGTCTGATCGGTGAGCAGCTACTCCACTACGGCTTCGACGATGGATGTGGACCACACCCATGGTTACGACCCGGAGTAGGAAGAATTAGGAAGTGTCCCGAGCAGCAGCAAACAAGGCGAGACGAACTTTGACAATTCACAGCCAGAACCTTGATGGAAGACAATATACCTCAGGGCGGGACAGCGTGCACAAGGACACTCGACTCCGGAGGGGCACGATGATGACAAGAAGTCACCAGCACTGGATTCCACGAGCCGCAATAGTCCGCCTAGACTTCCTTAAGTCGACTAGTATGACTTTAAAGTGATTATCAAGCCCAGTGACCGTTTGGACTTAATGTGAAGAAGCTGTGAAGTCCTGCTTACCTGGACAGAACAGAGACTCTGTGGTTTTGCGGCCCCCTGAGCGCTGACCTAAGACCCCGCTACATTTGGTGGAGGTTCGGTTTAGCATACTCGTACCGCCCTGGAATTCCGCAGCCGCACGCTACCGACCCCCGCTGTGCCCGAAGACGCCAACCACCAAGCCGTTCAGGTGAGCTCCCCAGTCCTCTGTTCCGGCTCCCTCCGGTAGCGGAAGCCCGCCCTCTTCAGCAGTACTGCCGGTCATGACGCTGAAGACTGGCTCACATAATACGAGTGGGTTAGCACATATAACAAGTGGGACGACACTACCAAATTGAACAACGTCATCTTTTATTTGACCGGCGTTGCAACCTGTCGTTTCTCAACCACGAAGCAAACTTCTCTACCTAGACACCTTTCAAAGCGATCTTCACCCAAGTGTCTGACGTCCTGCTGTGCGCAAGCTACGCGCCGAACACCACTTGCGCAAGCTTTCACGGCAGTCGGGTGAGACGTTTACAAGCGAGAACGCGTTATGTGGCAAGACGCTCCGCGCCAAACCTTACATAGAGTTATCGAAGAGCAAAACATCATTATCGCGGCAACTTCTTATGTCAAAAACGCTTTCGTACATGTAAAGATCGATCACATCAACCTGAAGCGAGAAAAGTACAACCTCAATGCCTACATGAGAATACCGCAGCACTCATTCAAAGGAGTGGTGCATGGGATTGACCACAGTGCACCAGACAGGCACCTAGAGAAAGACTTTTCCTCGGAAACCCATGAAATCCTAGGCGTACGAAAGCTCGGCAGTTCCAACTCGGCAGTGGTACTCTTCAGTGCATAAAAAGTTCTTTTCTTTGTTACATACGGGTAGATCGAACGTAACTTTTTTATAGGAAAACTACCGTTTTGCGTACTCTGCGGAAGGGAAATGCATAGACCGGACGACAGCCCCAGCCCAGCTGAATCCAAATGTGACTTATGCAGCAAGCTAAACCCCGTGGGACGCTCACGATTGCACCCGAACTTGTGCGGCATGCCAGGGGAATCACTACACCTGCACGAGGGAATGCATAGTAAACATCGTGGATCCGGCCAATAAGCCTAAGAAGCGTCAACACCTCCGAGATCAGGAAGAGAAAGCGACCACAAGTCGCACCAGCAGGATCTACGCGGCAACAGTACGCATCAGCCGAAAAGAACAGTTCGAAAAAAGAAATCTAGGAGAGCGGCCTTCATTTCTACGTCCAGGTCCAAGTCGAGATCTAAGTCTAGACAGCATCGCAACTCGTCTGGCCGATCCGGAACGGAAGAGTCAATGCATCATAGAGAGGAGGGGACCACGCGGTCGGTCTCCTTTGAACCTGAGGGGGGTCCACCTGCAGAGCAAGCGCCACGCACAAGGGAACGTGGACCTTCTGAGAAGCAAGAAGACTCAAGAAACATCGTAAAGGTGGGCTATGCTGGATTACCTCCATGCTTCCCCGGAAGCACGATATCGAAGTAAATGAACGAATTGAAAGAAGAAATTATTCATCTAAAAAAACAAAATGAGCCATTCAGAGGTGAACTTAAATTGGTCAGTTTGGTCAGGCTGCCGTCACAAACAACTCGCGAGAAAAGATCCCAAACCCCGCCAAACTAACACTCAGTTTATGAGCGCGTCATTGCAGAACTGAAGGCTGTCAGAGCGGAGCAGGGTAACAAGTTCCTACAAGTTATCCAGATGGTCAAGAACGAGCTCTCTAACGAGTCCACCAACACTAGGAAATACATCAACTCCGCCACTGCCACAGTCCGAGAGGAATTCAGATCTATACACAACGAGTGCAACTCCCGAAATAGAAGATACAAATACGCCGACAGGAACCCCCGTCCAGAAGAAAGCGAACAAAGACCATGGCAAATGGGGACAGGAAACAATAATTTGGCAATATTATTGTCGGGGATTCAAAAAGATAAAAAGCTAGCCTTCAATTTTTCATCGACACGTCGGGGACGACACCTGCTGTAATAGTAGTTCAAGAAGCAGATACGGTCGTCAGCATGAAGGGGTACAAAAGTTTACAAAACGAATATAGCCTAGGATACTTGTTCACAAGGGTTTTCCGCAAGGCTGCAAGAACCGCTAGTCGAAAATATCGAACATGCTTACGTTGGAATTCTTTCCAAACACAGAGTAAAACGGAGTTGGCACATACTGAACGCGTATAGGGGACTCAGGTAGTGAGATAGCCACGCTATTTGAGAATTTTATCAAGAGGGCAGGTAAGGACCCCCTCGTCATAGCCAGTGCTTTCAATGCGCCCCATCAAGCATATGGATATCATCACTTTAACACCCCGGAAATTAGGAGGATCCTTGAGATCGCTAACAGAGAAGGGCTCACAGTCCTAACGAAGCCCTAGGAACCGACCAGAGCGGGCAATAGTGTGAGCAGACACCTGTCCAGTTCTCACGCTTGTGAAAAGCTGTCAGCAGACCACCTGGTCTAACACTGGCGAGTCCTTGGGCAGCGATCACGTCAGTATCACCTGCACTGTTCAGGGCGTCAAATGTTGGGAACCATTTGGAAAGGCTAAGCTTGTGAAATGGGAGAAGTGGAGAGAGAAAATCGCATGTCTCCCGGACGAAGATATCCCTGATATTGAGGCATGAGCGGCGCTACAGATGAAAACAGTCGCCATGCAATCTGCGACAGTGGGAACCACGGAGGAAACTCCCGCGGTTGACCAGCACCTGTTACATATGTGGTAAGCCAGATCTCTGTCAAGGAGGTGGAAGAGGCAAAAGTGAAATCGGAAGCTGAAGATCAGGATTGCAGAACTCACCAAGGAAGGGGATGGCTACGCACATAACCTCGCTGACCAAAAGGGGCCCAGGCTGTGTGGTGCGCTGTACGGTAGAATGGGAACGGCTAAAGCATGGGGACTCCGGAGATCCGTTATCGAGCCGAACTCAAACCGGAAAGAGCAGAGAGACACGCTCTGTAAGGCCCTGGACAGCAATTAAGTGGAGGAGGAAGCCCTCATTGCAGAACTTGCACGGAAATTCCTCGATCTGGGATCCTCCTACCCTCTCCCTGTGTACACCGGCGCACCCTTTGAAGAGATGGACCAAGACGTAACGGTTGAGGAACTGAGGGCGGAGCTTGAAGTCATGAGTGAGAACGCCGCCCCTGGGCTGGACGAGATAAACACGAAGGTGCTCTATAACATGGACGACACCTCCTAGGGAGAGCTAGTGAAATACTTGAACACGTAGTGCATCAACAGGGCCAGATACCCGACTCCTGGAAAATGGCTATAGGTTTGTTTTCAAGCCCAAAAACGTTATGCGATATTGATCATTTACGACCGATCTCAGTGACGTCGTATCTGGGTAAACTCCTCGAGAGGGTCGTGAACGCCCGACTGAATAGACTCCTGAGGAGTAAAGATATTCTCCCGGATACGCTGCATGGGTTTAGAGAAAAACTATCTACACAGGATATCCTCCTTCGTGTCAGAGAGGATATTCTGGGCAATCCCAGCAGATGCCAGGTCAAGACAGTCCTTGCGCTCGATTTAAAAGGGGAATTTGAGAACATCAGCAACTAGGGAATACTGGAGGAGCTTAACAGAATCAACAGCGGTGACGGTACATATAATTACTTTAGCGACTTTCTCCCCAAAAGGAAAGCGTCAATAAGTATCGGCGATCGGACCTACTCTCCGTTTAATCTAGGTTCCAGGGGCACTCCGCAGGGAGCGGTCTTTTCTCCACTACTCTTAAACCTGGCCATGCGTGGGCTAACAAAGAAGCTAGACCGCATCCAGAGCATTCAGAAAGGCATATACGCCGATGACATTAAGACCTGCTGTTGCAGCGGTAATGAAGAATAAATTCAAGACTGCCCTCAGGAAGTAGCGATCGTCGTGTGCCAGCATGCGGCGAGGCATGGTTTATCGGGCTCTCCAGAGAAATCCGAGCTACTCCTGATCGACACTGGTGAGAAACAGAATAAGGCACGTTTACCGTCTGCTCCCCTTGTCGCTATTATGGTCCAGGGTATGAGCATTCCGATCAAGAAAGAAATCAAGATCCTGGGAGCCATGATACCCAGCGGCAACATTAACACCACAACAATCAGACAGCTCCAAGCCTATTCTGAACAAGTTTACAGAATTCTACGCCAGGTAATCAATAAAAAAAAATAGCGCTAAGAGAGAAGGTGGCCGTATGATTTGTTCAGGCTTTCATTCTCTCTGAGATAACGTACGCCACCCCGTACTTGCGGCTTTGCAAAAAGGAAGAAGACCAACTGCATCTTAATTTTCGAAAGGCTGGTAAGACGGCGCTGGGACTCCCTTTATGGACATGCACGAAGCTCTCATTGCAGCTGGGACCCATAAGATCATCGAGGAACTAATAGAGGCCCACCGTGTGAACCAAATTGTCAGCATCTGAACGCCTAAGCCTGGCAGCAAAATATTACAGAAGCTCAGATTCCGTCTACTCCGGGAAGTAGCCGACATGATCGACATGCACATGCAGATGAGATCACAGAGCACGACTCACTCTGTATCAAAGCGCATAGATGAGGAACAACCGAGGACGCAGACTAGCCAGAACTAGACACCTCTCTAAGCGCTGGGATGGAAGCAAGGACGCGATCTACGTCGATGCGGCTGGACCCGTTCACGGTGTCGCGGCAATTGCAGTAGTTTCACCCCAGGGGGATATAATTGCAGGCAGCCTTATACATGCGGTGAATACCACATCATCTGAAGAAGCAGCTGTCGATGATGATGATTATAGATTTTTATGTCGCAAGAACATCTATGGCGAAAGAGCGCCATGACACAAGATATTTTTCAATTTTCTCAAGTTGGGGTCAATTTCCCATTTCCCAAGCATTTCACCCGAAATAAGCCGAGCACCAGACCAGGTGAAAGCTTGTACCCATTGTATCACCTCTGGGTACCCGGCGGCACTGGGGATCGAACCCCGCATCTTCGCGGATGGTGCGAAGAAGCAGCTATCGCACTAGCGATACCAAAGAACAGCGAGGCAACGGTTATGTCCGACTCACAAGCAGCGGTATGGAATTACATCAGAAGTCACGCTGGCGCTCCATGTTGGGAAATTTTGGAAACGTCTAATCTTTTGAACGTCCATATCTTCTGGACGCCACGGCACTCCTCAACAACAGGCAATGAGGAGGCCAACACATCTGCTCGAGCTCTCCTCCTCCAAGCATCTGGCACACACCCTCTATCTGATACAGTTAACAACCCCTCACCCTTAATAATGTACGAAGAAATTACGGAGAACTATAACATCATAAGAAGGAAACATCCTCTTTTTCACAAAATCCTTAGGAAGTTTGTTTATTTATTTTATTTGCAGAATACTACAGAACAAACCGGTCCAAGCAGAAGAGGGTACAGCCATTTGTTAGTAAGCACTAGGCTTTAGGATAAGATAGCACATAATCAGGCGACTACAAACAAATACTCTGGCAAAATCCCTACTTGATGTGTAAATTATAGTTAGACACCTACGATTCGTCTTGCCCCTTCTGTGGAGCAGTTGGCACACACTTTCACACAGTTTGGGAATGTCAAGAAAGCCCAGACTTGGTCAGCAATCCCGATTCAACATATGAGCGCTGGGAGGCAAACCTTCATAGCCACAATCCCCTCGACCAGAAATCGCTGGTTGAGAGGGGCCGGATTATGATGGCGATCAATGGGTTCTTCTACTGAAGCCACCCAGTATTTATGCTCTTATTAAACGTTTTTCCTCCTCCTGGCATTTTCATTTGTTTTCTGCTCCATACCGTGTCACGTTTCTTTTGGCCGTTGCTGCTGCCGCTGCCAACGATTTAATACCTTGTGTGTGTATAGCAATTCAAACCAATGGTGAGCTCTCAAAGCGGTTGGACACCCCCGAAAATGCTTTTCATGACAGGCTGACTGAAGTTACCAACGAAGTTGTGGCAAGTGTCAAGCTGAAATCGGATGCTGCACCAAGCATGGTTATGAATTCTTTGAAGAGTGAACTGGAAGTGTTTCGTCAAAGCGTTAGCTTTTTGAACGAAACAGTTTAAGTATTGAAGAAAGAAAAGGTCTAAACAAGACCTGGCAAGTTCGTCTTAAGGAACTTGAGTCTACACTAGCAAAGCTAGGGCAGTACTCCCGAAATACCAACATTCAGTTGAAGGGAGTTTTCAGCACTCAGGTTGAAGGCTGCTTCAAAATCATTGAAACCATTGGCACCAAAATTAATATGCTGTGGCTAAACATTATATTGAAATCATTCACCGCGTCCCATCCGCATCATTTAAAAAGAAAAACGCTCCTAAGTCATCCTCTAAACACCTCACTGCTCGATTCTGTTCACGTGAAAAGGCGGAATGCACTATCAAGGCTCGTAAGGCAAAGCTGGCGACTAAATACAATGCACAACATGAACTGGTAAACACGTTGTTCAGACATGATTTGTAACGCAACAGCGCAATGGCAAGGGGCAAAGGAAAAGAAGAGAATAGACGTAATAACTAACAATAGACAGTTTATTCAGGAAGCCAAATTTTTACAGATGCAGACAACACTGTAAACACCTAAAAGCGTGAAGAACAGCATAAGAAATCGCTGAGCCTGCATTTTTTTTATCCCACGAGGCAAAACTTAATAATAATAATTGGTTTTTGGGGAAAGAAAATGGCGCACTATCTGTCTCATATATCGTTGGACACCTCAACCGCGCCGTAAGGGAAGAGATAAAGGAGGGAGTGAAAGAAGAAAGGAAGAAAGGCATGCCGTAGATGAGGGCTCCGGAATAATTTCGACCACCTGGGGATCTTTAATGTGCACCAATACTACCGATTTGTAAATTGTATTTCTTTCTTAGAAATAGTAACAGATCGGATACTTCCACAATTCGGACCTAACTTCATAATCTCAGATGCCTCGACGATTTCTCTTGCGAGCAGGTCTATGTTTTAACTGAAATTCGGCTGTTTTCGTACAATGGCTGACAGACACCATCCCGGTAGCGAATTCTGATGTGGCGGCTGGCATTCTTGGCGTTCTTTCTGTGCTTCCACAGCCTATCATTCACAAAACGAGTAGTTTCGCCAACTTACGATTCATCACAAGTCAAAGGAGATTTTGGCCTAACTATTCGGCCAACATAATCCCATGATGTAATGATGTCTTTTGTATCCGGAATAAAGGTGACCTTAGTGATTGTTCTGCTGAATAGTAATGTTACACTACCACAATTTCGTACATCGAACCTCAAGAATTTCACCAATCGTTATCAAACTCATTCCACTGCGCAGTCCAATTGAACGCTCACAGCCTTCGGAAATATTTTGACAATTCCATTCAATTATTTAAATTACCGTTCTTCTTTTTGCTCTCACATTTATTTCCGATCTATGCTTGAGTGCCCATGGAGAGGGCACGGCATCTGGCCTGCGGACAGCATGGCTCACCCGCTGCTGCTGTTTGTGCAGGTTCTGCCGTGGATTTTGCATGCGACGCCCACCCCGGTATCAACGACCAACATCACCGTGATACAAACCCTGATGCTTTGCGCGGGCCACGTCACAAGCAACAACACAATCAAGGGATATCGACCACGAGATGTGACGTCACCAGCAGCCGATCTACTTAAGGAACGACGCGACACCGACCAGATCAGAGGGCACGGCATCTGGCCTGCGGACAGCATGGCTCACCCGCTGCTGCTGTTTGTGCAGGTTGGTTCCCCATCCACAGACTGCTGTTACCGTAGTGACAATAGATTTTTAGTCGTCCTGCCGTGCCCTGGTAGGCTTCATTGCATTGTTATTGACTGTTGGTCCGTGCTGATGCTGCTGATGTCGGGAGACATAGAAGAAAACCGCGGACCTAAGACAGCTGAGCTGTTACAGACGATTATAGATAATCAAGCCGCGTCTGACTGCCGGTTGACTAATATCAGCAAGGATATTGGTCAGCTGAATGAAAAGACTGATAGACTGACTGATTCTCTGGCAGTGATACAAGAATTGAACAAAAGAATTGAATATCTTGAGGTAACAGTTCAGCAACAGGCCAGAAAACTGATTGAGTATGAAAACTATAGTCGTCGTAACAATCTGCTGGTTTTTGGTGTTTTTGAAAAAATCGACGATTCAGAGACGGAGTTAAAGGCAGCTGTCATAGATAAAATTTTTTATGATACGCTGGGAGTTGAAGTAAAAACCGTCGAAAAAATCCATCGCATAGGGAAAAAGAACAAGGAACGGCCTAGGCCAATTATTATGAAATTTTATGACAGCAGAGAAAAACAACAAGTGCTGAAGAACTGCAGCAAACTGAAAGGACAATCGGTTAGTGTGAGCAATGACTATGCGAAGGAAACGGTAGCGGTGCGAAGGAAGTTGTGGGAAAGTGCCTCTGCTGAAAGGGCGCAGGGCGAGAAGGTCTTTTTGATCGACGACAAGCTCAAAATAAATGACAAGTTATACACATGGGACAACGAGAAGAACGCACGCTCGCTCCTGAACTCCCGAGATAAGTTCAAGCACCGCACTCGAAAAGCAGGCAACTCGCATGATGGCTCTGACACCTCGGATAATTCCTGCGAATCAACACCTAAACTCACCCCGTCATAGCTACGAATGTTATCATTGAATGCTCGTAGCCTTTTTAACAAAGTAACCGAGTTAGAATATGTATTACTGACAGAAAGTCCACACGTGCTCGTCGTAACCGAAAATGGCTAAACAACGGTGTGCCTAGTCACTGTATAGTGCCCCCAAACTACCAGATGTTCAGATGGGACAGGGATACTCGTGGTGGGGGTGTTGCAATCATTGTCAAAATATCTATAGATGCAGTAATGGTCGAGTGCACTCTGCCTGAAACAGTTTGGTGCAAAATTACTTATGCGAGTGTTGCTTACCTTGTTGGCGCAGTGTATAGGCCGCCTGCCACTTCACCAGAGTTTTTGGATGACCTTAATATGTTCTTATGCACTCACTTGAACCGTACCACCAGACTAATAATGACCGGAGATTTTAATTTGCCTAGCATTAACTGGGACAGGCTCCTACCTGGGAACGTTGAAATTTCTAGTTCCGAAGCACTGCTGCAGATAATGTTTTCGCACAATCTTAAACAAATCGTGGAAGAAGACACGAGGGTAACACTCGAATCCCGGTCACTTTTGGACTTGGTGTTTCTTTCGGACAGAGTGGGTGACTGTACTGTGTCTGTTAAAGACGGGATATCTGACCACAGAATGGTTTCTGTGCACATTTCGATCAGAACAAACACTCGTGGCCAACCCTTTGTATCTGTACAATTTAAGGCTTATAGGCAGGCAGACGACACATCCATTCAAGATTTTTTAGAAATGTCATATAATGAATTCGAACTTGCCTGCGATTGTGAACCAGTTGAAAACCTATGGCTACGTTTCAAGAATATCATAAAACATTGCGTTGACAGATTCATTTCAACTCGAGAAAAGAAAATAAAACCCC
The DNA here is from genome assembly GCF_052857255.1 of Amblyomma americanum. Taxonomy (NCBI): domain Eukaryota; kingdom Metazoa; phylum Arthropoda; class Arachnida; order Ixodida; family Ixodidae; genus Amblyomma; species Amblyomma americanum. The sequence continues at coordinate 111,282,132 of NC_135503.1, forward strand.
GTAACCCTTGGATTAATCGACCTATTATACACATCAAGCGCAAGATAAAGAGGCTGCGCAGGAGAAAAGTGAGCTCAGCTCAGGTATCAAAATTGCGAATGAGTTTAAAAACGGCTCTGATGGAATCAAAAGAGCAATTTTTTAATAAAAAATTAAGTAGCTTCGTTAAAACGGCACCTCGGAAGTTTTGGCTTTACCTTAGTGGCAATAAAGAGGAAATCAATAGAATTCAAATTAGTGAGAACATAGTAACAGAAAAAAACAAAAATAGCAGATCATTTCAATAACTTTTTCCAGTCTGTTTTTTCTAAACCAAGCAATGATGACTGTGACGCGTACCCGCCTTCCTCCCTTTCATGTTCGATGGAAGACCTGGTCGTGACCCAGGCCGGCGTGTTTAATCAATTGTTACTTTTGGATTCTAAAAAGGCTAGCGGGCCGGATGGGATTCCAACCCAGTTTTTAAAACGATACGCTGAGTGGATATCATTTTTCTTGACGATAATCTTTACAAAGTCCCTACACACTAACTCGTTGCCACAAGATTGGCGGTGCGCAGTCGTAACACCTGTTTTTAAAAACGGCGACCGACTACTCGCAAATAATTATCGCCCAATTTCCCTGACAAGTATCAGCTGTAAACTATTGGAACATATCATAAGTAAACATATACTAACTTTCCTCGAGGATAACGCGTTCTTTTATCAGCATCAGCACGGGTTCCGAAGAGGGCTATCTACCATAACACAGCTCATAGAAACGATACATGATTTTAGTTCAGCCATAGATGCCCAAGAACAAATAGATGTCATTTGCGTAGATTTTGCAAAAGCATTTGACAAGGTTCCACACAGTAAATTACTTTTCAAGTTACACAAATCAGGAATTAGCGAAACCATTCTTAAGTGGATTAAAGCCTATTTGAATAATCGCAGGCAGGTTGTGCATGTGGATGATTGTTTTTATTCTACATTAGAAGTATTTTCTGGCGTTCCTCAAGGGTCGGTTTTAGCTCCATTACTGTTCCTACTTTATATTAATGATATTAACGAGGTTACCGAGTTTCCCGTAGAATTGAAGCTTTTTGCAGACGACTGTTTAATTTATTCTCGAATAACACAAGCTGCCGACCAAATTAGAATAAACCGTGTCCTTAATTCCTTGCATCTTTGGTGCGAAAAATGGGGCATGGAAATTAAGTACACAAAATCAACTTTTACGCATATAACTAATAAGAAGACTTTGCAGTTATTTTCTTATAATGTTGGAAAAAATAATCTAAAAAATGTTGATACCTTCAAGTATTTAGGCGTCACAATTGCACATAATCTGCAGTGGCATAAACATATTAATAATGTGTGCTCGACAGCTTCCCAAAAACTTTACTTTCTGAGGAAGAAATTGGAACATGCAACAAAAGATGTCAAACTGATAGCTTACAAAACATTCATCCGCCCATCCTTGGAGTACGCTTGTGTCGTCTGGAGCCCCCACCAAAAAGTTCTAAAAGATAAACTGGAACGAATCCAAAGAATGGCTGCTCGGTTTATATCGTCAAGATACAGAAGAAGGGACTCAGTGACGGAAATGCTGAACTCATGTGGGCTCGAGTCACTGGAAAATCGAAGGAAAAAATCAAGACTAAAACTTTTCTTTCAAATAATTCAAGGGCACTTCAAGATAAAATCAGATAGATATGTTCAGCCTCCGGGAAGACGGAGCGCGAGAACAAGCCACACTCGATCGATCAAGCCTTACGACTCACGTATTGATGTTTTTCGTTACTCTTTTTTTCCTGATGTCATCGAAATTTGGAATGCTTTGCCTGTTGAAGTTGTCGAACAATCGGAAGTGCACAAGTTCGAACGTTCTATCGATATTTTGTGTCGGGGGCACCCAACTTGATGTTATGAGACATGAATTTTTTCTGTTGTACATTGCATTGTATTCCCTCCCTGTAACGACCCTCAAGCGAGGGTCAACAGTATCAATAAAATAAATAAAATAAAAATGTGTATTGTTTTTTTTACATTTTCAGCAGAATACTCTCGTCGCAGTTCATCTAGCCACGGCGGTTCAGCCATATTTATATCATCTAACGCTAAGTACAAACGCAGAATACACTTAAATATAGATGTTCTACATGCTGATTCTGCGTGTGGGCGGAATTGCAGGATTCAAGTTTTGGAACTAACAGGAAAGTGTTTGTGTGTTGGAAGTATTAAAAGGTCCTCAACGTCCCCTGTTAGTAATTTTTGCTCTGAACCCAATGACGTATTACATTTGCTATCAGACGAGAACAAACATGTTGTCATTATGGGTGACATTAACATTAATCTGCTCGATGACAACTCATCGCACTTTAATGATTAGACCAATTGCTTCCAAGGTTATGGGCTAGAATAATTAATTACTCTCCCCACCCGATGCGCTGATAGATATCCTCCCACAGTGATCGATCGCAATCTCGGAAATCTACTGTCACCTCCTGATTCTTTCGTCATGCGCATTAACATCACTGATCATCACCCATCGCTTTGCGTTTCCACTTAAGTAGCTCTTGCCGGGAGACCCGCTGTCTTCACCCAATTTAAAAAGAAATCAATATCGAAGAACTTATTACTGTTCCTAATTCGTCTAGAGTCACATCCTGCCAAAATTCCCAAATATGCTACAGCGAGGTTTCTTCTGTTTTAAGTACTTGCATATCATGCTTGATGTCTGTAGTTCCTTATCGAAATAATTATTCACCGCCGCATAATAGTTGGCTACATTCATCTTTACTAAGTTACCTGCAGAGGAAAGAAGGCTTGTATATCAAAACTAGAGAACAACCATTGAATCCTTCATTGCACGATCGCTACAGCGAATATTGAAATGTTGTTCATAAACTACTAAAACGCGCCGAAACGAACTACTGTGAAAATCGTGTCATGCAAGGAGGTAACTCCATTGGAAAGCAGCGGCGCATTCTAGATCCATTTCTCAATAAAGCATGTAAACCTGTTGTAACTGAAATGGTTTATGCCGGTAAAACAATCTCTGACCCTGATGATATTGCAAATGCATCAGTACTTTCTTTGCCGATCCACCCCAGATAATTGCGTCGACGCCTGTTCACTGCCGTCGCCACGTTTCATATGCTTAACCTTTTCCCTACCTCATCATATGAAAAGCGGGCAACTGATCTTAACCTAAAACATACAACTCATGGCCTCAATAACGTCCGTATGCATCACATCACTGATGTTAATGAGGTCGTTGAAGATATCTTTGCTCGTAATTGTAAATGTAATTTTCATGGCGATCGTGTTTCCCTAGGACCTAAACCGAGTAAATTCACCCCCGTATTTGGGAAAGGAAACAAAACCCTTGTAACTAACTACAGGCCCATATCAACTCGCCCCTAAATTCCTTAAATCGGTAGAAAACCTGTTTTTTGGTCGTTTTTCCGACTTCTTAAACAAATGTAATCTACTATCTCCTGGGCAGTTCGGTATTCGCCAAGAATGCACTACTAACTTGGAATTAATAGCGCTTACTGATAAATTCAAGATGAAAATTGACGAAGGAAAACTAGCAGGATCCGTCTTTCTCTTAAGTAAAGCATTCAACACCATTGATCATGACATTGTTTTCAACAGACGTTTGTGATAAGTCGTAACCAGTCTCGCCCTTGAATTACTCAGAAATTATTTGCTGAACGGAGAGCAAGTAGTGGCCATATTATCAGTTCATTCAAATATCGTTAATACAGCCCTTCCGCATGGCTTTATACTCGGTCTTCTACTTTTATTTTACATTACTGATTTACCTTCGTGCCTTTTATTGTCATCTCCGTGTCTTTTGCACGCAGATGGCACGACTTTGTTTACCTCTCATATTAGCATCCACGCAATAACTGACCGACAGGACCAAGACGTAGCTAATTTAAATTCATGATGTAGATATGATAACCTGATAATTAACTTTCCAAGACTAAGTGATGGGTTTTTAGTTCGCGAAAAGATATTCGAGGCACATAACTCCAGTTTTCATCAACTCCCAAGAAATACGTCCCAGTGATCATTGTACATTCCTCAGTGCAGAGCTTGGCACATTTTGAAGGTTACTGCTCATATTAAATAAATTAAATGAAAGACTTCATATGATTTGTAGACTCTTCTAAAAGCTCGTAACTAATTGCGCACACCAACGCTAGCCAAGCTTAATTGTGCCTTCATCCACAGTTATGTCAATTACTACATTGGTTCCTCAGGGCTTAAGAGTCAGACTTATCTATGTCGTCTGACACACGTACAGAATCAAGTTATTAGATTCATTACAAACATTCATTATAATCCTCATGTCACTCTAGTTTTAAATGAACTGCATATTCTTCTGATTAATCTATGTATGAAATTGACCTAGGGAATCACCCGGCTTCAGTTCGTATTTATTATAATTTTCTGTATATTATCGGTAAAACTAGCCTATCTAATCCCAATATCACTCGTTTTTCTCTACACAATAACTTTCTACTGCCAAAAGTACGCACGAACGATGGGAAACAGGCAGTTAGATTTGCAACATTTAAATACTGGAATATCCTGCCCTTCACTGTTAAACGCTAACCATCTCTTACTTCATTGAAACGGTCGTAACGTTCTCTCATTTATACCTACACAATTTTTTGGGGTTATTTTGTGTTTTTAAATGTTTTTCTGTAGTTGTATTGATGTTTACTAATTTTTATTGCGGTTCTTGTTTGTTCTTTCGGTGTATTTGATTTTTATTCCTTGAAAAGCTAACCATTACTAATAACATGTACTTTCTCGCAAGAGTTCCCATCACAGCTTTCTGCTTCGGGATCTCTTTCTGTAATACATGCTCTATTGAACTGCATTTTTGCCTGACAAAAACATGAAACCAGCAGTCCCTACGATAGCAGCGCATGCGACCATGAGAATACAAAGATGCGATTTTCCAACGTGTCTGAGCGAGAACGAGCTTGAAGCTGTGATGCTTCATTCTCAGCATTTTCCACATTTCAGGGCATCTGGGAGCTAAAATTCAGCCAAAGGTTATATTGCGGAGCGTTAAAGAAGTTTAAAAATTGAAATTGCCGCACTACCTTCAAATTGGCAGAATTTTCAGTCTGCTGCAAATAAAACACGCTGAAATAGCGACTTTTGGGCGTGGCTGAGAGAATATTTGGTTAAGGCTGGAATATTAGAGTGATAAGGTAGTCTTTGTATGCAGCGACAAGCGACAGAAGAGTAGCCACTCTACTGCAAAATGGCACCGGTGACATGCCTGAGTACTGGACTGAAGGGGGAGTGTTTCCTCTTACAATGAAGTTTCGTCTCTCGAATAACGTAGCGCTCTCTCCAGAACTCACAATGCAAGCGAGAGGTGTCGTCAGGGCCAAATCACTGCAACCTGCCCGTAACTCCCATTCGGTTTTGTTAAGTTTGAGTTGCTGCCCACATTTTTTCTTTACAGCGATATTGACATAGGCGCATGATGAAGACAGGCACTCATCAGAGAACAAGTGAACGCCTTAAATGAATCCTTGCCGAGCTCTCAAAAGTCCATGCCTGTCTGTGGAAAGGAACACATGTATTCTTTTTGTTCTCTGGCGTATCGTATGGGGCTATCACGAAGCCATCCTGGCAGAGCTCTTCTGTCATTGCTTGCATATTCATAGAACCTCTAAAGAAATAGTACACTGCTGATAGGTGACGCCATGATCCGATTTTATTCCACGACGACTGTTTCATTGTTTCTGCACTCAAGCGTGCACGAATCTGAGAAAAAGGAAGAAATCTGAACTTAATGCAAAGCACAGTTTAGCCTTTGCAAAGAGCGGAAACATTTCAAGCGATAAAACCAAGATAATTAAAGAACATTTGAGCACATTCAGAGGAAACCGCCAAAGTGGAGCATAAAACAATTGAAAAGTTGATGTGCGTACTTGAAAACATCGACTCCTCATGTAGAATAGCGTGAAAGTTCATTACTTTTGTTGTCGTAATTATACTTTACCATTGCATCTCGAGCCCAATTATATAAATTGTGAATTTTGCGCCTCTCGAGGAATCCTTTAAAAATTTCTGTTGTCACAACTCATCTCGCTGTTTTTAAGTACGCCTTGTTGCGTCATACTATATTTTACATTGTAAGTAAATTGATTTTGATGAGTTAGCTCATTATTTTAAGGGGAGTCGAAAGACAACGAAGCAGGCGCGATTGGTATTAAGAACTAATCAGCTGCACATTTTTGCCTTCCTTAATTAGAATGTGTACGACTGTCATAGGCGCAGAGAATATATAGGTGTTAATACGATCCTCCAATTATTGATTCTCTCCTCTTTACATGTCCTTTTAGGGCATCGCGTGAAGATATTCAGCTTCCGTTTATTTTTAGCTCTAGATTAGGAAGTATTAGCTCCATAGGGAGAGAGAGAGAGAGAGAGAGAAGAGATGTATTAGGAAAGTCACGTAATCCGGTTTTTCCAGGAAATATACAGCTACTCTGGTGATTACAATTTAATTTATTTTTTTACCGCTTACTTTTCTTCTGTTAGGTATAAAATCCGTACAGCCAGCGCAGCTAGATGAAGCGTTCTGGGAATCCCTGGGTCACCCTGGTACCCTTGCGGCGGCCGAGATGAAAACTGCTTTTTGCGCCGCACTCTTCGTCCTGTGCCTCATCAGATTTGCGGAGTGAGTACAATATGCCAGAAGGCCCGTATGTCTTTTATCAAGTGAATTTGTACCCTACGGTAGCTCGAAAGTTGCTAAAAGTTGCCACATATTAGTGTAAGCTTAGCGAGACGAAGGTTGATTAGTGACGTGCGGTAAGGGGTGGCTACGGTAGTTAGCTATGGTGGTACGTCTTCTTTTCATTGGCTCCTGGTCTTTGCGCTGTTGACATGATAACTGCACACAATTTTGAAACCTTTGGGAGTAGCAGATGCTTGTCTGGACCGCAGATGTAAAGAAACAGCTGCATAGTAGAATATTGGCAGGAAACAACCTTAAATAAATTGATAAAGTTTGTAATTCCCTTTAAACTTGTCTGCCGCGTCTAATTGGTTGCATTAGGCGTGAAGTGGAGGAATGCCTGAGACGGGACTGAGAAGAAGGGCCAAGTTTTGTGCGCTGTTGATTTCTACAGTGCGGCACTTCAAGCTTGGGTTTACCCCTGTGTACTACAGAGAACCGATTGCAGAATGACGAGAGCATCTGAAAGACGTTGTCAAAAACCTGTTGTGAGAATATTTTAGGACAAAGAGGTTTATAAAATACGCGTTAATGAATAAAGCAGAAAGTATACTGTTCACATAACACATTTGGAATACCTCGGAGTGGCACCCAGCCTGTGAAAAAATAATACCACATCCGGAGATGGCTATGGAGCACAGTGATTTCTGTTTAGTGTATAATTTTAATGTAACCAGCGTTCCAAATGTCCTGAATGCGATCAAAAAACGGGACGATCTAAGAGTGAGATATCACTTACAATTATATACTCTGGTCGCACGCTAGCAATGATTCACGTCTTGGAGCAATCTCGCTTGGTTGAATGCTTGCCGTGACTACCGAAGACACTTGTGCATGTAGGCTACTTCCACAAAGGATGGCACTTAGCCGAAGCAAGTGTACGCTGCTATTTGAAAACGAAGAAAAAATAAACTTTTTTTTTCGTGTTATATGCAGCAAATAGAAAGAGGAGGCTGAAAACAATGTAATGCGGTTTCAAGCAGACTGCGTTACTCCGAGTCTGAAAAGGGGCTGGTCAAGCACGACACCAAACCTTAGTGTAAAACTCCAATCGTGATCCGAAAGCACTTACTTAAGACCACAATTTTTCACTCCTGGCAGCATGCGTTGCATTCTTCAGAAGTTCTTCCGCCATGCATGTCATAACGAGTCCCGCTTTCCCCGTCCGTATTCTCCAGCGGTGTTGCTTGACGCCCCAAAAGTGTTAATGCTTTCTTAATCCTGCATTTTACTTGGGCATAATGCACTGAATACGGTATGCGATTTCGCATTTCGCCACTTGGGCTATGATTTTGCACAGTAAAAGAAAAGTCCAACGCTTCAAGCTCAGCAAGAGTACAATAACTGCCGGCCTGACGGTTTCGGTGTTGGTGTGGTCAGCTTGCAATTAGAAGAAGGGGGGGGGGGGTCTGAAGAATACATGAACACAGGATAGCTGAAACAAAGAGTGTTATAAGGTGTGCAGCTATTATGCTTTCGTGGTTTAGTGTACTTGCGAGAGGTAGGTGTGAGATTCCTGATCAGTGAGTATATGACTGGGAACAGCGGAATTCTACGAACGGGTTAATTGACAGGGTTAATTGGCGAGACATTGGAGAGGCATTTTGCCCTGCTGTGAGCGTAGTCAGGCTGATGATGATGATGACGCAACGAACGCAGCTGTCGCTGCAGAAACTCTTAAAAATAAAAACTTCTGTATTTCAGTAGTAAGGAGGACACGAAAATGACTTGCGATGGTACCACTTGTTAATGCAAACGCGTTTTTGTTTGGCATGTTCTTTTTTTTTAGATCGAGTGGAGCACAGCCTAAGTGCACCGGATTTGTGAGTAATTAGTCTTCTTATTTGTATACACCATGTGTGCGTCAGAGTGCTCAAGCTAGAAAGCTGTGCCTTTATAACCGTAGTTTGGTTTCGTAATTCAATAGGACGAAATATTTCTTTCTATCCTATTGCTATTCGCAACTCTAGGAAAAAATTATTTATCTAGAAACCCTGCACAACACAAAGATGGCAGGTATATCGAGGTCCGCGGCAACATTTTCACTTGATGCCGTGCTGCGAAATTCTAGGTTGGGTGAGAAATCGCAGTGTTCTGTCAAATGTGAGGGGATTGTAGCGGCTAACTACCTAATTCTCTTAGTGCTGAAAAACGTCACCGATGATAATGCCGAAATACTCGCTCTGAGTGAAGACACAACCAAATATCAACGGAAGCCGTACCCTGCGTCCTTCAAGATAAAGTGCCTCTGAGAAAAGACTGATGGGTCCGGAAGGCAGTGCACATGCACTAGGCGCTTTTCTAGAAAGCGCAGGCAACTGTCTGCAGAACTTCACTGCTAAAGTAAAATCAATTTGCTGTATTCAGTACGGTGCCCTGGTCACGCTTGATTTGAAGGCGCGGTTGAGTAAACCATACTTGGAAGCTGAGAATTCCAAAAGCACCTTTTCACGCATTCCGTGGGTGCTCACCCACGTCGGCATTAATCGCAAGGTATTCCTTAGAGACAGTGTTAGTTGGAGAGTTGTGGGAGAGGCCTTTGTCCCGCAGCGGGCGTTTGAATCCTGCTGTTGTTGAGAGTGATTGCTTAGAAGAAGAGGTCGTTAAGTGTTTCAAGGCGTAAGCCTTACTTGCCCATTGAGTGAAAACCAGTCTGTATATATGTTTGTGTGCTTTTTAACACTCGATGGCACCCATAAAGAATGCCTCCTGCCCTTCTTATTTATTTTATTACACATTTTCCTCACCGCTCTCCTTCCGTGTTTTATCTGGCATGCTACGCGGAGTAGCACGTCAGCGGTATATAAACGCCAGCTAAGTTCTCAGCTTTTCCATTACAGGGTTTTTCTCTCTCTCATGCAACCTCGCAGGTGGAGGTTAATTTAACTATTCATCGCGCTAGGTTGGTCGGTTCAACCTGAATCACACAAATTCTACCGGTGGAAGAAATTGTCATACAATCCCCGTGCAACGGAGCACCCTTTAACTGCTGAAACTGCACCAGAAGTGGTATGAAGTCTCCCAGGCATCTATAATTGCGAATCAAGACCAATCTGCATATATGGGAATATCCTATTAGCTGTCGCGTCTTACCGTTAAGGCGAAGGTCGGGCGGCGGTACAGCGGCGACTGCCTTCACGAAGTTAGCGCGCAGATAAGAAGGGCTCCGGCGGCTGCGTGGAGCCATGCAGTGGTAGAATTACCAGCTGCGTGGCGTCGTAGCTCGTAGCTACTGCGTTCACGAAGTGATCGGGTGGCCTTACGCTTCCTCACACTTAAGCAGACTCAAGTGCATATGTCAAATTTGTTTGTTATGGAATGCTAGTGTCATGTACGATACAACAAAATTAAATTCAACGGCAGTTATCCCAGGGCACGTATGCAGGAGTAGTTTATTTTTTTCGTCAAGTCAAGCATATAGGACGCGCTGTTGACGCAGACCCGGACAAATTTTGGACGCTTACAAGCTGTACGTGTGTGGGGCCCATAGGGTATGCGGCCTTTTCTTACATGATACAGTTTTTATGGAGCCGAAAGTGTAAGCCGATTCGTAAATATGAAGGATATCTTTATGCCGTGCTAAATGTCAAAGCTTTGCTGCTTACCAAGCCGTCTGCTCGCCAAGCGGCACAAGGTTTATGCAACCAACCAGCGAATTCATCTGATGGAAGAACATTTTTCTTAATCCGACAATATTTAGGCTGTCATGCAATTTCCGGGTGCTCTGTTGCGAAATCCCGTCATTAGTCAAATGGGGTCACGTGATACTGATGTCATCACGGGCACATGACTCGAATAGGCACATCAGATAGCACCGCCAATTTTAAAGGTCACATGTCATAGTGACGTCTATAAAGCCTGCTCACCATGGAATCTGGAAACCTGCCCATCGGATTGTGAGTAAACTATTCATCGTCGCCAGATTGAAAGAATGTTGCCACTTGCCCCCCGTGGCGCTGTGCATGAGCCTAACGGGAGCTCGTTAAGAACAATCTGGGTCTCTCAAGCCCCACCGGTGCCTCTTCTTGAAAGGGCTACCTGCTGGGGCCGGTGGCTGCACAACTGCGAAATAAGGGGTATGAGCTAGGAGTCACCGCGCTCTGCGAATACGATTGACAGGGTCGGGACGTCAAAAGAAAATCCTCTTCTGATCTGCAAATTACTCAAATGATGCGCACGCCTAGGAAAAGTATCATGCTGCTGAAAAGCACTTCCTTTCTCACGCAACACAAGTAGAAAAAACCTTCTTCTCAGCCACATCCCCTGCTATGCTTCAAAACAACCCGAGGCAATTTTTGAAGGCTGTAAACCCAAAAGCAAGCCCTCCAGTGTCGCTGGAGACAAACACGGTTCACCTATTTAACAGACTGATGCGGCCGAATCAATAAGTTTTACATTTTAATGCATTTTCATCCACGAACGTGTACGCGACATGCCTGACTACCCTTATTTTGAGTATCATCCTATTGCGGACATACATTTTGACCCGAAAAGAATAATAGCGTTAATCGTTTGCAGGAAAATAATTTTTTCAGCTGGTATGGATGAAATTATCGAAAAAGTTTTCAAGGATACTAAAACATTGTAGACATTCTTTTCTGTCATATCTTCCAACACTCACTCGTTTCTACCTCACGACTGGAAAGTAGGGAAATTCATCCAAGAGCACAAAAAGCACTCCATAGCCTAGTAAGAACTATAGTCCCATCTCGCTCACTTACGTTCACTATAAATTAATTGAACGCGTAATTTCCTCGCCCATCGTGACCTTTTTGCAGGCTGACAACTTTTTTCTCTCTTCTCAACACGAATTCATGAAAAAGCTATCCTGCTCTACCCAACTGGCTCTCTTTGCTCCCGACATCAGTTCCAGTATGGACACTAACAAGCCCGTGGACGCCATTTTCTCAGACTTCGGAAATGCTTTCGACAAATTTTCCCATCAAAGGCTCTTATTTAAACTGCGACGCCTAACCCTGAATTCACTAGTATATGATTGGCTCCGAAATTTTCTGAACAACCACCAAGAGTTCGTATGGGATAACAATCATGCATCTTCCATCTTCCCTGTAACCTCAGGCGTGCCACAAGTCATGGCTTTAGGGCCTCTATTATCTTTAATTTTCATTAACGTCCTCTCAAGTCATTTATCTTCCACCGTTCTTTTGTTCGGCGACGACTGCGTCCTCTACCGGATTATCACTAATAACAAAGACACCATCTGCATGCAATGCAACATAAAACTTGAAGAGTAGTGCGCAAACTGGCTAATACCTTTAAACGTTAATTAAAATTGGCGGTGGTTTCGCTCTGGTTAAACCTGCAGTGACGTGATAGCTACAGCAGGCCTAGCGGAATTTGCTCAGTTGAATTGCAAAGTCAGTGTTTTGCCGCTCAGTTTTGCTGGGCGTTCCTTGTTCATTTTCCTTCCACTTGACGCGGCGCCTGCGCACAGCTGTTGCAGCTTGGATTCGACGGCAGCAGCAGCTTCTCCGCATCACGTGGCCAACCGCGTGACCAACAACGTGACCGTGACGGCTCCGCCACGGTCACTTGCCGCCACCACACTGAAGGCTCGAAATGCTACCGCAATGTAGCTATCGCCTCAAAACAGCTCTAATATTTCATCGTCGTCAAGCGTATCCTGCTTCTAACTACACCGTTCGCGGTTCCATGATATCCCAGAGATCTTCACAAAAATAGGTAAGAATCATCCTAACACAGGATTTCTCTTGGACCACCCACATAATGAACATAACCAACGAAGCTAACCGTGTTATTGGTTGTCTGAAACATAACTTCTGTTTAGCACATGCTTCCGTAAAACTGCCCGCCTATTTAACTGTTGTAATACTAAAAATTTCAATACTGATGCTCAATCTGGGAACCCCAACAAAATAACCTTGGCTAAGCCCTTGAGTTCGTCCAGAGCCGCCCGATAAGATTCGTATATTCCGATTATTCATATCATACGAGCGTAACAGCATTGAAAACAAAAACTAACCTGAGCAGCCTTGAATCCCGTGGGACAATAACCAGACTGCCTTTTTCACACCTTTTATCATTCCCCTTTTGAGTCACTCCGTAATCTCCCCTGCAAACCGCCTATCACTTCTCATCAGTCTTGAAAAAGCTGTTCATTCACCTCGAGCATCAACTTCTGCGCATGTGAAATAATTCATCGCCAAGACCGCTAGAGACTGGAACTACCTGCCCGCTGAGCCTTTATCCATTCTTGCCTGAAATCTTTCAAATCATTCATCACTGATCTAATTAAATGATTTGTTAGCCTACCCCTCATTTAATGCCCCTAGTGGGCCTTTGAGGTACTAATGAATAAAAAAATGAATAAACACGGCATGACCACCAGTGGAACAATAATAGGGCACGGCCAAATTTGAAAATGTTAGGATCCCCAAAGTTTGCTATTGGCCACCACAAAAACTCATAAGGAGCCCCAAAATTTCAGAAGAACGTCCAGCCCAGGAAACGGATTATGGTGGATTTTTGGGTAGGATTTGTATAAACTCGTATGATATATGATAAGCCAATGGAAGGTGCTCGAATGCTCTCGCATAATGCAGGAGATAATGCATTGCTTTAGTTGTGCTTATGCGGTTGCGTCGCATCCCCCGAGCTCTAAATTGGCAAAAGTGTTGCAGAATTTTAATCCCTGCAAGCCCAGCCGCTCCTGCATCGCTGCGCTGTCACCTTTCAAGCGGCAACACACCCGGCTTAATCATTCCTTCGTTTTAGGCGCAATATTTTAGAGCGCTGTAATCACGGGTCGCAAGCTGGCATGTCTCGTGGTATTTTCTTTGTATTTCGCGGCCATCTGTAGTGAGCGGGAAAAACTTAGACTTAAGAAATATAAAGTTACAAACTGTTGAATCGTTCGTTTTGAAGACCGTTCTACAACTTTTTACTATGCTTTGCTTGCGAAGTTGGTTAATTAATCTTGCCTAATTATGCAACTAGGCAGAATATAAAGATAGTGCGACTTTCTCCAAACTATAGCCAGCGAAATGTGTTTGGTCGCGTCATCTCAGAGTGTCCAGGCATAATCTTAAACCCTACCTAAATTTGTGTGGGACACCCTCTATGATGAGTGCACGGTAGGTAGAGTGTCGGGGGCTGGAACAGTTTGTTTCAAGTTATTTTTGAAAAAAAGGTGGTGATGTAGGAGTCTTCGCAGCACGCTTATACCTTGTGAAAGTCACAAAACTAAAAAATAAAAGTGCAACAAGCAACGACGTCAATCACTCCAGAAGTTTAGCTCGCTACAGATAATTGTGAACATATAAAGTGAATGCAAAGGAGAACAAAGAAAAATGACCGGCACAGAACCTCTCAGAAGCTTGTTCAATTGCCACCGCACACATTAATAAAAGCAAAAAAACAAAGCGCAATCTGTGCTTCAAAATATGTGATCTTTGAGTTTGCTTTGAGTTGAGTTCAAGAGCGCAAAAGAAACACAGTAAAACCACGCCCAACCCACATGGTGTATACACAACACATTTTTATCTCAGACAGCATGATCGGGAAATTAATAAATATACGAGAGAAAATATAGCTTGTGATGTAGTACTTTAAGATAAGGCTTCGTCTTGGCTATACGAACATACTCAATATACCTGGAAAGATACTGGCACATCTCTAGCTACCGCATAAACTGACAGGCACAATGAAACAATATTATGAAATATGGTAACATTTTTAGCGTGACCTACACTGGCCGAGGTTGAGCAGTTTCGCGTGGCGTGGCTCCTAGAGAGCCGTGCTGCGCATGCGCGAGGAGTAGTGACGTCACACTGCATACAGCTTGCGCGCGGAGCCGACGCCGCCGCGCACGCCTCGCCGGTCTGCGCATTCCAGAGGAGTGACGTCATAGCCGCGGCATCCGCACTGAGGCGGGCGCGTGTCCAGCTGTGCGCCTCCACTGCGCAGCAGCCAAGTCTGACGCTGCGCCGGAGCCTCTTGACACCGCGTCCCATTTTGTGAGCATGGGCAGAGGTGTCAGTGGGGGCATGCATATAGCGGAGCGTTGGCCAGTGTGGTATAGCCATGGAGAAATAGAGCGAAATTCCTGCTGAGCGGCAACTGATACTCAGCGACTCAGCGCAGCTCACGCTACGTATATCCTGGCATAGCCGAGCTAAGCCACACAAATTTTTTAGTTGTAAATGAAAACTGCTTTTTTTCTAAGAAATCATGGTATGTTTACATGCTCAGTAAGTGTGAAAATATGCAGTAAAAGTAAAGAAAGAAAACACCAGTTTGTTTATATGTATTGCGACGTCAGCTGTTTGGGGCTGTCCCGAACAGAAGTAAAAAAATTGTGCGATCAAGGGGTTTTCCGCCAGGAACAACACGCGCCTTTGATGCTGATATTTGTACAGTTTGACGGGGAGAAATACTACGCGCTACAAATTGCCTCAGCAGTGCGCATCTCTACAGACGCTCAGAAATTGGGTGCCCACACATATCTATTATTTTTAGCTATAAGGTGCTGCTACAGGGTGAACTTGCGTGATCCAGGTTGTCGCGAGCAACCTCGCGCAACCATTCTTTAATCTAACAGTTACCAGTAAATCTGCATGCGTGAGTATTCCATCTATTATGAGCCGGCTAATAGTTGACTATTTGGTTATGAGGGTTGGGCGCCTGGTTGTAATTAGAGTTTGGAAGCTGGCTGCTGGTTATAGCCACATTAGTTTTTAAATTTTCAAAAGCGCGATTTCCGACAGCGCTATGGCTAAATGAAGTTCTGCCATTTCTAGCGCAATTAGAAATTACGGGGCCCAGGCTGTGGAGTTCACCGATGCTCATCAACAACTTATGTCCATGAGGCAGGTGCCGTAGGGCCTGCTCTTCCCCGCCTCTGCTGGCGGAGCGAGATCAGCGAGCGGTGGTGGGCGCCGGCGCTAACCGCTGCTTGCTAATTATGATGAAATTGTATTGGTTGGCTTAATGGAAGTCCTAAAACGTACTATCCTCTAAACTGTCAGCGCAAAGTTGGCTTGCACCTTTATATGAAACATATTTGTGTATTAATGTACACTATTTCAGGAAAAGTATCACGCTGCTTTGAAAAGGTAATAGTACTTGCTAACTTTGAGGAAGTAACTGGTTATGACATATGTTACTACCCTGTTAGCAACTGCAGTTAGTAACGGGAAGTTCGTAGTATTTACTAAGAAAATGAATAGAAATTTTCGAATATCTTGCTGGGTTCTTCGTAGGGTGCGCTAGCGTGGCTTGTTAAATTTGTGCATGCTGGAAAAATGAAAAAGCTACATAGTCAATTTGACTAATTCCCTAAACCGGTCAGAGCTATCAGTGCATACTGGCCGTAAACCCCAGACTAAGGTTTAGGCTTATTGCGCATTACATGCTCTAATTATTCGAGGTGAGATATATATATATATATATATACAATTGGTTTTTCGGTAAGGGAAACGGCGCAGTATCTGTTTCATTTATCGTTGGACAGCGGGGTTATGGCATCGAACAACTTTGCCGGACGCACACAAAGGTTTAGAATGCAAGAAAAGCACCAACCAGAAACAGTAGCACACGCACGCTGCAAGTGCACAGGTGAACCTTTCTCAGTGTTATATACTCCATGAACCCGTCTCTCAGTTATGGGCGAGTGGCTCTTACCCGTTTAACTAAGTTACCAGCGTTAATTATGAAGTTGAGATTGTAGAAACAGCTTTGTCTACCTAACTGCACGGCCGTACAGAATTAGTTAATTACAAAACCAGTTTATTCCCTAGACATTCTGTGTCAGTTATATTTTTTGCATTATTTTAGCGTTAAAGGAACGGTTACGAACTACGTAGTAACCAGCGACCATAATTACTAATATGGTAAGAAGTGCTGTTTTTACTAACTATTTCTTGAAGACAGCAATAAATAGTAAAAGTGGTAAAACGAAATCAGAGTTAGTAACCGCTCCATTTACTACCTTTTTGCTACCTTTTTACTAGCTTTTCTTTAAGAGTGTCGGGACATCAAACTGAATTCTAATTCTGTATTCCTTTTTTGTTTATCCCTTCCCTTACGGCGCGGTTCAGGTGTCCAAAGATATATGAGACAGATACTGCGCCATTTCCTTTCCCCAAAAACCAATTATTATTATTATTATTCCTTTTTTGTAAACAGTGCTATCCGGACCAAAACCAAGGACGGTGCAGCAGAGCATGTGTTTGCTCTCCTTACAATAAGGATCCATCTGTAGGAGTCTGCCAGTTCAGTGCTTTTGGCGGTGGAACAGTGGATGCAAACGTTGTGCTGCAGACCATACGTGACATGCTTTTAGCCAGCCGCCCGACCAGTGGAATCCAGATGCCCTCAATAACGGTGCCAAAAACTAGGCGGATTAAATTTCCGAAATTGAGCTTTGCCAAGCTTCTCAATGTTATAAGATTACTTCGTCCACGGTTTGGTTGAAGCATTGGCGCTTATATCTCAATAAATCGTTATTTTTCTCACCTTGAAGCGGCTCCCATCACTTCAAAGAGCTGACAAAAAACTTGTTCCACTCAACATCAGTGCAGCGGCAAGAGAAATGCCACGCTTTTTAACTAAGGATGTTCTAGTTCTGCTGTGCACGAATTCATCAGCACCTGATGTGCTTGGGTGTCTTTCGGAAGCTCTCACAGAGCGTTTTTCATTTTACAGGGTCATTGTGGGTTTTAAATGTTAATAAAAGTGCTCTCTGATTGACCAATGCCGCAGCATTTTCCCCGGGTGTTGAGCGTTTTATTACACAGCATAACGAGGAATAGTGCAAGCGGCGACGGCTAGGAAATGAGCGTGGATCAGTAACGGAGGAACAATTCCTCGGATATGGCGCAAAAGAAAGCCGAACGCCATTAGTGGAAATCTGCGCGGCATTTATTCTGCACGTTGGGTAGGACCAAATTGTTAGCTTACTTATTCCACGCGAACTGTCTACGGTTGGGCATACGACCATCCCACGAGTAAAAATTGGTTTTCCGGAAAGGAAATCAGGCAATCACTGTCTCACATATCTCGGTGAACACCCAAACCGCGCTCTGAGGAAGGTATAAAGGGGGAATTGAAAGAAGAAAGCAAGAAAGAAGTGCCGTAGTGGAGGTCTCGGGAATAATTTCGACGACCTGGGGATCTTTAAAGTGCACAGACACCGCATAGCACACGGGCGCGTTTTGCGCTTCGCCTCCATCGAAACGCGGTCGCCGCGGTCGGGTTCGAACCCGGGTACTCCTTCTCAATAGACGAGCGCCTTAACCACTGAGCTTCCATGGCGGGTCTGAGATTTTTTCTGAAAGAAAATGATAGCCTATTGTGTCTCTGTTGTAAACGGCTTGCTAGCCTGTTTTTGACGAAATAAATTTTTTCCGCCGTGCCCGTCGTCTTATTATGCTCACATTTGATAGGAAAACACAGCGTAACCAGAAAAGTTTAGGGAAATAAGAGTTTTGCGTATAGACACGTACATTTTTTCAGATAAGTAAATGTTGAGCCGGCAAACATAACACCCTAAATATTACACAAAGCTTTGTAAGGCTTTTTTTTTGTTCATGCTGGAGGCCACTGACATGGAACTTTATAACCTTGTTTATCAGGCGAGGAAACCTATCTATCTCGGGGAGGAAAGGAGGAGGAGGAGGAAAACCTTTATTAAAGTGAAGGGGAGTTGGGCAAGCTTATGCGTGGGGCCCTCATTCCAGGGCTCACCTGGCTTGAGCTGCCCTGCGGACCTGTTGTAAAAGGGCCTGTTGGTCCTCTAGGTTAACGCTGGTCACCAGCGCCTTCCAGCGCCCAAAAGACGTGTTTGCCGTCTGTAGAGTGCTTGCCTTGGCCCTACATCATCAAGAAATGTGGAAGAGTGTAGGGCGCGCCTGGCACCAGAGGCTGGTGTCGGAGTATAATGTGCGGTGTATGAGATGTCTATAGAGTTTGGAAGCGTGTTCTTCTGTATCTTCCACCAAGAGACTGCATCTGGGGTGTCTAATTTCCTATGAGGTGGAGGGAAGCGTCTCCTTTGAAGATGCTGAAACTCGAGGCGTTCGTTATACCTAGAAGGTAGAGGGGTAAAAGCGGGCACGGTTTGTGGCCCAGCTCGGTTGATGGTGCCTCGAGCTAGAGCATGTGCCCTCTCACTTCCCTCCAGACCCTCGTGGCCTGTGGTCCAAGTGATTTGGCGGTGCTTGGTGAGGGGTGTAGTGCCCATGAGCCGACTGCGTGCTTGGGAACTCGCCGACGACGACACGCGTGTTGCGGGTCTGTGATCACATGAGCGCTTTGGCCTTCGGACTCGTAAAGCCTAATTGAAATGGCCACTGCGGTAGTCTCCGCGGCCGCTGGTGTTCCGGCTCTTACAGAAGCAGTGAATAGAGTGAAGGAGTGGTGGTCCACTGCAGCCTCTGCGTACTTGGCATGGTCCGGGTAAGCTGTGGCGTCAACATAAACCACGTTCGGAGAAATGCCTAGGCGTCGGCGTAGGTAGGATACTCGCGCTCGTCGTCTGCATGTATGAACGTCTTTAATCCTATGTTTCGGTGTCAGGGCCACACTGATCTACTCCTGTGCTGTTTTATGCGAGGCATAATAGGGAAACTACTTAGCTCAACCATAGCCCAGCCTGGCGCGGCCGCGACCACCAAGGGTAACTCCCGCTCCTCCCGCTAGGGGCGCTGCAGCCTAGGACGTGGTCTGACGTCACGCCAGCTGAGGAGAGAGGGGGCTCAACTCGCGCGGTCGCCGCGCGGCCGCTACCACCAAGGCTAACTCCCGCTCCTCCCGCTAGGGGCGCTGCAGCCGAGCACGTGGTCTGACGTCACTCCAGCTGTGGAGAAACGGGGCTCAACGCCGCGACCACCAAGGCTAACTCCCGCTCCTCCAGGATATTGCTAAACAACGAAGAGACTAGCCTGACTTACGGGCAGGCGATACCGAATCCCTTTCACAAATCTATTATGCTTCGCATCCTAGGCTTAACCTTAGCTAAGCCAGGCCATTTTTTCTAGATAGGATTGAGCATCTCGTGCGCGGATGTCCGCAACTGTGCCTACTCGGAGTAGGATAGCTCGTACAGCTTGGGTGGCCTGAAGTCTTAGTGTTTGAATTGAACGGATGGCTTCTGTTAGTTCTGTAAAGGTGTTGATTATTCCTAGTGCAATCAGACGCTCCGTAGAGGTGTTTTTAGAAAGGTTAAGGGCCGTCTTGTATACCCCCCTCATGATGGTGTCAACTTTCTGCTCATCTCTCTTTGTCAGCGTGTTGAAGGGTAGTCCGTATGCGATTAGGCTAAGTACCAGTGCTTGCTTGCACCAGCCGACGAGTGTCTTCTTCTCGCATTCCTTGGGGATGCTTGGTAATGCGGGTGATCATGCGAACTATCTGGTTTGCGGTGGTTTTGAAAGTCTGGACGGTGTGGGTAACACGGAGGTTGCTCTATATCCAAAGACCAAGAATGCGGATCAGGTTAAGTTCCGCGATGACTTGACCCTCAATGTTGAGGTTTATGGGACCTGAAGAGCCGTAACTCGGGCCATGTACTCGTATGACCTCCGATTTCTCCGGGGTGCAGTGGAGGCTGCTTTGCGAGGCGAAGTCCTCGACTATCCGGGCTGCTGATTGTCGGGTGGTTTCTTTTTGGCCCTAAGAACCCTTTGTGGCCCATATAGTTATATCATCCGTGTATATGGTAAAGCTGACATTTGGAAGTGCTTGCAGTGCACGCGATAGCCTGAGCATAGCAATGTTGCAAAGCAGGGAAGAAATAATAGCTTCCTGAGGTGTTGCTCTGTGTGGATTATATTTGACGTCGGAGCGGGTTTGTCCGATGCCTACTGTGGCCGTACGGCCCGTCGGGAACGCACGCACGTAAACGAAGACATTTTCTCCGCCGTTAATGTCATTTATGGCTTGAAGGAACGCCTATTGGGATATGTTGTCGAAGGCGCCCTTGAAATCTAAGGCCAAGATGAGATGTTTTTGACAAGGAGTTGCACTAGGCTCAAAGCTTGTCGCATAGATCGCAATTTAGACTTCGTAGAGACATCTGAGAAGTGCTTACCAACATCCCCAGTTATCTCGAGGAAATCTAAATGTCGATCTATGTGGCACGCTTTTAGCCTATAGTGCAACTGCTTGTACGGCGTTACTTATCTTCGTAAAAGATTTACACTTCTTATCTCAAAAGTTCTTCATTATTTTGTTTGAGGGCCGCTGAGAATGACGGTGATTCTATGTTTCGACGACCACAGAGCACACTCTGTTTCGCAGCCGCTTAGCTTGTTTGCGGGCACAGGTTGGGCCGGGTTAGGAAGATTGCCGGGCTATTATTTTTTCTGCAGTTTACATATTGCATGCAGTCAACGCATTCACGTGAAAATAAGAATTCCGTTTATGTTTGTTTATTTCCAAAAACTGTTAGCCCTTTCGGGCTGCTACAGGGTTGTAATAGCACAATGAATCCATACAGCACAGTTGCAGTTTTACATAAATAAAAAAGCACATATATACTAAAGCACGTAACTTTGCTATTCTTACAAAACAAAATTTCATTTTTTACAGTATTCATAACTTTTATGAGAATTGTTCTAAATGTCAAGGAATCGATAAAAAGATTTTGGAATCAGTTAGGACGTAATTTTTGTTAAAAGGAAAATTCTGAACATAGGAAAAACTGGTATTTTCCGCTCATTTGGCCGCAAAATGGATAACTTAATTTCCTACTAAATATATAAAAAGATGGCAGCGTTGGCTAAGATTACTCAATGCGATTGAATGAAAGAAAATAATTTAGAACAATGTTGTTTAGGCCACATTGGAATCCTTGTGAAAATAACTGTATGATGCAATGACCTCATAGTGTTTTGTCATACAGATGTCAGATAATTGTCATACATATGTCAATCAAGTGTCATTCACTTAAGACGCGGATTCGATCCCGGCCACGATGGTCAAATTTCGATGGAGGCGAAGTTTCGGAGACCAGTGTACTGTGCGACGGATGCGCACGTTAAACAACACCAGTTTGTCCAAATTTTCAGAGCCCTTCAATATGGCGTCCATCATATACTGAGCCGCTTTAGGACGTTAAACCCCATGAACCAAACTAAACCTTTCAAAGGCATTCAATCGTCCTAAAATGTCATAAAAATTGAAGACATTTGCATGCCAAAGCCTGTCTGAAGCTATCCATCATACAGCTTTTTTTCATTAGGAAACATTAAAATTTTTACATCTGCGCCCTACACAGCCGTTGATCCACGCTCATTGTTCGCTGAAATAATTGCTGCCGGCAGCGGAAGGAGAAAAACGCCTACCTGACCCGGCCGCGCTCCATTTAATGCTGCTATAGGCATCTTGAAATGCAGTTTGCCTGTACCAGTGACGCCACCTGCTTCCAACGGTTATCAACAATAAGGCAGCTAACAAGTGCCCGGGATATTAGTTGCTGCAAAAGCGAGATCGACTACACAGTGCCTAGTTAGTGTGCAGTTCATGATTCAGTATTAGACATTGTTTCGTCAGCACGGACTGCTCGACATTACAGGCTCACATTCCACACCAAAAGCGCTCCAACGAGAATCACGGCTGCCGTCCTCCGTCGTGTCTTGTTCGGATGCTCACAGCATTTCGTGGAGGACACAGCTGATGGTGGTACTGCCTCTTCATCTTATTAGCGTCAAACTCCTTTCGGATCAGCTGCGTGACGTACAGGTGCTCTCTGATGATATTAAGACAGCACTTATAAGTTAGGAGTAGTTGCGGCGTGCTTTGGTGGAGATATTAGCGACGTATCAGCTTCGCTCAAGTGCGAATTAGTGCTTAAAACAAGGCCACTGATTGCTCTGGTAAAGCTTTCGCAGACAGCCAGTGTAACCACTTTTGCTGCTTTCTCGCACACGTTTCCTACACCTAAAGTTGTATACTGATGATGTGGACAATACTTGACACACGTTGATGTTGGAGCTTCGAAAAATATCTAGAGCTTAGAATACACATTTTAAGTACACGTTCCCAAAATTCGCATGGGGGCTGTCGCTGTGGAACATTCAAATGTTGTCCTTAAAGAGCGCCAAAGTACACCGGTTCGACATGTCACCGTTGGTGTCTGCGCCTTGGGCAAGGCATCGAAACTGGGCTTGACGCCAAGTATGTAACTGTGGACCCGGCAAGGGTACTGCAGGCGTGAGTAGCGCACAATTTCTGCAGTCAGAGTTAGCACCTCGAATGTAGCTGACACCATGTTCGAGGCGACCCTACGTGCTTTCCCTTCGATGGAACCGCATCTCCCGGGATCCTTGTTTTTTTTTTTTTTACGTAAACGGAAAGCTGAGAGGCCACTGTGGTAAATTTAATGGAATACCTTGTTACTCTACGGCATAGTGACAGCTTTGGAGAAAGAACGACTTTAACATGTTCTCATTAAAGCCATAGTCTGGTGGTGGTGGCGTCTCCATCGGTGACTCGAGGTTCCGGGAATGGCTGAATCTTTTCTCCGTGCCTGAGAGGATTGGAGAACCCCGGACGCAGAAGTTTGGTTTCTACCTGCAAGCTGTCAACGGACCTGCCCGCTGCTGTTGGGCCGCCCGTTCACCTTCTTGTCCATGTCCATGGCTCGGATCCTCGGCCGCACATGGCACGGTGTCCCAGCTCGAAGCCTGTTCCCCGTCAAAGGAAGCGCCTGGCTGTCAGTGCCCAGTTGCCTAGGTGCATTTCCAGCTGTGTGGAAAGACAAGAAGTTGTTCACGGCACATAAATTAGATACAGAGAGGCTCACTCAATATCGCTCAAGAGTGCACCCACGCATTTTTCTGTCGTTACTGTTTCTATTATTTGGCTGAAACCCCACTTGTGCATTGTTGATTTGGTATGAGTATCGACGTGTGCATATATTGTTTCCACATAGGCAGTTTTCTTACGCGCGACAGATATATGCACTCACCGATAGTTGTATGGCTGTGGTCATCAGGCCTGTCACAGTTTTGGAAGCCAGGAGGACGCTTGTTTATGGTCTTGTTTTGTGTCGTGCATTTGCTAGCTTGCACCGGTATTGTGGAAAAAACAGAGGCTGGGACAAAGGGAAACAAGTTTTATCTCTTGCGAAGGAATTAACTTTGTCAAGTGAAAAGTTGCGAAAGAGGACGTCAAACAAACTAAAAGAAATTCACAGAATGGTCACAGAAACAAAAACACGGCTCGCAACGCTTGAGAAAGGCCTTCATGTCGTCGACGACCTGCGTGACGACGTCACCAGTGTGAGCACAACGCTCAGTGGATCGCACGATAAGTTAAAATATCCAGAGTCAAAGCAAACAGAGCAAAAAATCACGTAAACGATTTCCTGAAGAACAGAATGCACAGGAACAACCTCGGTTTTAAGGGTATTGCTGATTAGTTTTCAGAAAGGTAGAAGGAGACAGAAAAAGGTGACCACTGAAATTATGCCAGAAAATCTTGGCCTCGAAGCAAGGCAAATTTAACTAGGCCACTGTGTAGGACAGCATAGAGATCACCATATCCGTTCAATAACTGAAATTTTTGAACACAAAGATAAGTGTAATATCTTAGTAACGCTAACAGACTTGAAGACAAAGTGGTCTGGATTGAAGAGGACTTTTCACACAGAATTGAATACATCAGAGAGAAGCACCGGGATTTCTCACCCCCAGAGCGAAGCCCTGATGAAAAGTATAAAGTGTAATAAGGAACGTCTGGCAAAGCACAGCGTCACGAACAATCAGCGGTTCAGTCCTGGTACTGACTAGACGCAAAGGTCAGTCCTGAGTACGCACGAGGGACAGAGCGTTCGGCACTTAATTGTCTTCGACTAATTCGTTAAGCGCCAGCCTCTGACGATTCCGGAGCTGAAGGCCAGTTTTACAGAACTTTTATTTGACGAAGTGCTGCATCCAAAATGGCTTTATGCATGTGTAAGCTTACAGTATCAGGTAATCTCACTTGCAATGCGTGGGACAGCTTCCAGTATTGAATGGCGTACAAAAAAAAACGTAAAGAAAGCTATGCATTAACATGTCGAGTTTCTGTACGCTAGTCAAGCTAGGTGCTTTCACTGAATCTTGTGGTGCCAATATTTTCTTTCCCACGGAATCCTGCTTCTCTCCTGATACTATGAACAAGCTCTCGCTTTCAAGTTATTTCACGATAATTAGAAAACATAGGTCGGCTTCTCGAGGTGGCGGTGTTATAATTCCCATCAGAGTGCTTTCAAACTCCAACAGAGGACGCTGCTTACGGTGCACTGATGGACGACTATAACTAGTGCTATCGTATCGTGTTACCGTCCGCCAGACTCCCGATATGTTTGTTGACGACGTTAGCAAGTAACTGAGCTTCTTACAAAGCAAGCAACCAACGTGAAGGATAACCTTGGCTCGCGAATTCAACTATTTGGGAATAGCCTCGGAAGTGCACAACCACTGGCTGTAGAAAGCAGCGCGAATGCGTGAAATTTCTCGACCTATATTTCTTGTTTAATCTGACACAAATCGTATCTTTTCCCACTCGTGGAAATGCCGTTTTATATCGCCTAATGACAACCGAGCCACAAAAAATGTATGTGAACGTGTTAGAGTGCATTAGCGACGACAATGTTTTTTGCACTGACAATATTTGCTAGAAATTCAAAAGGCTAAATTGAGAAACAAGGTTATATACGATTATACGCGAGCCACTGTAGACCTCTTCTTTTGAGAACTTTCATCATTTTCTGAAGAATTCTTAAGCAAAGCCTTCAACCGTGACAGTACGAAAAATTGGCGGATATTTAACGATAAGTTAATTGAATTGAAAGATAAATATATCCAACAATCATCATCACCTCATCAACGCAAAACATATGGTTCACATCCCGTGCCAAGAGATGCACCCATGAAAAGAAGAAATATATTGTACAGCAAAACAGTCAGTCTCGGACAGTGATTTCCGCTCCATATAGGCCAAGAACGACATTGCGAGAGATAAATTGAAGCCGATAAAGATGAATTTTTTAATTACAACACATCGGCACGACTCAGGAATAATTCGAACGAGTTTGGAGGGTCCTCTGCGACAAATTTCATACCAATCATAAGGACGGTAAAATGCTTGCGTCATCACAGGCAACAACAGAATTTGTCGCATTATTTAGTTCCCTATTCACAGAGATGCCGATCTGTCGTGACCTGAACTTGAGTTCCATAGTGCCCACATAAATATTCTTATCAGCACTCACGAAATAATACAGAAGGCTATCGACCAAAATGCGAAACCAATTCTTCGCATGGTCCTGACGGGGTAAGCGGAAAACTGCTTAAATGAACAAAATCGCTTATAATCCACATTCTTGCTGCCTTGTTTCAGCAATATCTTGGCACTGGCAGCGCATCTGACTCGTGGAAGCTTGCTAGTGTTACCACTGACTTTAAATGAGGTGCCCATCTCTATTGTGAGAAACAGACAAATCTCCTTAAACAGTATACCTTGTAAACTACTTGGACATAATATATCATCTGCCATACTAAAGTACTTAACCCAACACAGCTTTTTTCTCCAAACTAGCCTTGCTTTTTACGTGGTCGTTACGGTTAGACACAGTTGTCTGAATTAATAACCGTCCTTCATTATTCCGTCAATGACACGCTAAAACTAGACGCTCTATTTATTGACTTAGCGAAAGCATTTGTTAATGTACCTCATACTCGTTCATTATTGAAACCAAACAGTCTCGACATTAACAAAAATATCATCACTTCAATTACTGACTTTCTTATTAACTGCTCATCATCCAGCAACTAACACGGCCTAAAAAAAGGGGCGATGATGGCTAACAGCGGCTTAAACGAACAATGACGGCTAAAGATAAAAGGCGAATACAAACTTGAATAAAATAATAGAAGTAGCGTCCCTAGGATGTTTAAAGAGAGAAGTGACGAATGGGCTCGGTTGTGAGAAGGAGCCGCGTAAGGAACCAAGGCGCCAAGATATTAAATTGAATCCGGAAAAAATGCGAACTCTTTTCCCAACAAGGCCACTCAGGACGTACTGACGCAGACCTCTTGTTGCTTGTTGATGAAACCTGCCTCAATTATCTCATGAATGAGTTGATTGCAGCACTTTGCCAGAATTTTTGTTTACTTTTATATCGGAGGGCGCCGGCGACAAGGAGTACAGTCACGAACGTGGACGGCTAAGTGGCTGGATTGAGAGTTTTGTTCGAGCAGTCTCTTCAGGAAGAGAATACATTGGCCAGACTGGTCGACGTATTAGTAAGAGTCTGCTCAAACAAGCAGTCTCTTGAGGCAGAGAATACATCGGCTAGACCGGTCGATGTATTAATAAGAGATTGCTCGAACACAGCTCTAATTCTAGCAACGTAGCCGTCCACATTCGTGACTGTAGTCCTTGTCGCAGGTGCGCTCCGGTGTGTAAGGAAACAAAAATTATACCAAAGAGCTGTAGTGAACTCACTCGTGAGGTACCTGAGGCAGGTTTCATCTACCAGCAACAGGACGTCTCCGTCAATGCACCCTTCGTAGCGTTGTTAGAGAAAGAGTTCGCTTTTCTTTCCTATTCACTTTAATTTCTTCGCGCCTTGGTACCTTATGCGGCTGCTTTTACCAACCCAGCCCATTCAGCACTTCTCTCTTTGAACATTCTAGGGACGTTACTTCTATTCTTTTAATCCAGTTTGCATTCCTCTCTTACTTTACCCATGTTTGTTCTTTTAGGCCGGTTTTGTAGTTAGCCCTCATGGCCTCTTTTCTAGCTCGTGCTTGTTGTAGGCTAGCATCGCGTCATTCTAGGCCGTGTTCTTGATATGCTTTTATCGCTCGCTTTTAAGTTGTCAATTGTACCATCACTCCAATCACCCTTTCACTTCATTTTCTTTTTTATGTACGTCTTTTCTTTATTCTCCGAGACTTTATTATTGGCCTTTCGGGTCTTTGCGGTTTGCGTTTGATTGTTTTTGCCGCACAGGGCTGCTGGCGCATGTAGATTTTCTATTTCCAAGAGTTGTTTTGTGTCCCCCTCCCCCTCACTGCCGCTTCTTGCTTTAGTGTACTTAGGGGCGTGCCTGAGACCTGGCCGACCTGAATGTGTAAATTCCTCTTGTGCCTTTTTGCCTGTGTGTAGTTTGGGCTATGAAATGTATTTGCGCGTTTCCCCAGTTCTTTCTGTTCGTTTTCTTAGATTTGAGCATGCGCCCTACAATCAATCTTGTCATGGGTAACTGTAAAAGCGTGCGGATCGCCCTTTTTTGATATTAAAGTTGTTAGATCAGCGCAGTATGTGTCTCTTCCTGTCTTCGTCCGTCGTCTGCCAGCGCTACAATGTTCAGAATGCCAACCCAACTTGCCCAGCAACACACTTTGCTTACTTAGTGAGACGAAGTCGTATGCCGCATGCTCTTAAGTGTTGCAGCCAGATGATCTCATGCTGAGGTTAAAACCGTCTTTCGATGACTAGCATAATGTGTGCGGTCCCTAGATGCATAGGCACATATGCGCCTTTCTTACGTCCAACTGAGGAAAACAGCGTCCTTTATGTAGATTAAGGCTGAGGTCGTTAAGGTGTTTTGATGAGGAGCTACAACTCTCAGGATAATACTATGACCACGGGTTCAAATACAAGAAAAAATGTGTGCTGTATGATGACAATGCCGTGCAAAAGAACGCCAAGTGCACACAATTAGTCCTCAGCATTCCACAACGCCTCCTTGCTTCACCTATTTGTTTCACTGGTAAAGCGAATTGCCAGAAGAGATACAAGCCATATCGCTGCTTGAGTTTCTCGAACGCTAAGAAGTGTAACATAAAATTTAGCAGCGGGCAGAGTAGCTTGACCTGTTCCGCGTTCCTTCTTGGCAGCATGTCTATAAGGCGGGTTTTCGTGAATACCTTAACTGCCGACTCTGAAAATGGGACAGAAACCTCAAGTGTCGAACCTCTGGACATCTGATGACTGTTTATTCTTAACGCAGCTCATGCAAGACGTAGGAACTGAAGTACACTGGGGTGATGCCTTGTGACTCTATTTTGTTGCGCGGCGGTGGGGGGGGGGGGGGCGCAGTTATAAAGAGTGTTTCAGCGAAGGTGAACCCAGAATATTTAGGAAAACCTGACGTCAGCTACGATCACAATACAACGTCTGCTAGGAGTTGTATTGTGGATGGTGGCGGTGAACATAATATCACACAAACGCTAATTTTTAACGCAATTAATCAAAATGCTCAAATCAACTTTTAAATCGCACGAATTAGGCGACTTATTGCGTGCGCTGAATTGAAGCGCGCCCGCCATATGCTGTATCGGCACAGTTTCTCAAAGGAAATGAGACGCGCAAAAAGCGCCTCAGACGTCGGTGACTCCACCTTTTATGTTCAGGCAGTTGACGGCACTGAGCATGGTTGTCGCGGCCGGCTGCACGCGCTTCGCCCAGAGAGCTGTGGGTTGGTTCTTCCAGAGCAGCGCCCAAGTGAAACGTGCAGTGGCACTGTATGAGTGATATGACGGTTGTCTGCGGAGAGGCCGCCATCAACACACATCAGAAAACTGCGTCGTCATTGCGCCTCGAGCGCCTGGCCGACCAGAATGGGTCAATCGCTCTTGCGTTTTTTTGCCTCTCTGTAGTCTGGGCTATAAAATGTGCTTGCGCGCTTCCAATTTTTTTCTGTTTCTTTATTCCTTTGATTTGAACATGCCACCTACAGTCACTGGCTAATCTTGTCATGGGTAACTGTATAAAAACGTTGGGAACGCCCTTATTTCATAATGAAGTTGTTAGATCAGCGCCCTGTGTGTCTAGCCCTCTCGTAGTCCGTCGTCTGCCAGCGCTACACTGTTCAGAATCACTAGGGAATTTATGAATTTTTACTAATGGCTAATCATGTAATATTTAGCTGATGCCATTATCAAACGCCTAAAAGATGAAAATAAAACTTTGTGCTGGCGAGACAAACAACGTTCATGAATACAAAACCACAACGTATCCTTACTCTACTCAGCGATTGTACAATTGGACTAAATATTTTAAAGCCTGTGTAGCATAAAACAGCAGCGTGATTTTTTTTTATTCTTGTGCAGCTTTGCCAAATTACACAACGAAGCAATTGACCCAGTAAGGATGCTGTATAAGCTTGGCCACTCTGAAGTAAAGGCTAAGTAAGAGACACAGTACGCAAGGAGACGAACTGTTTATTCATGCTTGAGGTCTTTTAGTAAAGATCTATAACTGTAAGGCGAAAAATTTTCCGAAGTGCATAGTCCTAAAGGTTTCATTCGTTTACTTGTGAGCTCTGTGATTAGACTGTTCATTGTTGAGCTGGGGGAAAAACTACAACTTGCAGATCTAACTTACTGAATTTACTCTGTACTTACTTAACTTCCAAGATGACTTTCTTGCCACAGCAAACACGCGGAATGCATACGTTCAGAGGGCTCTTATTGAAGAAGTCTCGAAATAGCAGCCCTCTAACTTCGTGCTCATCTTACAAGTAGGGAAGAGTAGGGAACACATAAAGAAAATATCGTTTTGCATTTGCTACGGAAAGGACTAAAAGAAGTGAACATTAAAGATTTTTCGTAACAGTTGGTTATTTTCAGGCGCCTCATTAAAAGTATGAGGAGAGATCCTGGATTCACATGACGAAATGTATACAGATTCGAAAAAAAATAGTCATTTGAAGAAAAACCTATTTGGATTGTTCGAAGTCAAACTTAGAAACATAAAAATTAATATTTTTTCTTTTTTCTAATTCTGAATGCTTTTCTGAATTGCTCAGCTTCTGGCCCGAAAGACGCGGGTTCGATCCCGGCCGCGGCGGTCGAATTTCGATGGAAGCGAAATTTTTGATGCACGTGTACTGTGCAATGTCAGGGCATGTTAAGGAACCCCAGGTTGTCGAAATTCCCGGAAGCCCTTCACTACGGCGTCTCTCATAGCCTGAGTCGCGTTGCAACTTTAAACCCAAATCAAGCAAAGCAAGCTTGTCTGAATTTTCTGAAATTATTCAATAGGGCTTTTTCACTCAATACTTTCCTCAAATTGCTTCGACACTTCAAACCACAGCTATCTTCGGAAGCCAACGCATAGTGAGGCCTCTTTGATATATTTTTCCTTTATAACCAGTCTAACCACCTCCGATTGCCTTTACGAATCGCCATGACACGTGGACATTGCCTTAGGAAACGAAATAAATATTCTCGAGAGATGCTGTGAAGTATAATGCAGGTAAATCGTCAGGGCATAGAAGCCACAAAATGTAGCATGCATTCTGCAGTCGCCTCATAATGGGTGCTGTCTTGCATATACCAGTAGAAATGCGAACAGAATATTCAAAGATGATCATCAGAGGGCAGGGGAGAGGAGTACTGTAAATTTTAACATGATTAATTTCAGCCGCGGATAATATATGACATGGTCTAAAGCCCCAGGACGAGTTGCTTAATATATGCGCGCGGTAATTATCTCCATTAGGTTGTTTATTTCTTTTCGGTGTATGCGCTCGATCAAAAAGTTGCTAATCGAGACATCTCGATCTTCCCTTCATGTTGTAGCCGTACCGTGCCAATATTCTATATATAGAAGAGAGGTGGTGATAAAACTTCCCAAGGGTATACTGTTGGTTCATATGAAATGTCGTGCTAGCACAGAATAGCTTGCTGCCCATCCTCGTACTGGGTCATTAATTTGGTAGCCATGCAATTGATATGTTGAAGTTATGCACTAAATGTTTTCATTAAAAAGTGGGCCCCTCTAGTGATTCCGGCACACTTTCCAACACTACTCATCAAGGCGGCAACACTCCGCATCTGAGAGTTGCTTATATTAGAACGATTTCTTATTCAGTTACTCACAGGCACAAGGATCCGAGAATTCAGTGCGGTTCTTTGAACTCCCGATTCGGGGTCCTCATCGCAATGTATCTCTATTCCGCCAAGAAGCAGTCAGCCAATCAGCAAGGATATACATATATATATATATATATATATATATATATATATATATATATATATATATATATATATATATATATATATATATATATATATATATATATATATATATATGTATGTGTGTGTGTGTGTGTGTGTGTGTGTGTGTGTGTGTGTGTGTGTGTGTGTGTGTGTGTGTGTGTGTGTGTGTGTGTGTGTGTGTAGCTATAGCCCCTCATTTCGCTATTGCGTTTACACACACACACACACTCATATATATATATATATATATATATATATATATATATATATATATATATATATATATATATATATATATATATATATATCGGACAAGGTAACGGGAATGCGGCGCTCCTTTGACTAACACATAAAGGAAGCCAACAGTCATCGAAAGCAAGGTGCACGTCCTGTATTACCGCGAGTGTGACGGGGAACGTTATCTAACGGCGAAGGCGGAAACTGTGCGAGAGCCTTCTTATGCTAACTATGGCATCAAGACTGCCAGAACCGAGACCGTCGTTAAGCTATTACCAGGCAAGATAAATGGAATGAAGGGCTCCTTGGACAAACATATGCTACGTCCACCGCTATGGACGAGGGTGGCGCTGGTGAACACTTTCATGGTTCGCAGTACACGCAATAAACATAAGTACCCATGAGAGCAGCAGATTGGACAGCCGTCGCCATAGCTGAGTTGGTAGAGCTCCGGACGCGATATTCGGAGGTCGTGGGTTCTGATCCCACCGGCGGCGTGGTTGTATTTTCTGCAGCTCTAGAATGAATTTCCTTAAGGCGACCGATTAATCGAGGTATTGTTCTCGTTCCCTTTACCTTGTCTGCAAATAGCACAACGAGGGTCTCGGTTCTGGCAGTCTTGATGCCATAGGTAGCATAAGAGGGCTCTCGCTCAGTTTCTGGCCTCGCCGTTAGATGACGTTCCACGTCACACTCCGTAGGGTGCCTGGATGCCCGCTCGCCTCCGCTTTCAGGGCGGGACACCTTTGTACTACTCCGCGCCGCCGCCGTTTCACCCTCGCAGCGGCATGTTGGGTCTCACGCGTCAGTTGTGTGCAGTGCGCTGTGCGCCTGGCACGGTTTCTTCGCTGTCGCGTGGCGACTGTAATAATGCTGCTGATCTGGAAATAGACTGTACATATTTGTTTCACTCGTGGCAGTAGTGTTTTGACATGTTTGAGCGTATTTTATGCATGATGCATTCGCTCTGACTGCACGACAATCGAATAGTTATGACCAACTGCTGTGTTCTTAAAACGGCTGCACTTTAAAAGGACTGAAGTTTTTGGTTTTCTTTGATAGCGATAATATGGACTATATAAGGCTCACCGAATTCCACAGAATTATGCTGCCTTTGTTCTTTTGAGCTTAAAGACTGTTCCCAAGGCCCGAAGTTTCTCTTGTATACAAGCAGCGCGGAGCATGCATGTCCTGCCAAATATAATATTTTTGCGTAGTCAACATTCACTTTCCGACATTTTATGAATTGCTTTTGTCTTGTTGCTGCACCATATGCGAAAAATTCTACGTAATAATGTCAAATTTATCTTCCAAGTAATCTGCCCCCTCACTGCTCTGGAGTAGAAAGCTGAGGACACGTCTGAAGCCAAATGGTCATATTTTCTGAACTGCTTTCCTTAGTGGCTTGTACAACAACAAAACAATTCAAATGGTTGCGTTTCCCTTCGCAAAATGTTGACTACACGTAGACTGATCATGCGATGCGATGACATCTTCCTAATTCGAAGTGACTAATATTCTAGTAACTACACGGCCGACTTAACCGCGGTTTATTTTATCTCAGTTAATACTAACCATAGTTATGCGCAGTCACTCGGAAAACCTAAACGCAGTTATGTCGGTAACCATGGTTATCGTAAACTGAGGTCGGCCACCTGAGTCAAGCCTTGCTAACTCACAAGATGGCTACCACCATGTCTGTCGAGCACAGTGCCGCGGCTAGCGAAGCTACCTCCCACAAGCGTGTCAACTGGCCTACTGTGACTACAGAGGCGTTGATACGAATCTGGGGGGGACAACCTTAGCGCACTGTGCTCAAACACGTGCAATGCGCGCATATGTAATGCGATGACGGAGTTGCTGAACGCGCGCTTGCCGGCTGGCGAGGAACCGTGCACGGCAAAGCAGGTGCGGCAGAAGCTTGAAACCTTGAAGAAGCAATACCGGTAAGCTCGAAATCTTTTGTTGTTTCTTCTCAAGTAATGAAGTTTAACATCTATTTTGGTTCCGCGTGTAAACACCAGTGTGTGCGTGACGAGCGGCAGCAGCTATCGTAGTGATGCCTAGCTCGTCCGAGTGAATGCCAATCTCGCAGCGTTCAGAAGAACCACGACCGGCTGCCCGTCGTGAGCAGAACACAGAGTTTAGTACGAGTTGCGTGTCCTTTCCTGTACGTGGCGCGGTGTCAACCTGAACTAAGCTTGGTTGCACTAACCGCTACATTTGCTTTGTAGCGTGCATAATTTTTAGCCACCGCGATGGCTCAGCGATAATGGTTCTCAGCTGCCGACTCCAAAGGCGCAGCTTCGATCCCGGCCGCGGCGGTTGCATTTCAATCGAGGTGAAATTCTGCTGGCCCGTGTACTGTGCGATGGCAGTGCACGTAAAAGAACCCCAGGTAGTCGATATTCCGGAGCCGTACACTACGGTCTCTCTCGTAGCCTGAGTCGCTTTCGGACGTTAAACCCCCATAAACCAAACCAAACCGTGTGTATTTTAACGTTTCATCGACAGCGTGCAAAGAACAGACTTCTCCATTGGCCCAAATGAATTGCGTCAGCAGCACACGCGTGT
The DNA here is from genome assembly GCF_052857255.1 of Amblyomma americanum. Lineage (NCBI taxonomy): Eukaryota > Metazoa > Arthropoda > Arachnida > Ixodida > Ixodidae > Amblyomma > Amblyomma americanum. The sequence goes on from NC_135503.1 coordinate 111,316,694, forward strand.
TTCCTTCTTCATGCGTGCATAGCTGGACCTATAGTAGGTGCTCAACAATATAAAGACTTGGTCAAAAGTCTTAAGGCCAAAAGCTTTTCGCTTCGACCGCATACCAGAGCCATTACCCCACTATTAAAGATTGAATGACCTTGATATACTAGCAGAAGGTTTCTTTTTGCGGTAGAGAAGCTCCCTGCTTGACTTGTGTTCTGAATACTCCGCTACACGGAGCATTCCAGGAACACTCATTGCGCTGCAGCTGAACTCTGTGGCCTTAAGACTTTTGACCAAGACTGTACCTTTTCATTAGCTGAAGCTAACCTGCTGTATGTAGACGTGCTAATACAAGTGCTACCCGAGCTGTGCAGCTTCATTCGCTGAATCTGTTCAATAGCATGAGTGCCACCTTTCCTCCATTTTTCTCCTGAAAGTAATGTACCTTGTTAAATATTTTCGTGACGCAGTTTCATGTTCTAAAACACTCTTCCTTTCTAGGAAGCTGAGACGATCTGGATCGTCTACAGGATCCAAAGAAGTCGAGTGGCACTTTTATTGGCAGCACACTCCTTTTTTGGCACACTGCCAGTAAATGACAGTGACCTAATGCAGTAGAGCCGAGAGGTAATCTGTTTTTTTACCTGTAGCACAGTTCAGCCTGATAGCAGCGTAGTGAATGCTATGTGCCTGCTTTCCATTGCAATTTGCAGACGTCTTTTAGAAATCACTATAGAGCCTTTGAAGAATAGTACGGAAAAAGGAATAAACAGAGAGTTGAAAGCAACATCATGCGTGCAAACATGCCTTTGTTTCTCTATTTGTGTTGTACCGCATCGTTGCTTACAAGGATGCAAGAACGGCTAATTGATATCTAGGTTGCATCGAAGCACTGGACTACACGACACCAAAAGCCAACTACACAAACAATGCGAAGACCTACCTCACTCAGAAATTAATGTGATTTCATTAAAAAGAATAGAATGAGCATTCTCGAAAGAAAAAAGCATATGAACATAACAGCAAAGTGTATATCAGCAAGAATACATGAAACAAATCATACTTGTCTAATACCCAACAAAAACATTGAAAATCAAAGTGACAAATCAATAAGTGATAAGGAGGACCTTACGCACAGTCCTAAAGTGTTTTCAGTAGCCTCCTTACAAAATGGTTTTTGTGCTTAGACATAATCACGCAGAATACAGAAGTAAGCCGCTCGGCACAATGTGGAATGCACCTCAAATTGTGACGGCCGAGACCTTTTCAGTGAGGCTTTATATATGCTCCTTGACAAGGAAATTTTAAGTACAAGAAGTTCATTGCTGGGATTGGGCAGGGTGCCAATACTAACATGAGTTGTGTATGTAGCAGCAGGTCAAAATGAAATAGTTTGGGCCATCATAAGTCATTTTTCCACAACATGTGGCCGGCGTGTTGTGTTCAGTGTAAAATTGACATGGTGTTCCAGCACAAGAATTTCCTCACATTCAAACATTAATAGAGGTGTTTTACACAAAGCCAATAGGCAATGCAAAAGTTTGCGCCGTAAGACAGTGTGTTTTTACTAGTGAGTAGGAAGCTTTCTTATCCCCCTGCCATTTTTCTGTGTCTTGTCCTGTTATGTTTTCAAGAGTCCGTGATCGAGGCTTTACTTGCCTGCTAACCATCATATGTATATTTAGTTTAGTGGCTGACATATCTCTGTCATTTTCTCTTTCTCTTCATTCACAGATTCCAGAGGTTCCAGCGGAAAATGGATAAGAGATTGTCTTCCTTGAAAATGAGCAGGAAAACTCGCACCTCGTACCTGCAGAGTCTACAATTTCCTGCACCCTGGAAGAGGGTACCGACAGCAGGGCAGGGAGCAGGGGACGAGTGGGGAGAGAAGTGACAGAGGCACATCAAATCTTCGGAGAAAGCGGCCTTCCAGCTCATTGCTTAGTGAGCTCATGTCCATGCATGAGCAGGCCGAAGAACGTGCAGCCAAGGCTGCGAAGGAAAGCAGCTCATCGGGCTCCAGAAAGAAAGCAATGAGGTGCAAAAGGGGATGCTTCAGGTTATGAAGGAGCCTTTGTGCTCAAATAAAAATAAAGAATAATTTATTCTTTCCTGCATGTAATAATCGAGGAACTGCCAGTAACAATATGCTGTTGACAATGCTTATACAGGAACATGTTTCAAGTATAATGAAATTCCTCAAATTTGACTTGGACACTGTAAGAACGTGTGTACAGTTACTAACTTAAAAGTGGTCAAAAATGTTTCTGGCACACCGAAATCATAAGGCACCTAAATTTTCTCACTGCATTTAGAACAGAAGCCATGAACTGAGGGGTGGACTATGCAGGCGCACACTGCAGTTTGTGGCTGCATGTTTATACTGCTGAGCGATTAAACTTTTCAGCAATTTCCGTCTTTTGAACCTTTTTATGAGGTAGTTTGTTCATGTTCTTTGAAAAACAACTGCGTGCTTAACAGACGAAGACTGTGTCTGTGTTCTGCCTCTGTCTTCGTCTGGTCTGTTAAGCGCAGTTGTTTTTCCTACATGAAATGGAGACGCAAGTTCCAGTTCAGACTGCGGAACAGTTGCAAAGATGCCACACATGAAAATGTCGAATGAACACACATGAACCAAAAGCAGCTTAAAAGCACGTACCTGGAGTTTCAGGGAAGGTGTTCACTCATGTTTAAAATGAGAGTTTTTGAGGTAAACGGAAGCTTTTTCCGGCATAATTCCAGCGTTCGCGTACGTCAAAAAACAAGCGAATCATCCTAAATAGCTAAGTGATTAACTAAATTCTAATAGATAACTTTTAAACTATTACCAAAAGACACCTGATTGCAATAAGAGGTTTGTAGCGGACCGTTAAGAATGGCCATATCAGTTTTAAAAATTCGAAAATGCCATCACCCTCGGCGCTGTGGCACGACAGAATTTGGCTGCATCGTGCTAAAATACATGCATTTTCGAAAAGTATGTAGGCAAAGCAACCGCTCCAGTAGTCGTAACTAGTCGAAATAGCCAAATTTTGTCGTGCCACTGCGGCGAGAGTAATGGCGTTTTCGAAATTCTAAACACTGGTATGGCTATTGTTATTAGTTAAATGCTAACTATTATAAGTTAGTTTTAGAAATTAGCTTGTTAAGATGATTCGCCTGTTTTTGACGTCCGCCAACACTAGTATTACTATGCGGCAAATTGCTTCTCGTTATCTCAAAAACCTTATCTTAAAAAAATTAGCGATCACCTTCCCTGAAGCATCCGGCATATGCACAGTTGGATAAATATTTTAAACCCGTATGCCACAAAACACACTGAAATAAGCTCATGCACCTACACAGCAGTAAATGCAAGGCATTCACTTTGAAGCAAGGCGTTTCGCCAGGGCATTTCTTGCGGCCACCCCAGAAGGTTCCACTTGTCTGCTTGTGCAGACAGGCTGTGGCCGTCGCCTGTCTTCTATATGCACCACATCCAGGCTGTTAGAGTCACAGCTGTCGGTAACTTCCTCACATGTGTTGTGAAGGACACAGCATGATCGAATGACATTGGGAACATTAACAATGTCACATTCCAGGCCCTTCAGTAGAATTCTGAAGTGTGCCTTGAGGCGCCCAAAGGCATTTTACACCTCAAGTCTGGCGCTAGAAAGGAGAAAATTAAATTTTTGTGCATCAGAACTGATAATGACGGAATGTGGCAAGGGCTTCATTACAATCTTCTGCAGTGGGAAATCTTGGTCGGCTAGGAAGAGAGGCCCAATCTGCACATCTTCAATTTCTCTCAATTCCCTCTTGAACAAATCGCTGTCCAGAATCTTTCGAAGCTGTGACACTTAAAAAACTGCTGCATCATGGTTTCGGCCTGGAAAGCCAGTGTTCATGTACAAGAATCTGTACTGGTGGTCTGCGACAACCAAAGGAATTGTGCTGTACCACCCCTTTTAATTGTGGTAATCCACAGCGGGTTCCGAGGGTGGACAAACTTCAATGTGGCTGCCGTCGACAGTTCCTACGCCCTGCGGGAAGCCTGCGACTGCTGCAAACTGCTGGAGATGTTCGGCCAGCTCGTGCGACATGAGCATTTTTATATACCATGGTTCCAGCACTCCCACCATCACGTCGCAAAACTCCCCCGCAATATTGTTTACTGATAAGCGGCTCACTCCGAACACATTTGCCACCGTTCTCTCTTCTGCTGAGGTGGCTAAGCGTTATATGGCAATCGCCACACGTTTGCGCAGCGGTATCGTCTTGCACATGTTCGTATCGCGCAGCTTCATCCACTCGCACACACCTACGATATACTGAATTGTGCTCCTGGGCATTCGAAAATTTTCTCTTAAACCACTCTCCGGAAGGTGCGGAAGAGTTGTTTCATACCTCGACGTTTCACGGGGGTAAGTCCACACACTACGCTCACGCGAGCACAGCCTTGCAGCTAAGGCTTGCAGACGCCTGCACGTTCTCTTAGCTTGGTCTTGTTCAGCTTGCCGTTCTTTCAGCTCGTGGAGAATTGCGATCTGCCGCAAACGTCGCTGCTGCATTTCCGTCTGACAAGCAGCGAACATAGCCCAGAACCCGCAGCCTCTGTCCACATCGTCCGGCACGGGCTTGCTATGAGCCAGCGCGATGTGTACAACTTCGCGCGGACGCACGGTGCCACGGTACTCACGCTCAAACCAAAATAAGAGATGATAGAAGAGAATTTAAAATAGCACTTAATCTAGCAAACAATTAAAACAGGAAAGTAGTTGATAAAATTGATAAAATGAAACGTGGAGGGCGGCAGGAAGACGGGCGGAGAGTCGCAGAGACAGCCAAAGCAGAGGTGGATACTTGGCTCTCGGGTCGCCTGCGGAGTCGACTGCACCCCATGTTGAAATACTTTCTTAAGTTTCATCTGAATTTCAATAACCTCGGCACCACAAATTTCGCTGCACAGATGTAACCAAACCTCGTTCGAGGAAAACTTCCTACGTTTGTGTTTAAGGTAAGATTTTGTGTACCGCTGGCATTAAATTAGCCGTGGAGATTTCTCTCCTGGAGCAACAACGTGACCGCGGCACAACGGCGCACACCGAGAACAGGTTTCCGCGTGTAACGCCGCCAAACTGCAGTTCACGACAACCAAAGTTAACTCCGCCTAACCACGCTTGGGCTTAACCGCGGTTAAGTCGGCCGCGTAACTAGGGCATAATTCGCTTTATTAGAGGCCAAATTTTACTGAACAATTTCTCTTTCCTTTCAAAACATGAAGAAAAATGATCTAAAGCGAATGATGCAAAAAGAGGCCTCACAAAATCAGCCCCTGATAACTATTTATTTTCAATCTCATGGTCCCCGTCAAAGTAAACTAAGAAAGAGGTGCCAGAGCAACACAGTAAAACATTGAAAATTGGTTTTTCAGGAAAATAAATGGCGCAGTAATTGTCTCACATATCTGCCGTAAGCAAAGGGAGGAAAGTGGGAGTAAAAGAAGAGAGAAAGAGGAGCCATAATAGAGGCCTCCTCAATTAATTTCCACCACCTGGGGACGTTTAATTCTCTGACATCGCACAGCACACGGGCGTCTTTGCGTTTCGCCAATCCCTGCTGCTGCTGTCATCGAAAGCGAAAAAAAAAGTAATTTATAAGATATGGTTGCCCAGAGACACGCGTGACGAATTTTGCTGCCGTGGCTACGTGACGGCAATGAAAAGAGCCTTTTTTCTATTTGTGGTTTCTTTAAAAGTGATACGAAAAGGACGCAAAATAAACCGTTACTGGAGAAAAAGGCCGCCTTGCGTTTGTGTTACATAGCCACGGCTTCTTTGCTTACTGACGCACAGAATATAGGTTTGGCGCCAGGATATTCATAGTGAGCTGGCGCAAAAAAGTAGAGAGAGGAGAGAGGTTATAATGCCTTGGTTGCATTACGAAAAAACAAATAATAAGCTGAACAAAACGCTGCGAGGAGAGCTCCAAATACTTGCTTACCCGCAAGAGCGCATAAATAATGCGGCTGCCTTATTGGGAAACGCCTTTGTGATGAGGTTGTGAAGAAGCCAAAGCCGCTCGGCAACTTTTGATGTTACCTGCAGGTTTTAGCACTGGCCTTTCAGCTTTCTTGGCCTACGTCACGAGTGCAAGCGCTTGTGGTCCGGTGGTCAAAACATGCGACTTTTGACAGCGTTGTGCAGAACGTGCGATGTGTATCGAGGCGGCCGTATTCGGGAGAAGAAAGGCCGCGACGCTTAACCACGACGACGTGCTTCAGATCAGGAGAAGAAAGGCGGCGGAGAGCGCACAAAACTTGCAAAACCGAGGCGAAAACGGGCCACGCCCTTTTGCTTGAAGTGAGCTCGTAGTGTGTGTGCTGTAAGAGTCAGCGACCAAGTTATGAGAGTCTTTTGTGTTGTCGGCTTTTCTGCCCGCACTATTCAAATGCATCGGCTATTTAGCTTTGCTCGTGACAACGCGCGCCGAAAAAATTGCCAGTCGCGGGTCAAACCAGACGGCCTGACATTTAACCCCATAGTATGAGAGGTAAGGCATGCGAAACGCTTCTTTTCAAGAACAATTTCTGCTTGGAACGGAGAAATAATGCACAATTTATATTTGCATCCTCATAATTATTTAAATTATCAGCCATAAAATGCACCTTCTCGCATTGATTTCATGGCGGACAAAAAGCTGCCTGAATGGCAGTCTTTGGCCAATATGCAACTGCAGCTCAAAATAAGTAATCCTGCTTGTTAGAAAAATAATTGAAATATAGAGTATCCGGGTCAAAAGGTTGCCCTGGAATATGCTACGCAAGATGTAGGAAAGCTGTTATGAAGAAACAAAGCCAAAATCAACGCTACAGAAGAGAACAACACGCATGAGTTCACCGACTTTTCATAAGGCGCCGATTTTATCGGCAGGTTAGCTGCGAAAGATAGTGTACTTAAGAGTAGTAACTACCTCTGATTCACTGTTTAAACTTTCTCTGGTACCACTCTGTCAAGGTAGAACATCAAATGTCCTGAATTCCTCGCGTCAGCTGCAGTTTTCTCTTCGAAACGGCGCGCCGCTGTATTAAGCTCAATGCAACTGAAAAGGATAGTGAGACCCAACATGCCCCTGCCGGGACCGGTGTCTTCATCCTGAAAGCGCCTCTGGCCCGTCGAGGCACCCTACACTCACCGTAATACAGGACATGCTACGTCCACCGCTATCGCCGAGGGTAGCGCTGGTGAAAACTCTCATGGTTCACTTACACGAAATAAACGCAATAAACAGAGCAACAGATTGGACAGCCGTCGCTGTAGCTCAGTTGGTAGTACACCGGACACGATATTCGGAGGTCGTGGCTTTGGATACCACGAGCGGCGTGGTTGTTTTTTCTGTTGCTTTACACTGAATTTCCTTTATGCGACAGATTAATCGAAGTATTTTTCTCTCATTACTTGGCACTACAAAAAAAAAAATAGAAACATTCCCCTGTGCACCTTGGTTTCGATGACTGTTGACTTCCTTCATGCGTTTTTCAGACGAGCCCTTCATTCCTTTTAACTTGTCTAATATATTGTCACGTGTCACGGACAAAGAGAAGACAGCATTCGTGACACCTGACGGGTTGTATGAATTTAATGTTATGCCTTTCGGCCTTTGCAACGCTCCTGCCACTTTTGAACGCTTTTATGGATACGCTTTTACGTGGCCTGAAGTGGCAAGTTTGCATGTGTTATCTGGACGATGTTGTTATTTTTGGTAGGACCTTCGCCGAATATAACAGCCGCTTAGCCATTGTCCTAGACTGCATAGAGAGAGCGGGCCTCGTGCTGAACTCGAAGAAGTGTCGCTTCGGTGAACGCCAAATTACTGTGCTTGGTCATCTCGTTGACAAGGATGGCCTCAGACCCGACCCGCAGAAGGTTGAAGCTGTAAGCAGTGTCAAAGAACCCAAATCAGTGAAAGAGCTCAGGAGTTTCCTAGAACTTTGCTCATATTTTCGGCGTTTCGTTCCCAAGTTTTCTGATTTAGCCTACCCGCTTACAAGTCTCCTGCAGAAAGACACCCCTTTCCACTGGACTCCCGAATGCGACTCCGCGTTTCGGCAGCTCAAGTTTCTCCTCACCTCGCGGCCAATATTGCGTCATTTCTGCCCGACAGCACCGACTGAACTCCACACTGACGCCAGCGGCATCGGCGTGGGTGCTGTGCTTATCCAACGCCATGAGGGCAATCAACACGTTGTCGCTTATGCAAGTCGCACCCTCAGCAAGTCGGAACGCAATTACACTGTAACAGAGCAAGAGTGTCTCGCCGTTGTTTTCGGCGTACAACGGTTTCGTTCGTACCTTTATGGACGTGCTTTTACAGTCGTCACAGACCATCACTCTCTGTGCTGGCTGGTCAATCTACGCGACCCCTGCGGTCGGTTGGCCCGCTGGGCGTTACGCCTCCAAGAGTTTAACTTCAAAGTGTCTTACAAAAGTGGCCGCCAACACGCCGACGCAGATTGCCTCTCGCGGCTGCCGCTCACGGTTACTACTTCCGATGATGAAAACTTCGATGACTATCTCGCTGCCGTTTCCCAAGAGTTTCCAGATCTTGGCACTTTCCAGATGGAACAACGCAAGGATCAGCACTTGGCGCCGCTTTTTGCCGAAGCCCGTGACCCGACATCCGCAAGCCCTTTCTGCGTTCGCGACGGTTTACTCTACAGAACGAATTACTCGCCTGGAGGTGCGCGCTTTCTCCTCGTCGTTCCGGCTACTCTGTACTTCTCTGTTCTGCAGGCAATGCACGATGACGTCACGGCTGGGCACTTGGGGTTTGCCAGGACCCTTAACCGCATCAAAGAACGTTTTTACTGGCCAAAAATGCGTCACATGGTTCAGCGCTACGTGGCCACCTGCGTGCAGTGTCAGCGGTTCAAGCTTCCCACGACTTCTCCGCCTGGACGCCTGCATCCTTTGCCACCTCCAAGCACGCCATATGAACAAGTTGGACTCGATCTGCTCGGCCCGTTTCCCCGCTCGTCCAACGGTAACCGCTAGATTATAGTGTGCGTTGATCACCACACCCGTTACTGTGAGACCGCCGCCCTACCTTGCGCCACCGCTGCTGAGGTCTCGCTCTTCCTTCTTCGTACTGTCATCCTCTGGCATGGACCTCCTCGAGTTGTTATCAGTGACAGTGGTCGCCAGTTTACGGCAGACGTTGTGGAAGAGCTTCTGCGTCTTAGTTCATGACATTTTCGCCACTCGACGCCGTACCACCCCCAGACTAATGGACTGGTTGAACGTACCAATCGGACACTCACGACCATGCTGGCCATGTATGTCGATTCCCGCCATAAGAACTGGGACGACGTGCTTCCCTTCATTACATACGCCTATAACACGTCGAGGCATGAAATAACTGGTTACAGCCCATTCTTCCTTCTTTATGCCCGTCCGCCTCGAAGCTCCCTCGACAGCATCTTATCTTTCTCTCTCGACACCGAGCCTTCTATCGCCAACACTCTATGTCGCGCTGAAGAAGCCCGTCGGATTGCCCGGATACGCACCTTGGCATCACAGCATCGCTCTAAGCAGCGTTATGACCGCCGGCGCAAGGATGTCTCCTACCTGCCCGGTGACGTTGTATGGTTGTGGACGCCCCTACGCAAGCGTGGCTTATCAGAAAAGCTGCTATCCCACTACACCGGCCCGTTCATCGTTGTTGCTCGCCTCAATGACCTCAACTATGTCATATCTCCCCAATCAACGCAAGGACGCCGCTCAAGGACAACCCAGGTCGTGCATGTCGCACGGCTGAAGCCATTCCACTCTCGGGACCCCGATTGATTGACTGGCCCAGAGGGCTTCGTCTGCGAACGGGGAAATGTCACGTGCTGCGCATGGGCTCTGAGGAATAAAGAAGACGTGCGGCGGCTGGAAGTAGAAGAGGAAGAGAAAGTCAAGTATCCTGCCGCCGGCGCACCAGGCTCCTCTCGACCTGCCTTGTAAATATTATTTGTAAATAGAACCTGTAACAATATATATATATATATATATATATATATATATATATATATATATATATATATATATATATATATATATATATATATATATATATATGGCTCCCTTCATATATATATATATATATATATATATATATATATATATATATGAAGGGAGCCAACAGTCACCGAAACCAAGGGGCATGGGAGAACGTTATTTTTTTATGTGTTGTGCTTATAAGTGGGATAATATTACTTAGATTAATAACTTGCTTTAAGAAACTTACTTAAAAAGCAGCAGAAAAAACAACCACCGCCTCCAAGTCACCCCGATACACTTGTCCACATTCGCCGCCAACCACTCCCTCCTCACCTTTCTCAGGTCCCCCCTCGGAAGAGCGACCGCTGGCATACTGCCGATCAGCGCCCTCTGTGTTATCACTGTGGCACTCCCGGTCACGTCTACCGCAACTGTCGTTACCGACGTATTGGTCTGCAGGGATATAGTGCCGATGCGCCCCGACCGCTGCGTGGTGAATGGCCTCGAGAAATAAGGGATTACCTGGCCGCGGCACCCGAAGCACCAAACTACTATGCTCCGTCGCCGTCTCCACGGCGTTTCTAGTCTCCGCGACGTTCTTCCGCCGACATTTCGCGCGGGAGGTCTCCTAGTCCGCGTCAGGAAAACTAGAAGCGGCAACCTTTGGGGGGAAGGCTGCTCACCGGTGACACGTCCAAGATCTTCCACCGCTGCACAGACATCACCGACCGCTTCTACGACGCACCGACGATCACCAGCCCGATAACACGCCTCGCCGCATCAATTCGCCGCAACGAAACCGCCTGGCGCCGCACCGCAGCCGTGAGCGGACTCCGCGACGTTCTCCTGCACCTACGGCTGCAACTGCTGATCTGAACATTTCAATCGACGGCACCGGCGTCACCACAGTTGTGGACACCGGCGCCGACTACTCGGTAATCAGTGGACCTTTTGCGGTGACTCTGAAAAAGTTGACCACACCTTGAACGGGCCCACAGCTTCGTACTGCTGGGGGGCCATTTGATCACCCCAGCTGGCATGTCACTAGTCATCGAAGAGGACACGTACCTGGCCACCTTCTTCCTACTCGAGCAGTGTTCCCGGGACGTAATCCTCGGAATGGGTTTTTTTGCAGGAAATGGCGCGGTCATTGACCTTAAATCAGTCAGTGACGTTCTGCACCGACAACGGCATCCACAGTGCTTCCAAACGTCCCGCGGCTCTTTACATCCTTGATGACGTCACCATTCCACCCCGTTCGAGTGTTGTGGTATCTGTCGGCGCGAAGACGCTGCGGAAGTTTGAAGGTGTCGTCGAAAGCGAACAAATTATGCTTTTCTACCGCTGTCTTGCTGTCGCCAGAGGGGTCGTTCTCGAAAACGGAGAAACCGAAGTTATGCTTACGAATTTTGAAGGAGAGCACCAACATCGCAGCCTTGGGACCACTGTGGCCAACATTCATGGTATCGCCGACATACATTCGACGAGCACCTATCCTTGCTATGATGTCATCAGCAGAAGTTCACACCGATGTTCCCGATTTCCAGTACGACATTAACACCGCGACAGGGTTAATCACCGACAGGGGTACAGCATTCATGGCTGACCTTCTGCAGCAGACTACGCCACAGTCATACATACCCCCGAAAGGCGACATCCTACCACCTTCGGACGAACAGTTTAACGGAACGATTAAACAAAATGCTAGGCGACATTCTACCAATATATGTCTATCTTCAGCACAGAACTTGGGACGAAGTGCTCCCATACGTCACCTTCGCATACAATACGGCCGTACAGGAGACGGCAAACATGCCATCGTTCCGTCTCGTTTCCGGCCGCGACGTGACCACGATGCTGGACGCCATGTTACCGCCTGTGGACGACATCGACCCGAATGCGGATCTTCACACCTTCCTGCACCTCGCTGAAGAGGCTCGTCAGCAGGCCAAAGTGCGGATTCTCCACCAACAATGCCGAGATGCCCAACACTATAATTTACGACGCCGTGATGCTCGGTACACATAAGGAGACCGTGTGTGGGTCTGGTTTTCCATTCGCCGACGCGAAAGCTCCTCTGCCGGTATTTTTGACCATACAAAGTGATCAGTCCAATTGGAGACCTCAACTATGAGGTCGTTCCTGACGGTTTTCAGAAGTCTCGGCGATCCCTGCACCCTTTGGTGGTACACGTTGTCCGTCTAGAGGTTTACTACGAGCAGTAGCGATAGAGCTTAACTTTAGCGTGCACATCATGCTTCCCCTAGTGAACTTTTTTTTAAACACACAGGCTGCGCATCGGGACGATGCTCTTTCTTTCCGGGGGGCCAGTGACACGGTGCATTCCGCATGTTCGCTTAGCGCGGACCTGAAGCACGCGCCGCCTCAAAAAGAAGAAGCGATCTGTAGCTGTGGTCAAGACGTTCGACCAAGGCCACAACAACAACGTTCGTCGAAGCCCGCCGCTGTCTCTTGTGATCAGTGATCTCACGCATTCACGCGTGACAAATATATATTGCTACGGGAATAAACGCCCAGAGCATGGCGCAAGCCGACCAAGTGCCCTGCGCGGAAGGAGATGCGGCGCGGGGAGCGCGCGGAGGAGCGAGCGCGCGCAGTCGATGATACAGATTGGGGGCCGTCGGAGGTGTTCCTTTGGCTCTCTCCGACTTGGTGTGGTTTCCTTTGGGAGGGACCGTCGTCCCGTTGCATATTTTGGTGGAAACGGTGGGATGGCGCTCACCCGCGCTCGGAAACAGGTAGCGGAAGGGCTGAGGATGGCGAGCAACCTCCGCTTTACGCGGCACACGGCGCCGCTGCTCTCGGGCATTCCGACAGTCTCCCTTTTCCCCGGCGCTGGAAGCCGCCTTTGAGCGCCTCCATCGGCGAGTGGACCGGCTGTTCCGGCGGCTGGAGAAGGTGGAGCAAGAAGATGGCGTCTGTGGCGATCAGGCAGCGCCGGAACAACTAGTTAGGACAATGGGTGAGCAAGTGGCAAAGACCAAGCTGGCTGCAGGTGGCGACGAGCGTGAGCATGAGCGGAAGAGGATGGTGCGTCGTCAAGGCGAGGCAGCGGATAAACGTCTAGATGGGTGACGGCGTTGAGCTTGCGGTAGTCCACGCAGAAGCGGATCGCCCCATCCTTCTTCCGCACAAGAACGACGGGAGAGGACCAGGGGCTACACGAAAGGGAAATGATGCTCTGGCCTAGCATGTAGGCCACGTGCTGCTGAATAACCCGCCGTTCGGCTGATCGGACACGACGGGGTTGATGGTGGATGGGCCCGTGACCGGCAGTGTCGATGCGGTGGTATGTCCAGGTAGTACACCCGAGTTCTTCGGCACGCAGAGCGAAACAAGTGCGGTGTTGCTGCAGTAGCGCTTTGAGTGCGGCGACCTCCGCGGAGGTCAGGTTGGGGCCAAAATTGAAAGACTCCCACGGTGGCGCCTCAGGTGTTGGTGGGGTCGGTGCCAGGGCCGCAGGATGCAGAGAGGCAACCGGCGAGCCTGGGCTTAAAAATTGCGCCGTGCCCAGGGGTGACCCGTGACGCAGTACGAGTGGGTGACCACCGATGTTAAGGACTGCAGCACGTGAGCCGTTCCGTTCACCACTGAAACAATGCACCCAGGTGAGGTCGTCTCACGGGCTGGTGCGGCACAGCGGTCTGGCTCGAAGAGTACATCGGCGGTTATCTGGTCGCCAAGCTGGCCCTGTACCGAGGTTGCCGCGCCCGGTGGTAGGGTCACGTCAGAAGCCGCCAACACTACGCACACGTCGGACGGCGGAACGTAACGAAGAAGGTTCAATACGAGGCCGCGCAAAAATGTGGAGGTACGCTTGGCCGCCGACACCAGGGAGTCATAGCCCCGCACCGTAGTGAAAAACCCGACGAGCCCAGCCTTGGCGACGTGGAGGCGGCCGTTACGCCGGCTGTCACGAAGTCGACAACGACCCCAACTTGCTGGCACCAGCCCCACCCGAGGACAACCAGCCAAATTTGGGTGTGGACGACCACAAACTAGGTCGCTAAGGTTGTGCCGAAAGCAAGCACATCCACAACGTCACGTCCGAGTTGGTGCACCAGGGTGCCGTTGAATGTCAAAAGCTGGGTCTCAGGAGCCAGAAGAAGCACGTGGGGCACGCCGGTCACAAGTGAGTTATCCAGGATGTTCACCGCAGCCCCCGTGTCGACTAGAGCGTTCAAGTGCTGGCACGAGAGCGTAGCAGCGACGGGCGGGAGGAATGGAGACAGACGCGTGGGGACTGATTCGGCGAACTTGGGCCCCAGGAGTTTCGCTGGAGCGTTTCCCGACGGCGAAGGGTTAACGCAGTCCCTCGAATGGTGGCTCCACTGGCCGCAAAGAAAGCAGTCTGGGTCAAGCTGGTGCGCCCTCTGCGGACAGGAGCAGTAGCGGTGTCCACAGACCGTGAAGCCCACTCCGTGGTGGGGGCACGAACAGCCGCTTGCTCCTCACGCGTGGTCCTCAAGATTATATCAGCCTCTACAGCGAGGTTCACAGCTGCGCGAACGGACTCGGGACGCACTAGGCGGACCTGGGGCTGGACTTCCGGGTCCCGTATGGCGTCGACAAAAGCTCCCGTGCTGACCAAGCCCACGGGTTTCGATGGTGCACCCGGCAGCGACTGCGACGCCAACCGCTGAAAAGCCGCGGAAAGGTCCTGGTAGCTTTCCACAGTCTCCTGCGCTGGTATTGGAGCCGGTGCTGGCCCGAACCATAATGGTCGGCAAGGAGGCCCGCGATGGCGTCGTACCGGCCCAGCTCCGCGCGGGGTATGTACAGGAGCAGCTCCGCCGCTCGGCCTCGACGCCTGGAGACGGGCATCACAGCCCTCGCGCTGGCGTCCCATCTCTGCGCCGCCGCGATGGTGTCGAGCTAGAGCTGTTAGGCCTCCCCAGGGGCAGTGCCATCAAAAGTTGGTAACTCCACCGTCATCCCAAGCGGGCAGGCCGGATGTGATGCACCTGCGCCGTGCACACTGTTGTGATCGGAGGCCCCGACAGCGGGAACAGACGAGCTCGGCAGGCGCCATCGAACTATGTTGGACCAAAGGTGCTGTCGTCCTGAGAAGAGGATTAGGAACGGCTCCTGGCGACGGTGAGCTGTGACGAAAGGCCTCTCATCCCTTCGTCCGGAGTATGGAATGCGGCATTTCCTCCGAACTGCGCCATCATGTGGACCAGCAGAAAGACCCGAAGAAAGGCGCCGGTCCCTCATCGCTCGCTTGCACCTGCGCGGCCAGACAAAGCGGGGGCGGACACGGCTGATTCATCTTACCCTCTGGATTTCACGGGACCGTCAGGACGCATCTTTCCCTCGGAGGGGATCACCGCCTGCAAAGCCAACGACCTTATGCACCTGATCAACCCGTCGGAAACAGCATTCCAGGACCTCAAGCCGCCAGGATTCCTTATCGCGTGTGCACGTGTTTGTGAGGGCGGAGACTATGAAGAGTGTGTCTGCATATTGGACGCTTGATCAGCCACCGGTTTCCCTAGCTAGGTGCCTAGGGAATATCCACTGTTTTTAAGCCGCAATTTGGCTGGTTTCACGGCACTTCATCTCTGACCTTTGGTCTCTCTGCTTCTGTTGTAAATATGTAAATAAACCTTCAAGTTTACCAACCCTCCTGAAGGCTTCTCTCCGTCGTCTGCAGAGTTCATCGTCATGCGGTGAAGACCTCGGTCTCGATACCCAAGCATATCAACTGGTTGGCAGCGGTGGGATGGTCTGCGCCTGGTCGTGACTCTGGTATGGCAAGTGCGCGGTCTTTCTCTTGGAGCATTGCCAGGTTTTACAACTTCGTAAAATTGTTAGCCTAGGTAATCGAAGGTTGGTATAAGAGGCAGCCGGGGCTCCTCTGACCACGTGAGTAGATATGCCTTTGCTTAAATAGTCATGGACTGGAAGAAGCTGCGCAAACCAGACCTAGTTCTCGTATGCGGGAAATTGGGCATTGATTGTGGGTCGATCCGTAGAAAACCTGAATTGATTAGGGCAATTGAGGATTTCGGTGCTGACGAGGAGGAGATAGTAGAATGTTGGGAGCTAATTAAGGAGGAGTTGTAGAAGGAAAGGGAACAAAGGAAGCGAGAGGATGAACAAAAGAAGCCAGAGGATGAAGAAAAAAGGAAGCGCGAAGAGCACGAAAGAAAGCGCGAAGAGCAGGAAAGGGAGCACGAAAGGAAGCGCGATGAGCGCGAGAGGAAGCGCGAAGAGCATGAAAGAGAGATCGAGATAAAACGGCTCGACCTACAGATAGCTCAGGCTGCACAGGCAGAACGCACTAGGCTAGAGGTGCCGAACACAGTGGCAAGCCAGGCAGCATCAAAAATAAAAATAAAGGACTTCTTGCAACCGTACAAGCTTGGAGAGGACATAGGGCTCTTTCTCGTGAACTTTGAACGGGCATGTGAAAGTTGCGAGTTCCCGACCGATTCTTGGCCGCAGAAACTTCTGACCATTCTTCCATGTGAGGCGGCCCAAGTACTCGCTCGACTGGCAAAAGAAGAGGCGGCAGACTATACTAAAGTAAAGGCAGCACTCCCAAAAAAGTATCGCCTGTCCGCAGAGGACTTTCGGCGCCGCTTCAGGGAAGCCAGAAAACAGCCTAACCAGTCATTTCCGGATTTTGCGTATAACCTTAAGGCAGACCTGAAGGAATGGCTAAAGGGAGAACAGGCTTACGGAACTCACGATAAAGTAATAGAGGTGATCTGCCTGGAGCAGTTTTTTGGCTCTTTGAGGGAAGAAATGCGCGTGTGGGTGCAGGACAGGCCGGGAAATAAAACCCTAGAAAGTGCAGCAGAGCTGGCCGAAGACTTCCATGCCAAGCGCGTAGCAGAGGGTGCGCGTGCCCCCGTTAGCCCCAAAGTAGAAAAAAAATTTCCACGGATCCAGACAGGAAGGGCAGCAAGCCGTAACTGGGAGCGGAACGAGGGCCAAAAAGCAGAATCAAGCAACCCCACAAAGGGGGCGATCGAAAAAGAGAGGGATAAAGCTTTTGAAGCCAGAAAGAAACCAGTGTGTTTCCGTTGTCACGAGCCCGGTCACTTCGCCCACGCTTGCAGGAAGCAGGGAATCGTTCTCTCCTTGGTGGAGGCGGGCAATGAGAACTTGCGCCTGCTAGAGCCATACCTGAAAGACATGCAGGTTAATGGAAAACCGTACCGGGTTCTGAGGGACTCCGCGGCCACCATGGACGTAATCCACCCCACGTACGTGAACGCAGCTGATTTTACTGGGGAATGTGCAGGGATTAGGCAGGTGGCCGAAGAGAAAAGCGTATGCTTGCCGATCGCACGAGTTAGATTAGAGGGCCCGTTTGGCGTTCTGTAAACGGAGGCAGCGGTATCACGGAATCTGCCGGGAAAATTTCCGTACCTCTTTTCAAATCGGTCGGAGCAGATGCTCCAGGAAGATGGTCGTAGTTTCGGCGATCGAACCGTCCAGGCGCTCTCTCGTGCGAAGGCTAGCGAGATTGCAGCTGAAGTAAATCGTAGGAAGAACGAAGGCTCTCCCACGACGGGTCAGGCAGGGGCAAACGCAGGAGGCGATGCTTCTGAGACGAGCAGAGAGGCTCGCGGCAGGAACAGATGCGACGCCGAGTACAAGTACTTAAAGGGGGTCCAGTTTGATCCGCTCGTGGTGCCGCAGAAATACCGCGCAGGCATCCTTAAATTGTGCCATTGTGGGGGCTGGTCTTGCCACCTTGGAGTGAAGAAAACTAAAGCTAGGCTTCTACAGGAGTTTTATTGGACTGGATGCTTCAGGGATGTCGAGCAATTTGTAAAGTCCTGCGACTCCTGTCAGCGTGTTGGAAAGCCAGGGGATTTAAAAAAGGCTCCGATGAAGCTAGTGCCCGTGATTAGCGAACATTTCCGTCGTTTGGTGGTGGACGTAGTCGGTACTCTACGAGTGACTCAGTCGGGCTACCGCTACCGAAAAGGGCGTGAAAACGGGAATGCCGACCGTCTCAGTCGTAGCTTTCCTGCATAATCTTGCATAAAATGCCATGCCCTAATGGTCGAGAAAAGCTACCGCCTATCATTTTTTGTTTTTGTTTTGTTTTTTTCTTGCTGCTCCGTACCTACCTCATTGCTGAAAAAAAAAGTTTCTTACCAAATTTCAGACGCATGTCTTTTGAGAAAAAAGGAAAAACAAAAAGAGGAACTAGTTTTGGTTCAGCAGACTTCCGGGCGTGAGCTGTTGGCGAGGGTTAAGTCATCGAAAATTTGTAGCCATATTGCTCTGTATTAAAGACCTGGCAATGTTCTGAGGCTGGCCGCGTACTGCCTAGCCGGAGGTAGGGCCTGAGCTCAGATCTGATCGCTAATGCTCCATTGAGGACCCTTGCCAGCTGTGCAGGTCAAGTGGGCTGACAACTACGAGGCCGACTGGGACTCTGACACCCATTCGTGGTGCACCGACCAGCTGCAACCACTTCGTGGCGTCTTCTTGGCGGCGGACGGATTGTTGTGATCGGAGGCCCCGACAGCGGGAACAGACGAGCCCGGCAGGTGCCATCGAACTATGTTTGACCAAAGCTGCTGTCGTCCTGACACGAGGATTAGGAACGGCTCCTGGCGATGGTGAGCTGTGACGAAAGGCCTCTCATCCCTTCGTCCGGAGTATGGAATGCGGCATTTCTCCCGAACTGCGCCCTCACGTGGACCGGCAGAAAAACCCGAACAAAGGCGCCGGTCCCTCCTCGCTCGCTTGCACCTGCGCGGCCAGACAAAGCGGGGGTGGACACGGCTGATTCATCTTACCCTCTGGAATTCACCGGGCCGCCAGGACGCATCTTTCCCTCGGAGGGGATCACCGCCTGCAAAGCCAACGACCTTATGCACCTGGTCATCCCGTCGGAAACAGCATTCCAGGACCTCAAGGCGCCAGGATTCCTTATCGCCTGTGCACGTGTTTGTGAGGGCGGAGACTATGAAGAGTGTGTCTGCCCATTGGACGCTTGATCAGCCACCGGTTTCCCTAGCTAGGTGCCTAGGGAATATCCACTGTATTTAAGCCGCAATTTGTCTGGTTTCACGGCACATCATCTCTGACTTTTGGTCTCTCTGCTTCTGTTCATTCATTCATCATCATTCATCATCAGCCCTACTACACCCACTGCAGGACAAAGGCCTCCCCCATGTCTCTCCAATTAACCCTATCCTTTGCCAGCTGCATCCACCCTTTGCCTGCAAACTTCTTAATCTCATCCGCCCATCTAACCTTCTGCCGCCCCCTGCTACGCTTACTTTCTCTTGGAACCCACTCCGTTACTATTAAAGACCAGCGGTTATCTTGCCTTCGCACAACATCCCTGCCCAAGCCCATTTATTTCTCTTGATTTCGACGAGGATGTCATTAACCCGTGTTTGTTCCCTCACCCACTCTGCCCGCTTCCGATCTCTTAACGTTACACCTGTCATTTTTCTTTCCATGGCTCGCTGTGTTGTCCTTAACTTAAGCTGAACTCTTTTCGTTAGCCTCCACGTTTCTGCCCCGTAGGTGAGTACCGGTAAGATTATGCTGTTGTACACTTTCCTCGTGAGGGAAATTGGTAAACTGCACTCATGATCTGCGAGAATTTGCCATATGCGCTCCACCCCATTCTTATCCTTCTAGTTATCTCCCTGTCATGATCTGGATCAGCTGTCACTACCTGCCCTAAGTAGACGTATTCCGGCACAATTTCTAGGCTCTCGCTGCCAATTGTGAACCGTTGTTCCCTTGCTAGGCTGTTGAACATTACCTTGGTTTTCTGCATGTTAATTTTTAGACCCATCGATCTGATCTGCCTGTCTAACTCGTTGATCATGATTTGCAGTTCACCTCCTGAGTGACTCAGCAAGGCAATGTCATCAGCAAATCTCAGATTATTTAGGTATTCTCCATTTATTCTTATTCCCAACTGTTCCCAATTCAGGCCTCGAAATACCTCCTGCAAACATGCGGTGAACAGCATTGGCGAGATCGTGTCTCCTTGCCTGACGCCCTTCCTTATTGGAATTTTATTGCTGACTTTATGGAGGACTATAGTAGCTGTGCAGTTGCTATATATATCTTCCAGTATTTTGACATAAGGCTCTTCTACCCCCTGATTACGCAATGCATGTATGACTGCTGAGGCGTATGACTGCTGAGGCGTATGACTGCTGAGGAATGCAGCGATGGCGTAGAGGTAGAACATCCGCCTCGCGTGCAAGAGGACCGGGGTTCAAATCCTGGTGCCGCGCAATTCTCCACCGGGTTTAAAAAAAAAATCCGCGTGTCGATGGAATTGCATAACCAGGCCTGGAGTGCGGCCTTATCTCGGTGACCAGAACCGACAACGCACTCTCTCACCAGAGCAGGATTTGGCCACCCTGGTGTAGTACTTGGCCACAACCTTCTATGATCAAACCAATTAACCCTCTCTGCTTCTGTTGTAAATAAGTAAATAAACCTTCAAGTTTACCAACCCTCCTGAAGGCTTCCCTCCGTCGTCTGCAGAGTTCATCGTCATGCGTTGAAGACCTCGGTCCCGATACCCAAGCATATCAACACCAAGGTCGGACTGCGAAGCCGGCCTACGGGCACGGGTGCGGATTTCATGGTGTTGATGGAAGGCACTGGCCGGCCGCGGTTCGGGCCGGGTCGGTACAACGCTGATTGGCTGACGGCTACTTGACGGAATAGAGATAGATTGCGATGAGGACCCCGAGTCGGGAGTATAAAAAACCGCACTGCATTCTCGGGTGCCTGTGAGTAACTGATTAAGAAATCGATTTAATATAAGCAACTCTCAGATACGGAGTGTTGCCGCTTTTATGAGTAGTGTTAGAAAGTGTACCGGAATCACTGGAGGAGCACACGCTTCAATGACAACATTGAGTGCATAACTTCAACATATAAATTGCATGGCTACCAAATTAAGGACCCAGTATGAAGATGGGAAGCAAGCTATTCTCTGCTAGCACGACACTCAAACAGAGCAACAGTATACCCTTTGGAGGTTTGATCACAACCTCACTTTTATAATATATATATATATAAGAGAAGTGGGCACTTCTACAGAGACACATGTATTTATCAACGTTTCGACAGCAGTGCGGTCTTCTTCAGGACTGTAGTGGTCTCGCGTCAGATGGACGTTTTAAGTTTGTAAAGCTGCAGAGGAGGGAGAAAGAAGTGTAACAAGCGAATAGCAACAACACTTCAAAAATTGAACAAAAAATAAAAATAAAGATGGGGGTGCGGGGAGCAGACAGGGATAATATTCGGGGAAGAAGCAAGAAAATAGAAATGAAAGAAAAAGGGGGAAAACTAGTATAGTAAGGAAGGATGGGGCACAAAAGGAGATGGCGAAACGAGAGAAAGGAAGAGGAAGACGGGGCGGGGGACATGGGCAGCGCGGCAACCACAGGCGTGCGAAAGCAAAACGTGCAAACAAAATACACAAACAAAATGAACAAACACAAAAGGCGCCGCTGCAGATGCGTGGCCAAAGAGGAGCCGCTGCGCAAATGACACTGGCAGCGACGAACAGGCCAAACCAGGCGCCTTTTGGGGGTCTCACTAATTTCCGGTGAGCCGAGGGCTAGAACGTTAAGGATGGAGTGGGCTATGTTAAGGAGCACATGTGTAAGAACTTACTCAGGCGGTCTGGGTTTCACTGAACGGTGCACCCCTCTCCCTGGGCGCCGGGAATACTTGTTTGTAGGGGGGGGGGGGGGGGGGGGGAGGGCTGGGCTAGCTGTGTACAAAGATTTAAAATTGTCGCAAAATGTAAAGACAGAACGTCAACAGCTTATCAATACTGCACGAGGCAGGATAGTGCTAGTAAGGAGGGGTATGATTGCCTGGGATATACACTAGGAGTTATAAAGGGTATATCTGAGTTAGCCAATTAACGAGAAGTGTAGTATTATTTTGTTTGGAGGTCGTGAATAAAATAAAGGGTACCAGGCTTTTCGCTAAGACCTTCTGGAATAGTTTTAAACTTGTGGATAAAATGGGATTCACGTTGTTCACGTTCTCACCTGTTTTTGAAGCCCCCTTGAATAATTGTTACTTTTAGTTGGTCAAATGGGTGTCCTGCGTTTACATGCTTGAATAGGGGAAGGTTTGAGAGAGACTTGGTGCGTGCGCGGTGATTGTTAAATCGAATGCGGAATGCAGTGTTTGTCTGTGCTATGTATTTCTGGTTACACACAGTGCATTCAAGAAAGTAAATAATGTTTGATGAGTCGCAGTCAAAGTTACCGTTGATTGAATGCTGGAAAACTGACCTCGTACTAGTTGCGGAACACGTAGTCTGCATGTGCTTGCAAACTTTGCAGCGACCTTTTCCACAGGGCTGGCATCCATATTTTGGGGTTTTGTGTTCCTTGGAGTGGACTAGATGGTTCTGAATGTTTTTGGCACGACTGCAAATCACGCGGGGTGCGCATGTAATTATTTTCGATAGTAGTTGATTTTGCTGGAGAATAATAAAGTGCTTACTAAGAATTCTCTTTATGTTCGGTGCGTTATTGTTAAATGTGAGAATAAGGTTTGTAGTGTAATCATTTCGGTTATCTATTCGGTGCCCCTGGAGTATTTGACTACGGTTCAGATTTGAAGCTCTGCTTATGGCGTCATCAATAAGGGAACGTTGATAGCGCTGTGTTAAGAGCATGTTGCGCATGTGTTCGGAGTTTTCATGAATGTCTAGGTCGTTAGAGCAGATTCTTCAAAAACGATGGGCCTGTGAATAAAGGATGCTGGTTTTGCAGTGACGGGGATGGGCGCTTTGAAAATGTAGATATTTTTTTTAGTAGGTTGGTTTTCTATAAACGGTTGTACGAGCTGACCCCTTGTCCGCCAGAATGTCACCATGAAGAAAATTGATTTTACTGGCTGAGTAGGTGTGCGTAAACGTTATGTTTGGGTGTACGGAGTTGAAACTGTCAATGAAATGGATAAGTTGTTGTTCTGTGTTTGTCCATATTATAAAAATATCATCCAAATAGCGCTTGTAAAAGTACGGCTTAATTAGGCAAGAAGAAATTTTGACTCTATATGATGCTTGAAGATGTTGGCATAATTTGGGGCCATTCTTGTTCCCATAGCGGTGCCACTTACTTGCAGATAATATTAGTTAAACTTTCCTCTGCCCTCCTACCGATGGGAACGGCGGTTAGCAGTACGAAGAGTACTTCAGGTCTTCGTCCGGCGACACGTTGCCGGTTGGGGCAGCAATTCCAACTTCTCAAAGCAAAACTTATTTATTAAAGATGGGACCGAAATACAAGGCAGTGATGACAAGGCAATTTAAAGAAAAGGCAGTTTAAAGAAAGGCTGTTTAAAAAAGGCTGTTAGAAACGGCCGAGCTTGAGACTCGGCGCGCTCGTCTCAAGTCGTCATTTCCCGCGGGTTTTAACCCCTTCGATAATTGGGTGGAGCTTGAGTAATCTAGCTCTCGCCCAATTTGGACCAATAGCAGAGCAAATGCATCGTATGTACTAGTGGGCGGAGCCCAGGGCCCGCCCCGGGCATACTCATACCCATCTGCCCAGCCTATTGTAGCCATTGTGCCTTGTTTAAGTCTAACCCTGTGGCTCAAGCACTCCCGAGGAAAGTAAAGTGAGAATGGGGAAACTGACTCAGTTGTCGGACCGTCGATCCTGGCATTCGCTTCGTGGCAGCAGCAGGTCACGTGCTGAGTCGCAGACGTGTAAGTGGCCGGAATCTAGAGCTCGCCGCAGGCCTATCGCGTCCTCCAGGCCTGCTAAGTCGCCAGCCGCAGGTGCCACCCTTTTCGAGCCGCCAAGCGAAGGTGCCGAAAAAGTCGCAGCGCTTCGCTCCGTCGGTCCACTTCTCTCCCTCCTCAGCACTGCCTTGGAGTCTTGACTCCCAAGGCTTCTCGCAAGAATATGGTCTCGGACCTTGGTCCCCGGGGCTTCTCACCAAGATATTGCTCCGTCAATCTTCTGGTAGGTACGGCCTCCAACCGCTCTGCAGGAAGCCGCTCAGACGATCCTAGTCACGGCACCAGTTAAACTTTCCTCTGCCCTCCTACCGATGGGAACGGCGGTTAGCAGTACGAAGAGTACTTCAGGTCTTCGTCCGGCGACACGTTGCCGGTTGGGGCAGCAATTCCAACTTCTCAAAGCAAAACTTATTTATTAAAGACGGGAACGAAATACAAGGCAGTGATGACAAGGCAGTTTAAAGAAAAGGCAGTTTAAAGAAAGGCTGTTTAAAAAAGGCTGTTAAAAACGGCCGAGCTTGAGACTCGGCGCGCTCGTCTCAAGTCGTCATTTCAGCGGGTTTTAACCCCTTCGATAATTGGGTGGAGCTGGAGTAATCTAGCTCTCGCCCAATTTGGACCAATAGCAAAGCAAATGCATCGTATGTACTAGTGGGCGGAGCCCAGGGCCCGCCCCGGGCATGATCGCTCCTGGTAACAGGTGCGGGGGGGGGGGGGGGGGCATTGGCCCCGTGGGCGGTCGCGAGCCCAGTGGAATGCGCAGCTCTCTCCCTAAGCGGGCGTCACGCCTCGATGTACATTCCTCGATTCCCCCCCCCCCTCCCCGGGCATGATCGCTCCTGGTAACAGGTGCGGGGGGGAGGGGGCATCGGCCCCGTGGGCTTCCACTTAACACCTCCTCACCAAGAATGTTGGGGGGACACTTGATGTACAAACAACATACCGAAGCCCACAATAGCACAAAGCATCCGGCCTTCAACAACATACAAAACGCGCGAAAGCACAACTACCAGCACAAAGAAAAAAACAGAGGGGCACTTCACATCCTACTTACAATAGCGAAAAGAGTACTAAAAAAATTGCCTTCATGCATGCAGATATCTCAGTTACAGGAAGACAAGCATAAATAAAAACCTCTCGTAAAAGCATTACAAAAGTCGCACAAGCAACGGCATGTAAATAAATACTGAATGAAGAAACATTCAATCAATGCATAGCTTTCATGAAGTTGCATATACACCGCAACCTGATCCAAATGAGGGCAATACAGACATTGTGACGCGGCGCTATTCGCCAGACATGGATTATATGTCCTCAGAAAGGAAAACAGCTCGCAAAATGCAGAATAAGCCCACTGGCATGAGCCTGTCCAACCATCTTCAGTGTCTTTTAGCAGTAAACTGCTCATGTTCCCCCACTCTCACCCTCTGCCTCGTTGTGTGCTCGAGCCACAAGTTCTACTTTACACCTATCGCCACCCGGCAGAGTGAGTTAAGGCTGGGATCTTTAGGCGTTTGTCTTTATCCACCAGGATCGAACACGTGGCCCGATGGCATAAAACTGGAGATTACTTGTTGCAGCGTGTACCATTCTGGGATTTGTCCTGCTCTCCGGTTGCATTGCTCATCTTCTACCTCGGTGGAGCCGCCGACAGTCTGCGCATATGGGGCGCAAGCTTCCGCGAACGGCTCTAAATGCTCATATCGAGAGAGCCTTTTAGAATGTGGCATGGTCGGCTCATTGCATTCATCATCACCGGACTCTAGGTTTGCGACCCGCCAGTTGCCCAGACCCGTAATGAGATCGCAGCATGGGTCGCGGTTCGCCGCTGTAAGCGGCATTGTAACTTTGCTTCTCTCAGGGCGTGGAGGAATTTTACCGTCGTCGCTGCTGGGACTCCACTCATCTTCCGCCCAACTTATCGCCGCGTTAGACGACTTCTCCGGCTCCAAACAGTCGCGACTACCCAGCTGTGGGGCTGGCTTCTCCAACGCAGCTGTGAATGATACGCATGCTGTTTGCACGCACACGCCGCTTTCGCCAAACGCTGTCTGTCCTACTGGCACTTCTACTGGCAACATGTCACACTGGGCAACCCGTCCGGCAAGGCAGTCCGTGCCGTTTCGCTCATCAGCGCCATTAGCCTTACTATCCACATGCTCGGCTGCTTCGCAATATTCGGCCTGCATGGTCTGATCGCTGGTCGATTTTTTCCAGGGCACGTGCGCAGATCCCACCTCCGCTCTAGGGATCAAGGGGTGCTGGTGTGTGTCAACACCCGTGGTTGACTGCACAACGTGCGGCTCCTCGACTCTACTGATCGCTGCACCATCTGGAGGAACCTGGTTCTCCTCCTGACTGTCCTCAATAGGCACCGAATGAATGCCGCTATCCTCTTTAATCGCCGCATCGATCAGCGTTTGATCAGCGTCGTTTGCGATGATAGTGCATGGCTGTGTCTGTGCCGTCTTCGGCGGTGCACGCGCCGCTCTCCGTGAGCGTTCCTCCTCCTCAATTCTCCTCTCCTGCCGTAGCTTCTCTTCGGCTACCGCTAACTGGCGCTTGAGCTCTTGGATAATAGCGTCGCCTCGCTCCTTTTCCATGGCCTGCTCGGCATCTGACATTTCTGCGCGCTCAGAGCCATACTCATACCCATCTGCCCAGCCTATTGTAGCCATTGTGCCTTGTTTAAGTCTAACCCTGTGGCTCAAGCACTCCCGAGGAAAGTAAAGTGAGAATGGGGAAACTGACTCAGTTGTCGGACCGTCGATCCTGGCATTCGCTTCGTGGCAGCAGCAGGTCACGTGCTGAGTCGCAGACGTGTAAGTGGCCGGAATCTAGAGCTCGCCGCAGGCCTATCGCGTCCTCCAGGCCTGCTAAGTCGCCAGCCGCAGGTGCCAACCTTTTCGAGCCGCCAAGCGAGGGTGCCGAAAAAGTCGCAGCGCTTCGCTCCGTCGGTCCACTTCTCTCCCTCCTCAGCACTGCCTTGGAGTCTTGACTCCCAAGGCTTCTCGCAAGAATATGGTCTCGGACCTTGGTCCCCGGGGCTTCTCACCAAGATATTGCTCCGTCAATCTTCTGGTAGGTACGGCCTCCAACCGCTCTGCAGGAAGCCGCTCAGACGATCCTAGTCACGGCACCAGTTAAACTTTCCTCTGCCCTCCTACCGATGGGAACGGCGGTTAGCAGTACGAAGAGTACTTCAGGTCTTCGTCCGGCGACACGTTGCCGGTTGGGGCAGCAATTCCAACTTCTCAAAGCAAAACTTATTTATTAAAGACGGGAACGAAATACAAGGCAGTGATGACAAGGCAGTTTAAAGAAAAGGCAGTTTAAAGAAAGGCTGTTTAAAAAAGGCTGTTAAAAACGGCCGAGCTTGAGACTCGGCGCGCTCGTCTCAAGTCGTCATTTCAGCGGGTTTTAACCCCTTCGATAATTGGGTGGAGCTGGAGTAATCTAGCTCTCGCCCAATTTGGACCAATAGCAAAGCAAATGCATCGTATGTACTAGTGGGCGGAGCCCAGGGCCCGCCCCGGGCATGATCGCTCCTGGTAACAGGTGCGGGGGGGGGGGGGGGGGGGCATTGGCCTCGTGGGCTGTCGCGAGCCCAGTGGAATGCGCAGCTCTCACCCTGAGCGGGCGTCACGCCTCGACGTACATTCCTCGATTCCCCCCCCCCCCCCCCTCCCCGGGCATGATCGCTCCTGGTAACAGGTGCGGGGGGGACAGGGCATCGGCCCCGTGGGCTTCAACTTAACAATATTGAAGATAAAATTCGAAGCTATTATATTCTAACACAATTTTGGGCTAGTGTTCCTAAGACGTTTGGGCATGGAGATTCATGAGGTCTCTGTTGTTCATAAGATTCTAAAAGGGCTGCAATGCCATCGGCATGGGGCATGTTTGTGTATAAGGTCACAAGAAACATCCATGGTCGCAAGAAAGGCTCCTTCAGGTAATGTTATATTGTCTATCTGGCGGAGAAAGTGGTTTGTATCTTTAATGTAGGATGAATGTGTGGCTGGAATGTGGCTAATTAGAGTGTCAATGTACTTTGATATTGGTTCTGTGATAGTGCCGATTCCTGAAATTATTGGCCGTCCAGGAATACCGGCTTTATGTAATTTAGGGAGCATGTAGAAACACCCAGGAGAAGGATGGGTAGCCGTGAGTGCCTTGCATAGTTTCGGGGAGATTTCATTGTGTTTTGTGAGGTCGAGGAGAATGTCAGATATAGCTTTTCAGTGCTCGTCGGTGGGGTCGCCATGGAGTTGTTTATAAAAATGATTGTCAGAAAGCTGTCGGATGCCTTCTGCTATATAGTCATCCCTGTTCAAGATAACAATGCCTCCGCCCTTATCAGCTGGCTTTATGACGATGTCGGTACGGTTGCTGAGCGCCTGGAGAGCAGTACGTTCTCTTTTAGGAAGACTGCGGTTCTTAAATTTTCAATAATGTCATTTTGCACTGCCTTAATATAGATATCCAAGTGTTTTTCCGCCCGATGTTGGGAGTCCAGTTTTGGTTTGCTGGGTGGAAGTCCGAAAGTCAGCCCTCTAGATAGGACGGCTCGCTCATACTCTGTGAGCGGTGTTAGAGATAGATCGGTGATGTTGTCTACACTGCGATGGCCCTGTTTTGAGAGTGTTTGCCCTTGGCTGACCTTTGACTGAGCGATATCGGGGTTGGGAGAATTTTATCCAACCGCACTCAATACTTCTTTCATCCATTCGTCATGGGAAACTTTGTCCCGTGTGAATTTTCAAATTTTGATTATGCCTATTTCTGAAGTTCTTTTTTTGTTTTGAAACATTCTAGTTCCTCGACCTCCAGCGCGGAAACCAGAAGATTATTCCGAGCCCGGCGCTCCTCTGTTCCTAGTATCACCGAAGCTTTCTCAGAGTGCCGAATTGTGATCTTGAGTAACTCTAGGGAAGCTGATTTTAATATGTCGTTCGATTACTTTTTGTCTCCTTCTGATAGATTACTCATCGCCGGTATCAGCTTCACTTGTAGACCTTTCGGTACGATATTAGCTCGAAGGTACGTTTTCAAGGTTTTAACATGAAGGTCATGCCTAAGCCGCTTATCAATTATTTTTCG